>NW_022437092.1:2477984-2516666 GCF_009761245.1 Sapajus apella
AACATGTATTATTTACTTTATAAGGTGTTTAAACCCACTAATTTTTTGTAAATTATGAGATGGGAACAAACTTCATTGTCTTCCAGGTAGATAGCCATTTACCAGCTTTTGTTCCACAATTCAGCGTTTTCCAACCAAATTGCAATATAACCTTGTCCTATATTAAATGTCCATATATACTAATACTTAATTTCTGATTCATTCAATAACAAATGAGTATCTGCCATATACCAGAACATTCTAGTGACACTATATGTAATATAAGTTACTGTGTAGGTCTTTGCCAATTAAATAATTAGTCCTTTCTGATATTAAATTACTGTTATTTTGTACCTTCTTTCAGTCAATTTTCAATGTCTCCTTCAAATTCACTTAAGATAGTGTTTTTAAATTTACTATATTTTTCTGACTTTATTCCACTGACAATTTTTATTTCATAACTTCCTCTTGCTTTAATTTTTTGTATATCTTCTATACATATTCATGTACCTAAGTGAAAAAAAACAAAGACAAACAGAGCAGGTGAAGTTCCTGCTCATTTGCATCTTTTGATATAATGGTGAAGAGAGTTCAATGTAATAGGGCAGGTGCAGTGGCCCACTCCTGTAATCCCAGCACATTGGGAGGGCGAGGCGGAGTTTGCAGTGAGCCGAGATTGTGCCACTGTACTCCAACCTGGGTGCCAGAGCAAGACTCCATCTCAGAAATAATAATAACAATAATAATGCTCCATCTATACTTTTTTTTTCTTAGCATCATTCGTCCTTATCATAGGATTTGTTGCCATCTGACACAATATATGGCGTTTACATGTTTTTCTTGTATTCTCTCTCAGTCATCAGATTGTAGAGATTTTCTTACATAACACCACACACTCATTTACTAGGCAGTGCCTGAAACATATCAAAATTTACTTTATATTCCTCAAATGCATGAAAGATTTTCTCATCAGTACTGTACAGTACAGTACACTCCTTCAGGGAAAGGCTGAGAGTGGGACAGGAATTCCTAATCCAAGATGGCAAGAGGATCCCCTGGTCGGCACCAGATTCACACACAAAATACGCACAATTAACTTCCTGTAGAATGGAGGTTACCAGAGGCTGGGGGTGCTGGGAGGGTAGGTTGGGGACGTGTTGGTTAGAGGACACAAAATTACAGTTAGACAGGAAGACTGAATTCTTGTAGAATGGAGATTATCAGAGGATGGGAGGGTTGCTGGGGAGAGCTGGGGAGATGTTGGTCAAAGGATACAAAATTAAGCTAGACAGAAAGATTTTGTTCAAGAGATCTATTGTACAGCATGGTTCTAATGGTATTGTAATCATACACATAAAACCATTAATAGTAATATAATATAGTTAATAGTAATATATTGTATTTTGAAAAATGCAAAGGGAATATTAAGTGTTCTCATCAGACACAAAGACTATGTAAGATGATCACTGGCTATATTTAGCCATTCCACAGTGTAAACATACTTCAAAACATCATGGTGGACATGATAAAGACACTCTATTTTATCTGCCAACTTAAAAAAATCAACTTTAAAAAATAAAAAACCATAGATTCTTCACTGTAGGAGATCTGTAACAGCATTTCTGGTAGGTTTGTAATGCATGTGAGTGTCATGTTCTTTTCTCTTTTTGGTAGAAACATCAACCAGATGAAAGCAGGGAATGATACACAAATTTTAGAATTCCTTCTTCTGGGAATTTCAGAGAAACCAGAATTTCAGCCCTTCCTCTTTGGGCTGTTCCTGTCCATGTACCTGGTCACCGTGCTCGGGAACCTGCTCATCATCCTGGCCATCAGCTCAGACTCCCACCTCCACACCCCCATGTACTTGTTTCTCTCTAACCTATCCTTTGCTGACATCTGTTTCACGTCCACGACCATCCCAAAGATGCTGGTGGATATCCGAACAGAAAGCAAAATGATCACTTTTGCAGGCTGCCTCACCCAGATTTTTTTTTTCGTTGCATTTGGATGCCTGGACAATTTACTCTTGACCGTGATGGCCTATGACCGGTTTGTGGCCATCTGTCACCCCCTGCACTACACGGTCATCATGAACCCCCGACTCTGTAGACTGCTAGTTCTGGGGTCCTGGTGCATCAGTGTCATGGTTTCCGTGCTCGAGACCTTGACCATTTTGAGGCTGTCCTTCTGCACAAACATGGAAATTCCACACTTTTTTTGTGATGTTCTCGAAGTCCTGAAGCTCGCCTGTTCTGAAACCCTTGTCAATAACATCGTGATGTATTTTGTGACAATTGCAATGGGTGTTTTTCCTCTCTCTGGAATCCTATACTCTTATTCTCAGATTTTCTCCTCCATCCTGAGAGTATCACCTGCCCGAGGCCAGCACAAAGCCTTTTCCACCTGTGGGTCTCACCTCTCAGTGGTCACCCGGTTCTATGGCACGGGCCTTGGGGTCTATCTCAGTTCTGCAGCTACACCATCTTCTAGGACAAGTCTGATGGCCTCAGTGATGTACACCATGGTCACCCCCATGCTGAACCCCTTCATCTACAGCCTGAGGAACAGGGACATAAAGGGGTCCCTGGGGAGACTCCTCCTCAGGGCAACAACTCTCAATAAGGGGACCACTGCCAAACTCTCATGAATAGCGGTGAACACAATATTGAGGCCTTTTTTTTTTTTTTTTTTTTTTTTTTTTTTTTCTGCTTTCATGCATTTGGAGTGGGGCAGGGAAGGCGTCTCACTCTGTTGCCCAGGCTGCAGTGCAGTGGCACAATCTCAGCTCACTGCAACCTCCGTCCCCCAGGTTCAAGTGATTCTTCTGCCTCAGCTTCCCGAGTAGGTGGGATTACAGGCATGAGCCACCAGGCCTCACTGATTTTTGTATTTTTAGTAGAGGTGGAGTTTTGTCATGTTGGCCTGGCTGGTCCCAAACTCCTGACCTCAGGTAATCTGCCTGCCTTGGTCTCCCAACATGCTGGGATTACAGGCAGTAAGCCACTGCACCTGGCCTTCTTTTATACATTTTAAAGCATTTCTTCCTTTGGAAACTTTTCCTGCCCTTGCTACTGCTAATAAAGTTATGTAGGATCACCCTTTTTGACTTTCTAACCAGTAATTTTAACTTTGTATGAATATGATCTGGCATTTTCTCAGTTATCTTCAGTAATGATGGTTTTTTTTTGTTTGTTTTTTGGGTATGTTTGTTGTTGTTGATTTTGAGATGGAGTCTCCCTCTGTTGGCCGGGCTGGAGTGCAGTGGCATAATCTCGGCTCACTGCAAGCAACCTCCACTGCCCAGGTTCAAGTGATTCCTCTGCCTCAGCCTTCTGAGTAGCTGGGACTACAGATGTGCACCACCACACCTGGCTAATGTTTGTATTTTTAGTAGAGACAAGGTTTCACCATGTTGTCCAGGCTGGTCTCGAACTCCCAAACTCAAACGATCTCCCTGCCTCGGACTCCCAAAGTGCTGGGGTTTATAGGCGTGAGCCACTGTGCCTGGCCTGATTTGGGTTTAAAAAGAAAATCAAATCTGACATGTTAAATATATATTCTCAGAAGCGATGGGATATGTCCCTATTTTTGAAATGTTGCCCTGGAAACTCACTTACAGAGATGTTTTTTGAGGTTATGTGAATAAAAATAACTCAAAGAGTTCCCTCCTTTTTTATCTGATTCACTTTCCTTTCAGTCACACCAACTTAACTTCTACTCCTTCATAATATGGGTTTCTTGAATTTCAGAGCAATGACTTACCATTTTTGTAATCACAATGGCTAGCACAGCCATTGGTAAGGAGTTCATGTTTACATGCTATTTGTCAAATGGAGTAGAAAAATAGATGGTTGGATGACTAAATATAAAATAAGATCTGGACCAGAAAAATACAAATTCATTAATCTGATCAGAGCTTTTAGCCAGGCATGGTGCTGCATGCCTGTAGTTTCAGCTACTCAGGAAGCTGAGGCAGGAGAATGGCTTGAACCCAGGAGGTTGGGGCTGCAGTGAGCCATGATTATGCCACTGGACTCCAGCCTGGGTGACAGAGTGAGCCCCTGTCTCTAATTAATTAATTAATTAATTAAGTTTTGGAGCTAGAAACAGAATTCAAGGTTATTGATGTTGATTTTTTATATATGTTGAACTTTCTATTTATTTTTATTTTTATCATACTTTAAGTTCTGGAGTACATGTGCAGATCACGCAGGATTGCTACATAGGTATACACATGCTATGGTAGTTTGCTGCTTCCATCCCCCCGTCACCTACATTAGGTATTTCTTCTAATGTTATCCCTCCCCAATCTCCCCACCCCCTGCTGTCCCTCCCTTAGCCTCCCAGCTCCCAACAGACCCCGGTGTGTGATGTTCCCCTCCCTGTGTCCATGCGTTCTCATTGTTCAACACCCACTTATGAGTGAGAACATGCGGTGTTTGGTTTTCTGTTCTTGTATCAGTTTGCTGAGAATGATGGTTTCCAGCTTCATCCATGTCCCTGCAAAGGACATGAACTGATATAAGTAACACTTTATATACCAAAACAGTTTAAGAGCTTTATGTACATTGCCTCATTTCATTTCTCCAATAACTCTTTTATGTAATTAGTTTTATTTCCCATATTGACAAATAAGAAAGTAAGAGCTTATGGTAAGGAGGTAAGTAGCTCAAGGTAATGAATGTATGAGAAGCTTCAAATGCAGGGTTGTATGAATCAGACAGCTGTCCCAGGCGTTATGTTATGTTACTGTAGAGTCCTCATTAGGGAAAAGGATTCAGGCTGGCCGGACCAAGGGAAAGCAAAAAGAAGAAGCAGATAAGCTACGAGTCTGCCTTTCTTCATGGTCCCGGACACAAAGCCCTCCTGTACAAATTACTCACTATCTTCCTGCACTCAGCTATCACCAGACCCTCGGCTGATACAAAAATTGCAAGTTAGCTCACTGCAGCCTTGGCGTTATCAATACTGTACAAAGCCCTCTTCAGCACACAGCACAAGCACTGTCCTATAAAATCCCCAGCAAGCTTTTGTCTCTTTGCAGTCAGCTCCTCTATTGCTGGCCTGCCCATTGCTTCCTTGCAATGTATTTTCATACTTTCTCCAATCAATCTGCCTTTCCTTACCTACAACTGTGTTGGTAGATTCTTCTTAACCTCCACACCACCAGCCCCAGATAGTCGCCACTCACCCATGACAGTTATCTCTAGTCAAACCTTCTAATAATAATAGTCAAATCTCAAAGGAACCAGGAGTTCTCTGACATAAATTCTTACTTCTGGAATTATGCTCCCCAACAAAGAAATATTCTGTGTCTGGGGGCCGCAGCCTTAGAAGTAAATTAAACCCGACCCAGCAATCCCATTACTGGGTATATACTGAAAGGATTATAAATCGTTCTATTATAAAGGCACATGCACACATACATTCATTGTAGTGCTGTTTACAATAGCAAAGACTGGGAACCAACCCAAATGCCCATCAATGGTAGACTGGATGAAGAAAATGTGGCACATATACACCATGGAATACTATGCAGCCATAAAAAAGGGTGAGTTCATGTCCTTTGCAGAGACATGGATGAAGCTGGAAACTATCATCTTCAGTCCTCAGCAAACTGACACAAGAACAGAAAACCAAACACCGCATGTTCTCACTCATAAGTGGGTGTTGAACAGTGAAAACACATGGGCACAGGGAGGAGAACATCACACACCTGGGTCTGTCAGGGGTTGGGGAGGCTAGGGGAGGGATAGCAGAGGGTGAGGGGATTGGGGAAGGATAACATTAGGAGAAACACCTAATGTAGATGATGGGGAATGGATGGAGGAAACCACCATGGCATGTGTATACCTATGTAACAATCCTGCACGATCTGCACATGTACCCCGGAACTTAAAGTATAATAATAAAAAATAAATAAAAAAGCAAATTAAACCCATCCATAAGATTTATTGTTTCCTTTGATATTTTAATTTGACTTTCTTTGGTTGTTCATGAAAATGAGCACATTTTTGTGCTTGATCTTTTTGTGTACGATATTTTTATAGTAACTCTTTTTTCCAGTTTTACTGAGGTATAATTGAGAAATTAAAATTGTACATATTCAAGGTGTATTGTATGATGATTTGATATATGTATACATTGTGTACTGACTGACTTACGTTTATTTTTACTAAATTTTGAGTTTACCTCCTTTGATCATTCATAATTTTAGATTTTTAAAAATTCTAGTTGACTTAGTTTTTGAATTTTTATTCTTAGTCATTATGGATACATAATAGTTGTACATATTTATGGGCTTTGTATGAAACTTTTACACAAACATACTTGTATAATAATCAAATCAAGGTAATTGAGGTATCTATCGCTTCAAGCATTTATCATTTCTGTGTGTTATAAACATTCCAATTCCACCCTATTATGCTACTAAATACTAGATTTTATTCTTTCTAACTGTATTTTTGTACCCATTATCCTTTTTTAATTCTGCCTCCCTACTACCCCTCCTAGCTTCTGGTAACCATCATTCTACTCTGTTTCCATGAGTTCAGTTTTTTCAGCTCCCACATATGAGCGAGAACATGTAATATGTGTTTTTCTTGCCTGGCTTATTTCTTTTCTTGTTGTTTTGTTTTTGTATTTTTGAGATAGACTTACGCTCTTGTCACCCAGACTAGAGCGCAACGGTGAGATCTCGGCTCACTGCAACCTCCACCTCCCAGATTCAAGCTATTCTTCCTGCCTCAGCCTCCCGAGTAGCTGGGATTACAGGCACCCACCACCACACCCAGCTAATTTTTGTATTTTTAGTAGAGATGGGGTTTCACCATGTTGGCCAGGCTGGTCTTAAACTCCTGACCTTAGGTGATCTGCCTGCCTCAGCTTCCCAAAGTGCTGGGATTACAGGTGTGAGCCACCACGTCCAGCCGCCTAGCTTATTTCATTTAACACAATTTCCTGCAATTCCACCCATGTCGTGGCAAATCATAGGATCTCTCATTATTTTTTATGACTGAATAGTGCTCCATTGTGTACATGTGACACATTTTCTTTTTCCATTCATCGGTTGATGAACACTTAGTTTGATTCCAAATCTTAGCTGTTGTGAATAGTGCTGAAATAACTATGAGAGTGCAGATATATCTTTGATGTATATGTTTCCTAAATATTTTCCATAGCTTTCCATTCATCTTTTATCTTTACCGTTTTACCTGCAGATGTCTCACATGTTTGAGTCCATCAATTATTTTCTCTGTCTTCCTTTTTCTTTCTTCTATCTGGATTTCTGCTCAGAGGATTAATCTCTCCTTTTTTTCTAGAAGTCTACTGCTATTTCACATTTTTCCTCCAACTTCATTCTATTATGGTGGTTGATGTTAAGACAGGAATTTAACATGATTTTGCTCCCCAATTAATAATGAATTATCCAAGTACCAGTTTTTCAACATCTTTTCTTTCCTCGTTGATTTTTTTTTTTTTTTTTTTGAGACGGAGTTTCACTCTTGTCGCCCAGCCTGGAGTGCAATGGTACAATCTCAGCTCACTGCAACCTCCACCTTCTGAGTTCAAGTGATTCTCCTGCCTCAGCTTCCCAGGTAGCTGGGATTACAGGTGTGCACCACCACACCTGTAATTTTTGTATTTTTGTATTTTTAGTAGAGACGGGGTTTCATCATGCTGGCCAGGCTGGTCTCAAACTCCTGATCTCAAGTGGTCTGCCTGCCTCAGCCTCCCAAAGTTCTGGGATTACAGGTGAGAGCCACCACACCTGGTCCCCTCATTGATTTTAATGTCACTTTTATAATATAGTAGCATCTTATTTTAGTGAATTTGTTTTTTATTATCTTGAAGCATTTGTATGGGGTCATGTCCCACATGACATTTTGGCAGATGACAGGCCACATATATTATGATGGACCCATAAGATTATAATGGAGCTGAAAATTTTCTTTTCTTTTTCTTTCTTCTAGACCAAGTCTTGCTCTGTCGCCCAGCTGGAGTGTAATGGTGCAATCTCAGCTCACTGCAGCCTCCTTCTGTGGTGCTCAAGCCGTCCTCCCATGTCAGCCTCCCTAATAACTGGACTACAGGCACACACCACCACACTTGGCTAGTTTTTTGTATCTTTTGGTAGAGGCGAGGTTTTGCCATGTTATCCCAGCTAGTTTCAAACTCCTGGACTCAAGCAATCCTCCTGCCTCGGTGTCTCAAAGTGCTGGGATTGCAGGTGAGTCACGGTACACGTCCTGAATTCAGTGAGTCTTTCTAGTGAATTGCTGAACCTAAAGGTGGTCTCGGGGACCCCTGACATAGAGATCACGGATATTGTTTTGTTAAAATAAATAATGGTTTTTCTTTACCCTCTTCAGTTCTACCACTCTTTGAGAATATAAGAAACATGAGTTGACCCCTCTTCTTGTTGAAGCTGAGGCTTCCCTGCTCCCCAAACCTAGGAGAAACTTTTCTTCCCTTCCCTGGCTCATGCCCTCCTTCAGGTACTGAGCATATGCTCAGAGAGAAATACAGACCTTATATACCTCTCATTCCTGCTCCTTTATTTCACTTTTCCCTCCCCCCTAAACAAGCCAAGCAGAACATGTGTGCTCAGCCCACGGTCATTTGGGCGACAGATGTGTCCCCAGGACTCCCCTTCCCAGTCCCCTTCCCTCCTCTCTGGGAGGGGACAGAGCTGGGAGTCCCTCACATAGCACTCTCATTGCCTCCCCGTCCCCGAGATGCCCCCTTCTCCTGTGCCATGAGGGACTTGTAGGGTTTCCCCAGGCTGGGGAGGGTGAGCTCAGCTTCCTGCAGCTCCAGCTCCCGCTGAGACAAGTGCTCGATGACAGCCGCTCCAATTGAGTCCCCCAGTACGTTGGTCATTGTGCGAAGCCGGTCACTGGTATGGGAAAAAGAAGCTGCCATTAATGGGGGCTTGAAAAGCTTCGCAGGAAGAGGGTGCATCAGAGGGGGTCCCATTCCAGTACAATCCCATTCCAGCACAACACGACTCTGTTTCAGAAACACAAGAACAAAAACAAATGACAACAAAACCAGGAGGTTTACATTAAAGGAAGCTTGGAATTTCATTCCTACATGGGAGCTGTCAGCTGAGCCTGCATTCCAATTTTATTTTATTATTTTATTTTATTTTTTTTTTATTTTTGAGATGGAGTCTTGCTCTGTCGGCCAGGCCACAGTGCAGTGGTGCGATCTCGTCTCACTGCCACCTTGGCTTCCCAGGTTCAAGTGATTCTCCTGCCTCAGCCTCCCGAGTAGCTGGGATTACAGGTGCCCACCACCACACCCGGCGAACTTTTGTATTTTTAGTAGAGATGGGTTTCACCATCTTGGCCGGGCTGGTCACTATGTACTGCCCATAATCCTCTTGTTTTTAAAAATTGAGATTTAAATATATATTTGCAGCTTGGAGTACCAGCTCACACCTGTAGTCCCAACTACTTGGGAGGCTGAAACAGGAGGATTGCTTGAGCTAAGGAGTTCAAGGTCATCCTGGGCAACACAGCAAAACCCAATTTCTAAAAAAATAAAAATAAAAAATTTTTTTTAAACTTTAAAAATTTTGAGACGAAGTTTCACTTGTTGCCCAAGCTAGAGGGCAGTGGCACGATTTTAGCTCACTGCCACCTCTGCCTCTCAGGCTCAAGTGATTCTCCTGCCTCAGCCTCCCGAGTAGCTAGGATTACAGGTGCCAATCACCATGCTCAGCTAATTTATTATTATTATTATTTTTAGTAGAGACAGGGTTTCACCGTGTTGTCCATGCTGGTCTTGAACTCCTGACCCCAGGTGATCTGCCCCCCTTGGCCTCCCAAAGTGTTGGGATTACAGGCATGAGCTATCATGCCCAGCCTGGACCACCTTTTTGTGACTTCTACATAAAACAGGTAAAAGAGGAGTTCTTCCAGCTGATAGGTAAAGCCCCATTGCTGTCTCCACACCCTACTCCCCAAAGATAACTCTGGGATTTGGGATCCAGAGACCATGGATCGGAGGCCTCTCCAAGGCCTCCTTTTCACTCGAAAATTCTGGACCACTGCATCTTTGCTGGAATGAAAGCCCACAGGCTGAGGATGGTACAGAGGAAAGCAGTGTGTGCAGAAGAGGGAGCAGCAGGGTCCAGCCTGGAGAACACTCACAGAAACCAGTCCACGGCGATGATGAGTGTGATGTCTTCCGTGGGCAAGCCGACCGACGTGAGCACAATGACCATGGTGACCAGACCCGCCTGGGGGATTCCAGCAGCCCCAACACTGGCCGCTGTGGCTGTGATGCTGCAGGGGAAGGGAGAACATGGGGAGGCAGGTGGAGGGAAGGGGGCGAGTAGGAAGAGACAGGAAAAGGATAGAGAGAGGGGAAGAGATCAGCTCCCCAGTGCATCTTAAATTAAATACCCAAGCCAGACACAAGAGAAAAATACTGCCTGATCTCGCTCTCTGTCTGTTTTGTTTGTTTGTTTTGGAGGCAGTCTCACTCTGTTGCCCAGGCTGAAGTGCAGTGGTACAATCTCAGCTCACCACAACTCACTGCTCACTCCCACCTTAACCTCCTGAGTAGCTGAGACCACAGGCACATGCCACCATGCCTGGTTAATTTTTTTGTATTTTTGTAGAGATGGGGTCTCACTATGTTGCCCACACTGGTCTCAAACTCCTGGGCTAGAGCAATCCTCCCACCTCAGCCTCCCAAAATGCTGGGATTATAGACATGAGCCACCATGCCTGGCCTTGATCTCCCCTATACGTGGAATCTAAAAGATAATAGTAACAAGTTGAATACATAGAAATAGAGAGTAGAATGGTGGTCACCAGAGGTGACAGGGAATTTGGAGATGTAGTCAAAGAATTCAAAGTTGCATGTAAAGGCTGAGCATAGTGGCTCACACCCGTAATCCCAGAACTTTGGGAGGCCAAGGTGGGAGGACTGCTTGAGCCCAGGAGTTCAAGACCAGCCTGGGCGACATCGTGAGATCCTGTCTTTACAAAAAAAAAAAAAAAAATTTTTTTTTTTTGAGACAGAGTCTTTGTCACCCAGGCTGAAGTGCAGTGGCACAACCTCGGCTCACTACAACCTCCGCCTCCTGGGTTCAAGTGATTCTCCTGCCTCAGACTCCTGAGTAGCTGGGATTACAGGCATGAGCCACTGTGCCTGGCCAGTCTCAGGCATTTCTTTATAGCAATGTGAGCACAGCTCAATACACCTGGTAAGTCTCAAACTGGCCATCCACCAAGCTCTTTTCAGATTCCCAGGAAGAAGGTAGAAGGGATGCTAAGTGCCCTGGTCCATTTAAGAATACTACCTCAGACATTTCCCATCCTTACCTTTTTTTGGTAGCATCCCTACTCCCAATGATGTCAAAGTTTCCCTTGAGAAGTGTTCATTGTAATGTTTGGGACCTTAAGCAAAAAAAGGCGGGGGAGGGGGTTCCTTTGAAGTTTTCTTTATGTCATTTTTTCTGCATCCTTGGACTCCCATGGAAAAGGAGGTCATCCCATCAGAGCATGTGCAAAGGCACTTTTTCCAAGGACTGGTTATAGAGCACTCAATACATTCATTCTTCCAACACATATTTATCAAGCATATATACTACATGCTAGTGTAGTGAAATAAGCCAGGTACAGAAAGACAAATACTGTCTGATCTCATTTATACGTGGAATCTAAAAAAGTTAAACTGAAAGAAGCAGAGAGAAGAATGTGGTATATATACACATAGTAGATATTCCCATAAAAAGAAAACCCCTGCCCAAACATTACTTTTTTTTTTTTTGAGATAGAGTCTCGCTCTGTTACCCAGGCTGGAGTGCAGTGGTGCAATCTTAGCTCACTGCCACCTCCATCTCCCAGGTTCAAGCGACTCTCCTGCCTCAGCCTCCTGAGTAGCTGGGATTACAGGCACCTGCCACCATGCCCAGCTAATTTTTGTATTTTTAGTAGGATGGGTTTCACCATGTTGGCCAGGCTGTTGAACTCCTGACCTCAAGTGATTCATCCGATTCAGCCTCCCAAAGGGGCAGGATTACAGGTGTGAGCCACCAAGCCCTGCAGAGCTTACAATCTAGTATGGGAAACAGGCAATAAACAAAATGAATAAGTACAATTCATACTATATGGAGATGGTATTTCATGGGGAAACGGTGCCTCCTTAGCAAGTCCCGATATGCCATTTTAAACAGGGCTTCCATGAAAAAGTAACCCTGAAGACCTGAAGGAGATGACAATGTTCACTGTTATTTTTATGATGACTAAGTTGGAACCATTGGATGATGGAACCTATAAATACAGGAATAAATAAATGTATAGGGCCTATAAATATAAGAATCTATATAACGTGAACCTCGGGTTATTAGGATGCACCCGCTATGCTTTGGAAAACACTGGACAAAGGGATCTCCCATTGGAGAGGAGAAATGGCGGGAACGTCTTGCCAGCTCCTGACAGCCTCAGGTGGCAGCTTTACCTTTCACCTCCTCCGGCAGTGGGGATCTTCCCACACCCCCCTTCCAACATCAGAGGGCTCCTCTGAGCTCCAGCTGTGGCCCCCTCCTCCCTCTCCAACTCTCCCAACGATGCTGATGACGGCTTAGCTCTCATCTCCTGGCAGGTCCCACCCAAGCCCCCTCACCTGATGGTTGTGATCTGACCCAGGTTTAGCTCGTAGTTGTTAACTTGAGCAATGAAGATGGCAGCCAGGGCCTCGTAGAGGGCAGTGCCGTCCATGTTGACCGTGGCGCCCACGGGCAGGACGAACCTGGTGATGCGGCGGTCCACACCCAGGCCCTCCTCCAGGCAGCGGAAGGTGATGGGCAGCGTTGCCGAGCTGGGGAAAGAGCCCAGGGCTGAGGAAGGGGCGTGGTCTGGTGGGGGCGGGGCTGCAAACAGGGCGTGGCCTGGGGGCAGGACAGAGCATGGACTTGGCAAAGTCTAGGACAGGTTGGGAACAGGGCGTGGCCTAGTGGGGCTCGGATGAGAATGGGAAGGGCCAGGTAACATGGGCCGGGCTGAGAACAGAGGCGGATAGGTGAGGTGGGGCTCAGAGCAGGGCGTGGCCAGGTGGGGAAGAACTGAGAACAGGGCGTGGCTAGGTAGGGCGGGGCTCGGAGCAGGACATGGGCTGGGCGTGGTCTGTGCAGAAATGAGCCCAGGGAGCATTCCCCATGAGAACATTGAGCATACTAGGTGGGTGCTCTGCAGGAGGCAGAAAACAAGGGTATAACAATTCAGAGGCTGATAACTGTACAAAGGAAAGGAGCGACTCCTCACGATACAGGGAGAAAACAGCAATGAGGGTCTCCCAAACTGAAGATCTCTTCACCCACTTAAAGCCAATAGCTAAGGCCAATGACTGCACACTAGTTTATGGGAAAAACTACACACTAGTGTATCATAAAGGTCTGCTGACTTTAGAGAGGGCCCCTACTCCGGACTCCCTTGTTTGTATCAGCATTGACCTCTGCTATGCTAACCCTCTCCATCCACCGCTCCACCACTTCTTATCAGAGAAAAGTGACCTAATTGGTGGGCGAGTTTAGTCAAAGAAGTGGGTATCTCATTTGGAGTAAGCCTGTTCACAGGATGCGTGCTCTGTGGTCAGCTTTACATCATATGGTTAGAATTCTGGACTCATAGGGGGTCTTTGGGTGTCCCGCTCAGTGGTGACTATGCGAGTTTAATTCTAGAATACAGTGACATCAGTCTTACATAGCCATAGACCAAGAGGCACATTCCCTGACCAGCGTTATGGGTAATTTTTAAAATGTTGTTTTTGACCAGGTGCAGTGGGTCATGCCTGTAATCCCAGCACTTTGGGAGGGCAAGGCAGGAAGATCACCTGAGCTCAGGAGTTCAAGACCAGCCTGGCCAACATGGCAAAACCCCATCTCTACCAAAAAGAAAAAAGAAAAATTGGCCAGGAGGGCTGGAATCATGCACCTGTGATTTCAGCTACTTTGGGAGGCTGAGGTGGGAGGAATCACTTGAGCCTGGTAGGTGAAGGTTGTAGTGAGCAGAGATCACACCACTGCACTCTAGCCTGGATGATAGAATGAGGCCTCATGTCAGAAAAAAAGAAAAAGAAAAAGATATTTTTGGCCAGGCATGGTGGATTACACCTGTAATCCCAGTACTTTGAGAGGCCAAGGTGGGCAGATCACATGAGGCCAGGAGTTCAAGACCAGCCTGGCCAACATGGCGAAACCCCATCTCTACTAAAAATACAAAAAATTAGCCAAGTGTGGTGGCACATGCCTGTAATCCCAGCTAGTTGGGAGGCTGAGGCAGGAGAATTGCTTGAATCCAGGAGGCAGAGGTTGCAGTGAGCCAAGATCACACCACTGCACTCCAGCCTGGGTGACAGAGACTTTGTCTCAAAAAAAAAAATTATTTTATCTTTTTGGCTGTTGTGCTACTTCTCAAATTGTTTTTGAATGTGGATGATGCTCTTAATTAATCCCCTAAAACTAAAAAAGAAGAATAAGAGGAAGAGGAGGAAGAGGAAAAGGAGGAAGAAAGAGGAGGAAGAGGAAAAGGAGGAAGAGGAGTAAGAGGAAAAAGGAGGAGGAGGAAGAGTAGGAGGAGAGGGAAGAAAAAGCCAAGAGAGCTCCCAGACACCATCTCACAAGGGGAGATGACTCCTTCTGAGCTAGGAAATGACTGAGCTCATGGGGCATCCTGGAACCTTCCCTCTTCACCTCAAAATTGGCACCTGGTTCTCCTCCATATAAAGTTAAAAAACAGGAAAGGAGAAGGGGAGACCAGGAGAGCCAGCCCAGGACAATGACCAACCCCCAGGTATTGCACCAGCTGGAGACCCTCAAGAGCCCTCAGAGAGGCCGTGAAGGACAAGAAGTGCATCCAGGAATGGTGCTGGTGTGGGGAGCAAGGCCATACCTGGAAGACGTGCCCATGGCAGTGATGAGGGCTTGTAGCATGCCCCCAATGAAGGGGAAGGGGTTCCGGTGAGTGACGAGGAAGTAGATGAGGGGAAGGACGCCACCAGCATGGAGGAACAGGCCCACGATGACGGTCAGGGTGTACATGCCCAGCTGACCCCCCAGGACGGCCATGTCTTCCATCTCCAGAATCTTCCCAGCAATCAGGAATAGGATGCCCACGGGTGCATACCTGTGTGAGGGAGCCACATACCTGTGAGGGCTCCCTCCTGACTTCCCTTGCAGGTCTGAAGCTGGCATCCTCAAGGCTTTGCCCATATAGGGCCCTGGAGCCATGCGGTACCCACCCGACAGCACCCTACTCCATCCCAGTCTTCCCCGTACATTAACGAATGCCACTGGGCCCCAAGAATGAAGCCCACCTCCTCCTGCAGCTGCTCTTCCGCATCTCCCCCGAGTGATAGAAAAGTTCGTACTACTCCAGGATACACAACCTTTCAGTTCTCTCCTTTCTACTCCCCATTCAAGACCTCTCAACCCTGCCCCAAATAATCACCTGAAGGTAGCTTCAGGATCCTTCTCTAGACATTGCTAAAACATTCCCTGACTCTAGCCTTCTAAGTTTCCTTTATCTTCTGCCCCCAACTCTTTGTTCCACATTTGAAACCTTTATTCCCCTATTCTCTTCCCTATCAGTGCCTGTTCTCACTCATTCACCAGCGTAGGCATTTCCCACTGATATCTCAAACCACCTGTCCTATCAAAACCACCTATGTATTCATTCATTCCACAGATATTGACTGAGTACCTACTATGTTCCAGGCACATGGCTCCTGTCCTCATTGCACTTACATTCTGTTACAGACTAAATGTTTATGTCCCATCCACCCCCCCACCAAATTCATATGTTGAGATTGTAACCCCCAAAGCTCCCTCCATCCTTCTGCCATTCGAGGACACAGCAAGAAGATGCCTTCCATGAACCAGAAGACAGCCCTACCAGACCTGGAATCTGTGGGTGCCTTGATCTAACACTTCTCACCCTCCTGAATTGTGAGAAATACATTTTTGTGGTTTAAGCCATGATGTCTATGGTAGTTTTGTTATAGCAGCTGACATGGACTAAGACATATTCTAATGGGGAAATCAGGAAGTACGCATAGAAATGCACTAATTACAAACTTCAAGTGGTGATAATAGGAAAGGAGAGTCATTGGATGGGGCTGCTTCTGAGCAGGTGGTCAGAAAGGGCTTCTTTGAAGAGGTTTCATTTAAGCTGAGACTCACATGATGACAAGGTACCCTGTGTATCTGGGAGAAATCATTGCAGGCACAATGCAAATCATTGCAGGCACAATGCAAAGATTCTGAGATGGGCATGCACTAGGAGTGCTGGATGACCAGAGAGAAGACCAATGTGGCTGGAGTAGTGAGTAAAAAGGAGAATAGAGAAGATGAAAGAAGCAAGTTCATCAGGGCTTGCCTGTTTTCCCCGCAATCCAGTCCGCTGGTCAATTGTGTGAGTTTCTGCCATCGGGACCATCCTCTCATTTCTAGGCTTCAATGGGTACTCCTCTCTCTTTAGAAACTGAAGTATATGGCCAGGGGTGGTGGTTCATGCCTGTAATCCCAGCACTTTGGGAGGCTGAGTCAGGTGGATGATGAGGTCAGGAGTTTGAGACCAACCTGACCAATATGGTGAAACCCACCTCTACTAAAAATACAAAACTTAGCCAGATGTGGTGTCATGTGCCTGTAGTCCCAGATACCCAGGAGGCTGAGGCAGGAGAATCACTGGAACCCAGGAGGCGGAGGTTGCAGTGATCCAAGATCACGCCACTGCACTCCAGCCTGAGCAACAGAGTGAGACTCAGTCTCAAAAAGAAAAGAAGAAATTGAAGTCTACTTTTGCTCACATTTGTCATGGATGTACTGGAGAAGGTGGAGACATCTTGGGAAGGTGGTACAATAGCCTGAGTCAAAAATGAGGATGCAGGGACTTCTCCAGTCACATCTGTGTTCTCCAAGCTGGGCTCAGACTTATCCCTGGGGAGTAGCTGCTGAGTCCTTTCCAAGTCAGCGTGACTAGATCCACCTCTATGCTTAGTCTGAGTAATCCCTCTCTCAACTTTCTTACCTCCATCCTTCCACCTCATCCCCTGCAAAATTCTTTAGCCCAAGATTAGTTGTGCATGATTTCCTAACCCCTACAGTCAGCCACCTGGCACATCTGGACACTTCACCCAATCATGCCAATGACACCACTATAAATTCAAGATTCCCAATTCAGCTGAGCCTTCAATATTCCTTGTTAATTCTCTGCTTATCCTTAGTAAGCTTCCCCACTCCCATTCCTTTCCAATGCTTTTCCAGGCCCTCAACTTGGCCTCGAGTTCCCTATACAACTTTCCAGTTGTTTGGGATGATGTACAAAGTATTCTCCCATTTGGGATCTGACAGCCTTGTTTTTTTTTTTTTTAGATGGAGTTTCGCTCCTGTTACCCAGGCTGGAGTGCAATGGCGCGATCTCGGCTCACCGCAACCTCCGCCTCCTGGGTTCAGGTAATTCTCCTGCCTCAGCCTCCTGAGTAGCTGGGATTACAGGCACGCACCACCATGCCCAGCTAATTTTTTTGTAGTTTTAGTAGAGACGGGGTTTCACCATGTTGACCAGGATGGTCTTGATCTCTTGACCTCGTGATCCACCCGCCTTGGCCTCCCAAAGTGCTGGGATTACAGGCTTGAGCCACCGCGCCCGGCCTGACAGCCTTGTTAATATCTTCACCACTCCCAACTTACCTCATGCTCTCACCTTCCTGAACGCCCCACCATTCTCCAAACAACTTAGATACTTTCAAGCTGTGTACATTCTCTTCCCTCTGCCTGAAATACTTCTTCCCTCTCACTGTCCAACTGAAGTTCTACTCACCTGTCAAGATGCAGTTAAGAGGTGATCTTCTTCATGACTCCCTCTTTAGGAAGCATTCACTGTGTATCCCTCTACTCACTGCTCACTTCTCCATGAACCCAACACTTATTAAATGTTCCTTTGCTACAGAACCTACTTTGTTACATTGATCTACAATGTGTCTGTCTCCCCAAAGATTTTGTGCGCTCCTTGAGGACAAGGTATGAGTGCAACGTATCTCTGTATTCCAGAGGTCAAGACAAAGTCTGCCTGGGAAAATGCCTGCTGAGTGAATGAAATTTTTGAAGGAATGAAGGAATTTAGGGAAGGAAGGAAGGAAGGAAGGATTAGCAAGTGGAGGAAAAGTAAGGAAATAAACAAATGAGACATTAGTAGGTGAGTGAACAAATAACAATTGAGTGAACGAAGAGAATACTTGAGTAAATGAATGAAAGAATAACAAATGTATAGATGAATGAGTGGGTCAAAGAATGAATTAAGAATAAATGGCTTAACTGAGTAAATAAACAGATGAATCTATCAATGATTTAACTAATGCATGGTTGAATTTGTAAGTAACTTTATGAGTGAAAGAATGCATAAATGAGTGAATTAACTGATGCATGGAAGAATGAATAAATGAGTAAGGAAATGAGTAAATCAATGCATGGAAGAATGAGTATAGATGGTCAATGCATAGAAGAATGAGTGAATGAACAGATGAACAAAGGAGTGAAAGAGTGAATGAATCATTGCAGTAAGACATAAATGAATAAAAGAGTTAGTGAGTTCTTCCATGAACTAACCAATGCATAAAAGAGTGAATGAATGAGGCAGGGTGCGGTGGCTCACGCCTGTAATTCCAGCACTTTGGGAGTCCAAGGCGGGTGAATCACAAGGTCAAGAGATAAAGACCATCCTGACCAACATGGTGAAACCTCATCTCTACTAAAAATACAAAAATTAGCTTGGTGTGGTGGCACAAGCCTGTAGTCCCAGCTACTTGGGAGGCTGAGGCAGGAGAATTGCCTGAACCCAGGATGCGGATGTTGCAGTGAGCCGAGATCATGCCATTGCACTCCAGCCTGGCAACAGAAACTCCCGTCTCAAAAAAAAAAAAAGGGATGAATGAATGAACAGATGAACAAGGAAGTGAACTAGTGATGAAATCATGGCAGGCAGACATGAATGAATGAGTTCATGAGTGGGTAAGTGAATTACCCAATATGTAAATGAATGATCAAAAGTCCCCAACAAGCCTTTCAGCAGCTTCCCCACAGCCTGACTTCTCAGCTCTTGCTCTGCCTTCGGGTGGGCACAGCCCAGGACTCACCAGATGATGATGCCCACCAGCCTCATAATAGCCTCATTGAGGCTGTCGAAGAAGTCCCTGAGGACTCGGCCCTTGTGTTTCATGCCACCGATAACCAGCCCAAAGGCCACAGAGAAGACCACGAGGCCCAGGGCGTTGATGCCGTTGGCGGAGCCAGGCACAGGTACAGTCTCCTCAAAGCTCAGCACCTCCTGCAGGGTGCCCAAGGCCCGAGTGACATTTTCCAGGAGGCTGGTTCCATTCTCCACTGAGAATGGAGGAGGCATGGAGGCACCCGGCTCAGACCCGTTCTCTGTCCTCACGATGGTCCTGGTTACCACCCTCGTGCTGTACTGTGTCTTGAACTGAAATAGAGAGAGATCGGGCCCATACTCAATTCAGCAGATGCATCAGAATCACCTGGAGAAATTCCTTGAGATCACCCATTTCCAGCTCCCACACCCTGGAAGGCCTTATCCAGCAGATCTGAATGAGTGAATGAATGATTTGAACAATGCATGGAAGACTGATTAAATGCATCAATAAACCCATTATGAAAAATAGTATGGAGGTTCCTCAAAAAATGAAAAATAGAAACTACCATAGGACCCAGCAATCCCACTACTGGATATATATCCTAAAGAAATGAAATCAGTATCTCAGAGAGATATCTGCACTCCCCTGTTTATTGCAGCACCATTCGCAATAGCCAAGATATGAAATCAATCTCAGTGTCCATCAACAAATGAATGGATACAGAACATGTGGTATACATATACAATGAAATACTATTCAGCCTCGAAAAAGGAGGAGATCCTGTCATTTTTGACAACAGGGTTGAACCTGAAAAACGCTGTGCTATCTGAAATAAGCCAGGCACAGAAAGGCAAATATTGCGTGCTCTCACTTATAGGTGGAATTTACAACAGTTGGACTCACAGAAGCAGAAAATAGAATAGTGATTACCAGGGACTGGGGCCAGGGACACTGGGGAGATGTTGGTCAAAAGACACAAAATTTCAGCTAGAAAAGAGGAATAACTTTAAGAGCTCTATTATACAAAATGGTGACTATAGTTAATAACAATGTAGTGTGTATTTGAAAATCACCAAAAGCGTAGATTTCAAGTGTTTTTATCTCAAAAAATGATATGTGTATAAGATCACTGATATGTTAATAAGCTTGATTGAGTCATTCCACAATGCAGACATATTTCAAAATGTCATAACTCATAAATATATATAATTTTTGTGTCAATTTAAAAATAAGTACGTTAAAAAAATTTTTTTGAAGAATAAGTGACCAAATAGATGAATGAGAGAGTGAACAAGCAATGTGTGGAAGAAGTCATATAGATCCTGAATTTTTCACAAGTTCCCTGGGCAATGCTTAACAAGAGTTGAGGGGCTCTCCAAGACTCGACCATCTACGGCCAAAATTTCTGGAATCTCTGCAGCAGCCTTGGTGCTTCCTCTAGTCCTGTGCTCAGGAAGTCCCTGGCCTAAGTCCTTTTTTTCCCCTTTTTTTTTGAGATGAGATCTTGCTCTTTCACCCAGGTTGGAGTGCAGTGATGTGATCACAGCACACTGGAGTCTTGATCTCCTGGGTCCAAGCAATCCTCCCACATGAGTCTCCCAAAGAGCTGAGATGGGTGTGCCCAGCTAATTTTTTTCTTTTTTATTTTTTGTAAAGACAGAGGGTCTCACTCTGTTGCCCAGGCTGGTCTTGAACTTTTGGCTTCAAGTGATCCTCCTGCCTTGGCCTCCCTTAGCGCTGGGATTACAAGCCTGAGCCACCACGCCCGGGCCTAAGACCTTCTCCTTATCCCTCCCAGATCACCATGGAAAATACATTCTTTCTCCTAGACTCCTCAAGAACTCCTGCCCCTTTCTCTGTCAGGCCCTTCCTCCCACCTCTTGCCCTTGGACCATGCCCTCAGCCCCAAGCTCCTGCCACCCTCTGAATCTCCTTGATCAAACTGTGTACTTCCCCCTGACCTGTTTGAAGCAGGCCTCCACAAGGTTCGGTGGAAACATATTTCTGCAGAAAAACATCAGAAGGAAAGTGGTTAGACTGTGTAAGGGTGTCTAGGGTGATAACAGTAATACTAACACCAAGAACAATAATGATGGCAGCCAGCATATGAATGCTGCTTCTATATCTGGCACTGAGCAAGTATCTTACTATCATCTAATTTAAACACTAAATAACCCTAGACATGAGTGCTATATGATGTCCCCATTTCACATAGAAAGAAACCAAAGCCCAGAGAATTCATGTAAGCTACCCAGAGCCACAGAGCTGCTAAGAGGCGCAGACAGACCTCAAATCCAGGTCTGAGTACTTGGCAGAAGCCTACATCACCTCAAGGACTTTAATTCAAACACACGTGTGTCGGTGCTGCCTCAAAAAACCACAGAAAACTCCCAAACTCTTTTAGCTTTAGGTTTCCCCTTGGTCAGTGATTAAGGTAGAACCGTGGCTACCTTGATTCTGGCTGGCAAAAATCTCGCTGCTGTAATTAAAACAGGTGGTATGACATACCATCTTACCCCAGCTAGACCAGCCATTATTAAAAACTCAAAAAACTACAGATGTTGGCATGGATGTGGGGAAAGGGAAACATTCATACACTCTGGTGGGAATGTAAATTAGTACAACCTCTATGGAAAACAGTATGGAGATTTCTTAAAGAACTAAAAATAGATGAACCATTCCACCCAGCGATCCCACTACTGGGTATCTACTCAAAGGAAAAGAAGTCACTATATCAAAAAGACACCTGCACACATATGTTTATCACAGTATAATTTACAGTTGCAAAGAAATGGAACCAACCTAAGAACCCATTAACTGATGCGTGTATAGAGAACACATGACATATGTGTTCTAATGCTCTCCCTCCCCTTGCCCCCCACCGCCCGACAGTCCCCGATGTGTGATGTTCCCCTCCCTGTGTCCATGTTTTCTCATTGTTCAACTAGGACACATGAATACTACTCGGCCATGAAAAAGAATGAAATAGGCCAGGTGCAGTGGCTCACACCTGTAATCCCAGCACATTGGGAGGCCGAGGTGGGTGGATCACTTGAGGCCAGGAGTTTGATAGGAAGTCTCCACCCCAAAGAGGACATGGGTCATATGTTACATGCAACTTTGTTCAGTATGCATGCATCAGAACCACCTCCATGAATATTCATAGCGCCTCCTGCAAACTATTGAATATGGATGTTTAGCCAACCCATTCAGCATGAAGCTCCTCCTTCAACCCCTCCTCCTTAGAAGGGCCTGTCTCTGGTCTTGACCGGATGGATGCTTCCCAGTCTGCAGGATGGCCGCTTTGCAGGCTATAACCCTTTACAATCAATAAAGTCTCCTTTTCAAATGTGCATATTGTGTTTTTTCGGGTTGGCACACCTGATCAGGTCCATGAAGGCATCAGCTGTGGGGATGGTCTCGATCCGGCCCTCCCGGTGCAGCCCCTCCTTGGAGCCCTTCCCTGGATGGATGATGGTGACCATGAGGATTCCAATGAAGACCGCGATGATGGTGGTCACCATGTAGTACACAGCTGCCCGCATCCCCATCCGCCCCGTGGCCTTGTTGTCCAGGGACGCCATACCTGCAGGACGGATGATGCAGCCCCCACAGTTCCATGCATACCCAACGCCAGGTCTCCTAGCCATCCATTCCACCCTCCCCATCTTACCAGCTCAACAGCCATTCCACCAAGCATCCCTTTTCTTACAGCCCACCCCAGAACCCACCCATTACCCATTCACCCACACCACCTTTCTACTGCTATTCTATTTTCCAAATACACACCCTCACACTCCACCCCAACCCTTATCCCAAGCAACACTCCACTACCCTACTACCTTCCCTCTTCTCCAAGCCAACCTTTTCCACCCTTTCACCCTATCCTCTATGGACTCTTGTTTTGTATCATAACCTAACTTTCTTTCTTTATTTTTTGAGACAGAGTCTCCTTCTGTCACCCTGGCTGGAGTGCAGTGTTACAATCTTTGCTCACTGCAACCTCCGTCTCCAGGTTCAAGTGATTCTCCTGCCTCAGCCTCCCAAGTAGCTGGGATTACAGGTGCCCGCTGCCATGCCTAGCTAATTTTTGTGTTTTTAGTAGAGACCGGGTTTCACCATGTTGGCGAGGCTGGTCTGGAACTCCTGACCTCAGGTGATCCACCTGCCTCAGCCTCCCACAGTGCTGGGATTACAGGCATGAGCCATCACACCCAGCCCATGACCTAACTTTCATTCCACTTGCCATCCCACTATTCATCCCAAAGTCACACTTTCCTCCAACCCACCTCACTGCATGCCATGTGTGTCACATGTTCTTGCTATTCCACTCCCACACCCTTTCCCAAGCCAATAGGCTGATCCTTCAGCCCCAAGAGCACTGGCTACAAATAGCTCAGGCTGTCCCCTTCTGCTGAGAATTGCCGTCAGTAAATTTGCCTTGTCCACAAAAACCCCAGAAGAGACCTACGGCCAGTGAATAACTCTGCAGGGATTCATACTGGCCAGCAGAGCTGGGGAGGGGTTCAATTCTGTGATTCTGCTTATACTCCAGAGCTCCCCATAGATCAGGCTGAGAGGCCAGCCTTCTTCTGAAACCCACATCTTTGCTTCACTGGTTTCCCAGCCCTGCCCCCCACCCTTTCCTCACTTCCTTGTGAGTTTCTCTTGAGAGCTATCCCACAATAAATCACTACCTGTGCAGTCAGGCTCTGCTTCCAGGAAACCCAACCTAAGAAATCATTTCTTCATGCATTTTTCTTCTTCCCCATCCCCAAATCCAGTGACTGGCAAGATGCTACTCATGCCAAATTTGGCCCTCTGCCTACTTTTGTAAATAAAGTTTTATTGGAACACAACCATGGCCATTTGTTCACATGTTGTCTATGACTGCTTTTGAGCTACAATGGCGGAATTGAGTATAAATGACCCTTGAACAACATGGGTTTGAACTGTTCGAGTACACTTATGCATGGATTTTCTTCTGCCTCTGCCATCCCTGAGACAGCAAGACCTTCTCTTCCTCCTCCTCAGCCTATTCAGCATGAAGACAATGGGGATGAAGATCTTCATGATGATTCACTTCCACTCAATTAATAGTAAATAAAATTTCTCTTCCTTTTTTTTTTTTTGAGACAGAGTCTCACTCTATCTCCAGGCTGGAGTGCAGTGGTGCAATCTTGGCTCACTGCAATCTCCGCCTCCAGGTGTTCAAGTGATTCTTCCGCCTCAGCTGCTCGAGTAGCTGGGAGTACAGGTGCACACCACCATGCCTGGGTAATTTTTTGTATTTTAGTAGAGATGGGGTTTCACCATGTTGGCCAGGATAGTCTTAATCTCTTGACCTCATGATCTGCCCACCTCGGCCTCCCAAAGTGCTGGGATTACAGGTGTGAGTCACTGCACCCTGCCCCCCTTATCATTTTTTAATAGACAGGATCTCACCCTGTTGCCCAGGCTAGAGTGCAGTGTTGCCATCATAGCTCACTGCAGCCTCAAACTCCTGGGTTCAGGTGATCCTCCTGCCTTAGCCTCTTCAGTAGCTAGGACTATAGGCATGTGTCACCACGGCCTGCTGATTTTTTACATTTTTTGTAGAGATGCAGTCTCACTGTGTTGCCCAGGCTGGTCTGGGACTCGTGGGCTCAAGCAATCTTCCCATCTCAGCCTCCCAAAAGCACTGGGATTAGAGGCATAAGCCACCTCACCTGGCCTGATTTTCTTAATAACATTCTATTCTCTACCTTACTGTATTTTAAGAATATAGTATATAACACATACAGCATACAAAATATGAGTTAGTCTGCTGTTTATGCTATCTGTAGGGCTTCCAGTCAATAGTAGGCTATTAGTAGTTAAGCTTTTGGGGAGTCAAAAGTTATATGCGATTTTTGACTGTGTGGGGTTGGTGTCCCTAACACCCAAATTGTTCAAGAGTCAACTCTAGTTGCAAAAGAAACCATATGGCCCTTGAAGTTGAAAATGTTTACTATCCAGCCCTCTAGAACAAAACTTTGTGGACCCCTGCATAAGTCAACTGTACTCCCACTTCCATCCCACCTTCTGCCCACTAAGCTTCACCACATCTCACACACCTTCCACACCTTAATCTACACCCTACTCTCTGCACATCCACACCATAGCCCAGCCACCCTACCTAGATGCCCCTCCAATACTTTCTCTCACCTCTGAGTGATACTGAGCCCCTTGCAGGCTGGCATTTTACCTCCAAGGAAAAGTACAGGAAGCCAACTGAGATAAGTGGTGTGGGTCATATGGGGTCTGAAACCTGGGACTGATCAGGACCTGGACTTTGTTTTGCCAAGGACCCTGGACCAGACAGCTTCCATGTTTGAGGCAAAGCATGAAGGAGGTGGTCCCGTGCTCAGGATAGCCTTGGCTCTGGGTTCAAGCTGAGGCTCTGGATGGGTCTTGGAGGCCAACCCTGGCCTGGGCTCTCTCACCTGTGACCAGGCTGGAGACAATGAGAGGCAGCACCAGCATCTGCAGCATCCTCATGAGAAGCTCTCCAGGAAAAGAGAAGTACTTGATCTGGCGGTAGGTGAGCTGATAGGGGCGCAGGGCAAAGGCCAGGCTGACCCCTAGGGGCAAAAGAAGGGGTCCATGGAGTGGTCTGGGTCACTCAGCCCCAGACACTGTCCATCCATCCCAAGAAGGGTAGCGTAAGGGGAGGAGTGAGAGGGATAAATACCCTATGGGTGTATGTATTTGTGTGTGCACTGATGTGTGCATACCTTGTAGAAATGTATGTATTTATGGGTAGCCATATTGATATTGTGTAAATACATGTCCATGTCTGTGTAAATATAAATGTGTAAATGTATAAGTGTGTATATATCAAGAATATGTGACAGTAGACGTTCACTTGTGACCATGTACAGGAATCTGTATACATGGCATATACACATAAATATGCACATGTATTTTCCTGGACATATATAGGTGCGATGTGTGTATATGTTACTATTTTCAAACATGGGAGTGTATGTGTTTTAAGCTCATAAGTGTGTGCACGTGTGCTCAGGAGAATGCATGTGGACATGTGAATGTGTTTATAAGTTCCAATATACATGAGCAAGTTTGCTTGTAAGTTTCTGTGTTTGCACCTGTAAGTTCCATGCATGCATAAAGTGTGTTTGTACAGTGTATATGTATATATGTGAGTGTGTGTATACACACGGATATGCATGTAACGTTGTGTGCACACATAGCTGTGTTTGCACATGTGTGTATCCATCTGTATGTTGTGTCTTTATGTGGTGTTGAGGGTGGCTGGTGGAACTGAGACGTGTGTGCAGGTGAGAATGAGGGGGTGGGACAAAGAGATGTGTAAGGACCAGTAATTCCCTGATGTCCCCGCCCTCCAGGAGGCAGAGCTCACCGATGACCACGGCGCTGACCGTCAGCAGGATGAAGGCGTTTCGGCGCAGGAAGCGCAGCACGTGCTCGCGGGTCATGGTCTGCAGGCGCAGGCGCGTGCGCAGTGCTCTCTGCTGCAGGCTTTCCTGCAGCCGTTGCAGCCAACCCACCCGGCCCAGCCTCTGGCCGCTCTCCCGCAGGAACAGGCTGTTGCCATGGCTGCTCATGGTCTATCTGCGGGAAACAGAGAAGCCTGGGGCTGGTGAGGGCCAGGACAGAAGGCAGGCGTGGGCAGATGGGGAAGGCTGGGAAGGGTGATGGGCGCTTTCTGAGGACTCTCAGAAGGCGGGGGTGGCTGGGTGTGTTGGCTCACGCCTGTAATTCCAGCACTTTGGGAGGCGGAGGCAGGAGGATCACTTGAGCCCAGGAGTTCAAGCCTGACCTGGGCAACATAATGAGACCCTGTTTCTAAAAATTTTGACATAGCTGCGGGTGGTAGTCCCAGTTCTTTGGGAGGTTGAGGCAGGAGGATCACTTGAACCCAAGAGTTCAAGATTACAGAGAGCTATGATCTTCCTATCCTGGGCAAGATAATGAGACCTCCACCCCTCTAAAAAAGCACAAAGGCCAGGCACAGTGGCCCACACTTGTAATTCCAACACTTCGTAAGGCCAAGGCAAGAGGATTGCTTGGGCCCAGAAGTTTGAGGCTGCAGTGAGCTATGATCGTACCACCTAGCACAGCCCTGTCTCTAGGAACAACAAATGAATAAAAATAAATTTTTAAAAAAGAAGGTGGGAGGGGGAAGGTCAGTCTGTTGGGACGTGCCCGTCCTAGGACACCTGAGAGACTGCCTGGGGTTCCAAGGTCAGGTCTTGGCAGTAAAAGGTTAAGTCTCCAGAATCATTCCTAGGAATGGCTGGGAAGAGGAGAAAACCACAAATTAATGGACGTTTTTGACATTCCCTGACTCCAGCCCACTCTTATTTCACTGATTTCATCACAAGCCTCTGGGGGCTGCCCCAGCGGCTCAAAGGAAACTAACAAGCCTTTGTTAAGTGCCAACTGCATACAGAGCTGTAGACAAAGCACCTGGAGGCCAGTTCCCCAAATTAAGACACTTTCGTGTCCAGCATGGAGGCTTTCCACAAGGACACAATCAGCAGGTGCCTGGCAAACCGCAGGTGTCCAGTAAATGCAGCTACTCTGCCAGAATGCCCAGGTGAGCAACATGGAGGTGGGGAGTCCCTTGGGAAAGAAATGATAATGATTCTTGGCCATAGTGTGATGTTCATGAGCCCCTCTGGGGTGGCAGGCACTGTACTGATGTTTCCCAGACTGCAGACTTTTGTGCTTCCTCTTTATCTTTGGCTATATCCATGTGTCCTTATTCACTTATCTAAAAACCTGTACCAAACCAGGCACGGTGGCTCAGGCCTGTAATCTCAGCACTTTTGGAGGCCGAGGCAGGCAGATCACCTGAGGTCAGGAGTTCGAGACCAGCCTGGCCAACATGGTGAAACCCGTCTCTACTAAAAATACAAAAATTAGCTGGGTATGGTGGCGGGTGCCTGTAGTTCCAGCTATCCCAGAAGCTGAGGCAGGAGAATCACTTGAACCCGGGATGTGGAGGTTGCAGTGAGCCAAGATTGCACCACTGCACCCCAGCCTGGGTGACAGAGCCAGACTGTCTCAAAAAAAAGAAAGAAAGAAAGAAAGAAATGAAAACATTTCTGTGAGTCCCTAAAAGCACTGTGTGCTATAGATGCTATACCTCCTAACCTACACTGTTGTCATAACCAAGAAAGGGCGGTGCCCTTGTTCCAGGGATACTGAGAATTCTGTTCTTCCTTCTAGACCCACTCTCAGGCTCCCTCTCCCACTGGTTCTCTTTCGATCTGTCCAGGGGAAAGGACAACAGTATGGCGATTTCTCAAATAACTAAAAATAGAACTACCATCCATCCAGAAATCTCCCTACTGAGTCTCCACTCCAAGGAAAACAAATCATTGTTTCAGTTTTCTTTTTATCAGAAGGATATCTGCACTGATATGTTTCATCACAGCATTATTTGCAATGGCCTGGATGTGGAATCAACCTAAGTGTCCAGGAATGGATGATTAAAGAAAATGTGATGTAGATAAGTATAGTATATTACATTATAGGTAAATCAATCTGTATCACATTTATATCAATATCACATTTTCTTGCTACATTGTTGCTTATATTATTTTATTTATGTTTCATGATGTATATAATGAAATACTGATCAGCCATAATAAAGAATGAAATGTAACACCCATGGAACTGGAGGCCATTCTCTTAAGCGGAAATAATTCAGAAGCAAAGTTTAATACCACGTTTACTTATAAATGGGAGCTAAATGTTGTGTATACAAGGACACAGAGTGGAATAACAGACACTGGAGACTGGAAAGAAAGGGTGGGAGGGTGAGACGGGGCTGGGAGACACCAAATTACTCAGTAGGTACAGTGCACACAATTAGAGTGATGTTTACAGTAGAAGCCCAGACATCGCCGCCATGCGATCTATGCATGTATCAAAACTACACTTGTACCCTCTACATGTATACAACATTCTTTTTTTTTTTTTTTTTTTTTTTTTTTTTTTGAGGCTGGAGTGCACCGGCACAATCTGGACTCACTGCAACCTCCACCTCCCGAGAATCGTTCAAGCGATTCTCCTGCCTCAGCCTCCCGAATAACTGGGATTACAGGCACCCACCACCACACCTGGCTAATTTTTGTATTTTTAGTAGAGACGGGGTTTCATCACATTGGCCAGGCTGGTCTCAAACTCCTGACTTCCGGTGATCTGCCTGCCTTGGCCTCCCAAAGTGCTGGGATTACAGGCATGAGCCACTGTGCCTGGCCACAAAACTCTTTTAAAGACAGCAGGAGAATGGAGGGCGGGAAGAGATGGAGATGGAGTGTTTATTCTTCTACCTCCCAGCTCCCTGTGCCAGGCCACTATTTGGCTGCTGTGTTCCTCTACCTAAGGCCACTGCTCCCATAGGGCAGTCCTCCAGCATAACCTCTAATCTCCTTGGGTCCTCTTCTCTGCTCATATCTTCATAAATACTCTGAACATAAATCCTTTTTACTTCTCCCTTTGGAATCTGCTGTCTGTTCCCCTAGCAATACACCAGATTCATCTGACTCAGAAAGAAAACCTCTCTAAATCAAAGGAAGACACTAAATATTGTATCTTATACTGGACTCTACCTGTTCGGTTTGCCTGGGATTGTCACACCTATAAAGAGAATTTGTTCACCTCTCCCATCTACTTCTTCTTCTTCTTTTTTTTTTTTTGAGACAGTTTCACTCTTGTTCCTTAGGCTGGAGTGCAGTGGCGCAATCTCAGCCCACTATAACCTCTGCCTCCTGGGTTCAAGCAATTCTCCTGCCTTAGCCTCCTGAGTAGCTCAGATTATAGGCACCTGCCACCGCACCCGGCTTTTTTTTTTTTTTTTTTTTTGCATTTTTAGTAGAGACAGGGTTTCATCACGTTGGCCAGGCTAGTCTCAAACTCCTGACCTTAGGTGATCCACCTGCCTCGGCCTCCCAAAGTTCTGGGATTACAGTCATAGCCACAGTACCCCGCCGTCCCTGCCCCTCCGCCCATCTACTTTCTAAGGGATCAAGTCTCCCTGATATCTTTTCTCACCCCCAACAGTATCTGAATTCAACCAGGTTGAGCTGGGAGTTTCTTGGAGGTCTCGGTTTTACCAGTATGTAGGTTCCTGGGCCTTTTTTTTTTTTTCCTGCCACTGGCTTTTCTGGGATCTTCCTTGCCCTCCTCCACTTCCCACCATATCCAAAGGATGGGACATCTACCCTGGATTTCCAGAGCCTATGTCCTCTAGATCTAATCCAAATTCCCAATGCCAAGCCCCACTTAGGATCCTGCTCCAAGTGGATCCGTCTCCTGAAACCACAATGCTGCTTCTTACCTTGCTGTGAAAAAAAAAAACCCACAGAGAGTGAACCACAAGACTACAGAGGGAATGTACGATCCCTCCTCTCCTCTGGGATATTATGTTTCCAGGCACTAAGCCATAGCAGGAAGTTGTCTGTGGATCCCAAGAGAGATAATTCACCTAAGATCTGAACAGTCAGGAAAACTCCAGAGCCTAGAGTTTTGTCTGGTTCCTTTCTCTTCCTTACAAGACATAGTATGGTATTGACAAACCATGGTCTGCTAGCCAAATTTAGCCCACTACTTGTTTCTGTAAATAAAGTTTTATTGGCGCACACATCTACACTCATTCATTGTCTACAGCTGCTTTCAAGCTACAAAACCTGAGTTGAGTTGTTAGAACAGAGACTGTACCAGCCACAAAGCTGAGAATATCTCCTCTTGGGCCATTTGCTGAAAATAATTGCTGACCCCTAGAGAAGAGCAGACAATACTTAGCATCTGTGGGCCAGACACAGTGGCTTATGCCTGCAATCCCAACACTTTGGGAGGTAAAGGCCGGAGGACTGCTTGAGTCCAGGAGTTCATGACAAGCCTGGGCAATGTAACCAGACCCCATCTCTTAAAAAAAAAATTAGCCAGGCATGGTGGCCTGTGCCTGTAGTCCTAGCTACTCAGGAAGCTAAAGCAGGAGGCTCACTTGAACCCAGGAGTCTGAGGCTGCAATGAGCTATGATCACGCCACTGCACTCCAACTTGGGTGACAGCATAAAACCCTGACCAAAAAAAAAGAAAGAAAAAGAAAAGAGAAGCACCTGCTGAAGACCACAAAATAGATGTCAACTGTGGTTGATAAAAAGCAGAAACCTAACTCACACAAAATTAAAAGTACAGTAAAGTGCTACAGTGTCAGGATGACTTACTGTCTACTTTTCTCAGTGCTGTCTGCATCACTTATGAGTATATACCATTGTGATTGTCAATTAATAATAACATTAATTTTCAAAAATGTTTGACACAAAATGTGATCTTGACCTCCACTCGTGCCTCTCTGGGTTTCTCTCTTCTCCCCACCCGGGGCTCTCTCTTTTCTAGGCTTCCCTGGGTCTAGGTTTTCTTCTGGACCTACCTCTTAGGTTTCCTGCTCAGAAAATGTCCCTTTTAGTGTCCCCAGTTTCTACAGGGTGAGGGGTGAGAGGAGGTCTTTCCCACTTGGGTCTCCCAACCTCCAGACGCTTACATGTGATGAGATGTGTCGGCTGCCCCTCAGAGCCTCTTACATCCCTAAAACTAAAGCAAGCTACAGTGAGCAAAATGAAAAGGCTTTCTGTACATTTTTTTTTGCAATTGTATGCTAGCATTGAGTGAGGGGAGTGAGTGAGGGGAGGGAGAGACAGGATGGAAACCATGTACACATCACACACACTCAGACACACACAGGCACACATAACCTCGAAAACCTCTTGTATGCAAATGACACAACCACAACCCCAGACAGACACAGTCACACTCAAACTCTTCAGACATACAACCACACACACACCCACGCACACCTTCAGAAAGGCAGCTCCATGCATGCAGTCCTACAATCCCTACACACACACACACTTGCCACATTCATGTACACTCTCAGGCACACAATCACACATGCCTTCAGAAATGCAATTCTGCACATACACACTCACACACTTGCCACATTCAGGTACACCCTCAGGCACACAATCACATACCTTCAGAAATACAATTCCAGGCAGGCAGTCATACAGTTCTGCATGCACACACAAACTCATGTACATTCTCAGACACACAACCACATATACCTTCATGGCTCTGCACAACCACCCTTCAGGAATTAAATACCGCAGAGGCCAGGCATGGTGGCCTGTGCCTGCAGTCCTAGCTACTCAGGAATTGTAGGAGACAATCATACAATTTCTACACACACACACACACACACACACACTCTTTAAAACACAAAACTTCAGACTTTCAAAATCATCCCCACATTTTAAGCATTCAGCTTCACACACCTGTTTGGGAAGGCGACCTCAGTCTCTCTTTCACACTCACACACACACACACACACGCCCAGACACCCTGCAGCCTCAGCCACATCAGATATGTGTGGAACTGGTGAAATAAGCCGTCTGATGGGGAAGGCAACCGAGCCCTGTAAATGCACCGAGGCATCAGGCTCATGCTCGGTGCTGGAAGCATGCGGGTGAGCGGAGGCCACGGGTTGGGGAGGTGGGGTGACGGGCAGGGAGACCCAGGGATAACTAAGGTGATAGGAAACTCACCGGAATGACCAGGAGAAAAGCGGTGGCAGGGAGCGCCTCCCACGCCTGCCCCCAGAGTGAGCCCGGCGCGCCTCGCATCCGCACCTGCCAGCCACCCCCGCGCCCCAGCCGAGCCGTGGAGCCCCCACTCACCGGCGTCCGGAGCGGCGGGGGCGGCTTGCCCGCGCCTTGGCCTGCGCGATGCGCCCGGATGCAGGAGCCGGAGCCCGGCGAAGCGCCCGGCCGGGGCCGCAGGGACCCGCCAGGGACTGTGCAGCGCCGGCGCGGGGACAGAACGCTGTAGGCACCGGCGCGGAGCCGGGACGCGCTGTGCTGCCGGCGGGATCCAGGCAGGCCCTGCGCTCACGTGGGTGTGGGGGCGCCGGGCGGCCGGGGGAGGGGGCGGGATCCCCTACACGATGCCCCCCGCCTCCCCCGCGCCCAGCCCAGGCTCGGCAGCCGCACGGGAGAAGGGGGACCGCGTGTTTGAGAAGGGAGGGGGTTGGGGAGGTGGGCGGGCGTGAGTGGCCTCTCCAGCATCCAGCCCCCGCCCCCTGCTCGGAGCCGCGCCTCCGCGCCCTCCCCGCCCACCCCCCCCAACCAACCGCCTCCGGAGCCCTCCGAGGCCCCAGCATCCCGGGCAGAGCGCGGGGACCAGGCCCTGACACCGCGGGACCCTCGCCAGCAGCCTCGGCGGAGGCCTGGGGAAGGCGCGGCTCTAGTGTCCCAGTGGTCACAGCCGGGGCGAGGGCTCCGCTGCCCCCTTCTCCTCCCTGCTGGGGCACCTTCCGGCGGTGGCCCTTGGCCGCTGTGTGCCCTTGGGCCAACCCCTCTCCCTCTCTGAGCCTGGCCTCCTCCGCTAAACAAGGGAGATGACTTGGCCGACCCTACAGAAAATTAAAGCGCGTGAGCCTGGAAATGTTCCGTGCCAGCGCGAAGCACTGGGCAAATGGGAGATGGATAACGCTGTTTCTATTGTAATTATTATTCTTTGCTGTCTTTAGAGCACAGCAGGCAGGGTGCACTTGGCTTTTCTTCTCGAAAGGCAATGACTTGGTTGCTTCCCACATCTTCCACCTCTCCTGAGAGCTAACGCCGTTTAAAGATCTGAGCATAAAGTCTGTCGTGTGAATAAAAACTCAGTGCAGGCCGGGCGCGGTGGCTCACGCCTGTAATTCCAGCACTTTGGGAGGCCGAGGTGGGCGGATCACTTGAGATCAGGAGTTCAAGGCCAGCCTGGCCAACATGGTGAAACCCCGTCTCTACAAAAATTAGCGGGGGCATGGTGGGGTGCCTGTAATTCCAGCTACTGGGGAGGCTGAGGCAGGAGAATCGCTTGAACCCGGTAGGCGGAAGTTACAGAGAGTCGAGATCGTGCCACTGCACTCCAGCCTGGGCTAGAGAGCGCGACTCCATCAAAAACAAACAAAAACAAGCAAACAATAAAACCTCAGTGCACGTTCAATGTTTTTTTATTATTGTTGCTGATATTAAGTGTTGGTGGCAACCTCCTGAAAGCTCTTTTATTAATAGTTATATTTAATCTACACGTTCCTACGAAGTAATTATCACTTCCTCTATTTTCAGAGAGGGCACAGGTGCTCAGAAAGGTTCAATAGCTTGTCCAAGGTCACACAGCCAGGAAACAGGTGCCCCAATTCTAATTCTTTGCATGCATCGCCATGGCTCTGCTTCTTTGCAACAGCTCCTACTTAGGTGATTCTCAAACTTAACTGTATTTTAAAATTACCGGGAGAGCTTTTAAAAACTCTGAAGCCAGCCTGACATGGTGGCTTGTGCCCGTAATCCCAGCATATTGGGAGGCCAAGGAGAGAGGATTACTCGAGCCCAGGAGTTCAAGATCAACCTGAGCAACATAGCAGGACTCTATTTAAAAAAAAAAAAAAAAAATCAAAAAAATAGCTGGGCACACACCTATAGTCCCAGTACTCAGGAGGCTGAGGCAGGAGGGTCACTTGAGCTGGGAATTTGAGATTACAGTGATTGTGCCACTGCTCTCCAGCCTGGACAACAGAGCAAGACCCTGTCTAAAAAAGAAAGAAAAGAAACCTGATACCCAAGCCACACCGTAGACCAAGGACATCAGCATCCCTGGAAATGGGACTCAGGCATCAGCATATTTGAATGCTCCCAATGTATGGCCAAGGCTGAATCTCTGTCTTTGACATCAGGTTCCCCCGGAACACGTTGGCAAGCCCTCCCTGCAACCTTCTCACTCCTTCTGCTTCAGTCGCTCGCTGTGCTTGGTTGATTCTGCATCCTTCTTGAACCTAGAGCTGCTCCTGAACTCCTGTCTCTTACAGTCATTCACTCCACAAATACTTCCTGTACACCCGGCTGTGCCAGAGGCTAGAAATTCAGCAGTGAAGACAACAGGACCCTTGGTCTGTCACAAAAAATAGTAAGTAAATAAAATAGTAATAGTTCCCCGGCGATTGGGTCTTGCAAATCCTTTACACCCGTAACAATCAGGGAGGATCCCAAAGAAACCCTAACTCAAGTCTAAGCATGAGAAAAATGTCAGATAAACTTCAAAAGAGAGGAATCCTATAATCTATCTGCACAGTCCTCTTCAAAACAGTCATTAAAAATTAAGGAACGTCCGGAGCAGGTTTTGGTGGTGGGTGCCTGTAGTCCCAGATACTCAGGAGGCTGAGGCTGGAGGACCTCTTGAGCCCAGGAGGTTGAGGCTGCAGTGAACTATGTGCCACTGCACTCCAGCCTGGGCAACAGAGCAAGACCCTGTCTCTAAAGAAGTAAAATAAAATAAGAAAATGAGAAAATAAGGAGTGTCTCAGAAACTGTCAGAGGCAAGAGGAGTCTAAGAAGATATGACAACCAGATGTAATGTGAGATCCTAGAACAGAAAAAGGATATAAGGAAAAAAATGAGGAAATCTGAATAGAGCATGGGCTTTTGTTAATAATAATGTATCCACATTGGCCGGGCATGGTGGCACAACACCTGTATTCCCTGCCCTTTGGAAGGCCAAGGTGGGCAGATCACTAGAGGTCAGGAGCTCGAGATCAGGCTGGCCAACATGATGAAACCCCGTTTCTACTAAAAATACAAAATTAGCCCAGGCATGGAGGCAGGTGCCTGTAATCCCAGCTACCCAGGAGCCTGAGGCAAGAAAATCACATGAACCTGGGAGGCAGAGGTTGCAGTAAGCCAAGATTGTGCCACTGCACTCTAGTCTGGACACCAGAGTGAGATTCTGTCTCAAAAAAACAAAAACAAAAACTATCCATATCAATAATATTTTGTTAATAATGTATCAATATAATAATGTATCAATATTACAATATGGTAATTGTAGGAATGTGCCATACTAAAGTAAGATATTAATAACAAGTGAAATTAAGTCGAGAGTATATGGGAACTGTCTGTATTATCCTTCATTTTTTATGTAAATCTAAAACTGTCCTCAGAGTCTGTGACTAAAAATACAAAACTTAGCCAGGTACGGTGGTGCACGCCTGTAATCCCAGCTACTCGGGAGGCTGAGACACAAGAATTGCCTAAACCCAAGAGGAGGATGTTGCATTGAGCTGAGATATTGCCACTATACTCCAACCTGGGTGACAGAGAGAGACTGTATCAAAAAGAAAAAGTTAATTGCACATTACACAACTTTCACTTCAATAAAACAAAAGGAAAGGAGTGCCAAAAAACCTCAGTATTAAAGAAAAATAATGTTTCAATGCAACATTTTTAGAAATCAAAATGAATGCAAAAAATCCACAATGAACAAAATAGATCAACATGTTAAATAAAGACAGGACCAAAGTTCCTCACTTTTCCTTCTGCTTTTTATTTTATTTTATTTTTGAGACAGAGTCTTGCTCTGTCCCCTAGGCTGGAGTGCAGTGGAGCGATCTAAGCTCACTGCAACCTCCACCTCCCAGGTTCAAGCGATTCTCCTGCCTCAGCCTCTTGAGTAGCTGTGATTACAGGCGCCCACCTCCAAGTCTGGCTAATTTTTGTATTTTTAGTAGAGACAGGGTTTCACCATGTTGGTCAGGCTGGTCTCGAACTCCTGACCTCAGGTGATCCACTAGCCTCAGCCTCCCAAAGTGCTGGGATTACAGGCGTGAGCCACTGCGCCCAGTGCCTTCTGCTTTTTAGGCTCCTGTATGGCTCAGTTCAACACTCTTACTGATTCTATCTTGAACATTCTGCTGTTTTGTTCAACCATGGATTTTTTTTTTTGCATCAATTTGGTGAGGTTTTTTTAAATTATTAACGTTGGAATATTATTTGGCTTAGTCACTGAGTTTTTTGGTGCTACCTTATATTTTGCATGCGGGACTGGTGTCTCAGCCTCATCATGGTGTCATGGATCTGTTGCTCTCTCAACAGTAAAGGCTGCCAGCTCCCTTTTACAGATATAGAATGGGCTCAAAGAGGTTAAGCAGCAGGCCTCAGAATTAATGAAGATCAGGGTTAGGGCTGGGCATGGTGGCTCACGCATGTAATCCCAGCACTTTGGGAGGCTGAGGCAGTCAGACCACCTGAGGTCAGGAGTTCAAGACCAGCCTGGCCAACATGGTGAAACCCCATCTCTACTAAAAATACAAAAATTAGCCGGGCGTGGTGGTACACACCTGTAAACCCAGTTACTTGGGAGACTGAGGCAGGAGAATCACTTGAACTCAGACGGAGGTGGAGGTGCCAGTGAGCTGAGATTGTGCCACTGTACTCCAGCCTCGGCTACTGAGCAAGACTCTGTCTCAAAAAAAAAAAAAAAAAAAAATGAGTGGGGTCAGATTTGAGCCCACATTTGTCTTTATGCTAAAGCCACCCCAGGTCCACTCTGACCAGAGGCTCTAACTCTGGCCCTAGCATTAGGAGTGCAGGCAGTGCTGACGGAGCATCCCCAGGCTGCCCCAGACGACTGCCCAGGCTGCAAGGTGGAACTTGAACATGAGCTGAGCCAAGAAGAGCCTGAGACCGAGGAATCGAGGCTAATTCCTCTGTGGGAAACGCTCCCTATTAATTAATTAGGGCAGATCTAGCCTGAGGCATCCCCGCATCCCCCAGAGTCATTAAGGGAGAGGGGGTCTCATTATCGGCTAACAGCTTCCCCACCGTTCCCAGGGCCACAGAGGGAGCAGGGGGATGTAGGAGGAGGGTCAGGTCTCCCCCTCCTGATCCCCCTCTTTCATTACCAGAGTGTCCTGATATGCAAGTGAAGTGTCTAAAAGCAGAATTTCAGGGGCGATCAAAAGGGGAAGTCAGAAATGAGGGATTCAGGATACCTCCTCCCAAATTCAGTATGCATTTATATTTATATAAAATATCCAGCACAGGTAAATCCATAAAGACAGACACCCAATTAGTGGTTGCCCAGGGCTGGAGTCGGGGGCGATGGAGAGTGAGTGCTGATGGGCACAGGCTTTCCTTCTGGGGAGATGAAAACTGTACTCAAACTTGATCATGATGATGGCAGCACACCAGTGCGAATGTACTAAATGTCACGGAACCATCAACTTTCAAATGGTCGATTTTATCTTACGTGTGTTTTAAAATTTTTTTAAAAATCAGTCTCCTTCTTATCCCTGGGTATTTCATCAACACATATTAACATGTGCTTTTTGTCCAGCATTGTACTGGTAGGGGAGGCCTGGTCCCACCCTGGTAACTCTGTCTTAGTGAGAGATGTCATGGTCAGCAGCTGTTTGAGGCCTGCGTGCAGGGGTTAAAGGAATTTACCAAGACAGGAGTGAGTTTTAAAAGGCATATTTATTAAAGAAAGGGGGACATGCATTGCAAGGATGCAATGGGTAAGACAGCAGAAGGAAGGCTGTCTGCTGTCTGCAAAGAGGCAGGGGCTGGAGGGGAAGTTTTATAAGGTCATGCTGCTTGTGCCTGCAGACAGGATGCTTGGGTGCGGGTGGGCTGTGAGCTGAGT
>NW_022437092.1:2516676-2569481 GCF_009761245.1 Sapajus apella
GAGTGCCTGCAGACAGGATGCTTGGGTGCTGGTGGGCTTGAGCTGAGCACTAGCTGAGCACTTGGGTGCTAGTGGGGCTTTTGCAGTTGACCCCATTTGCTTCTCTCAACTCCAGCTAAGCCCATTCTTTAATTTTTCTTTCAACTCATTACGGCTTCACAAGAAATGATGCTGGAGACCTTCCAGATGGCCTCCAGGGATGTTCTCCATCTGTCCTCCCCTTGTTCTGTGTCCAGGTTCATGGACAAAAACCAACAGGAAGCCTTGTCCTCTGCCTTCTAGTTGGCTTCAAGCAATGGGAAGCCCTTACAGGAGGCAAGAGGGATCAAAGGGGGTGAGGCCAGAGTATTTATTTCCTGGAGTCCCTCCCTGTATCTCCCTATAGATTGGCCCTAGACTGCAGAGCACAAGCCCCTGGCTGGCAGCCCTCTCTAGGTTCCAGTAGTAACAGCTCCCTCCCTTCTTGGGTCTGCCCAAGAGTGGTAATATCTCCCAGATGCTGCCTGCTCCAGGTGACTGCATGGATCCCGCAATCCTGTGTGGTTTCTTTACCCCCTACCACACCTGACCCGACTTCCCTCAAACTACCCAGTCTCCTCTCCATCCTCCTCCAGGGGTTAGAGAGAACGCACCCCTCTGACTTGATCTGCACACCCGGAGGTGGATTTTTATGGATATCAATGGGCTGCCTGCTTTGGAGAATCTGGTGGGGTTGGCTTTGTGAAAGGAAAATACATTTGGGGACCCCCAAATCACTAAGCCAAAGGGAAAGTCAAGCTGGGAGCTGCTTTAGGGCAAACCCACCTGCCATTGTATTCCTTAAAAAGTTTGAGTGTGCCATCCTGAGTTTCCTTCTGCTCAGACTTCCCTCTTGATAGGTATTTAGAAAAGGAAGAAGAAAAACAAACAGGTAGGCAGTAGAGTATAATCACAATGAGATAATATTCAGCCATGTGTACCATGTACAGCATAATGTTTTGAAGTATATATATTATATATATATTTAGTATCTATATGTCATGTAGAGTCATTTCACTATATAGTTTTGAAATCTATATGTTATATATATTTAGTATATATATTCCATTGTAGAGAGAGTAATATATATACACTATAAATATATTATATATATAATATATATATTTTGTATATATATATATATTATATATATTTAGTGTATATATATTACTCTCTATATAGTGGAATGTATATACTAAATATATATAATATATATAGAGAAATATATATATTAGTGAATATATATATAAAAATATATATAAATATACATATACTAAAAATATAATATATTTAGTATATATATAATATATTTAGTATATATATATTACTCTATATATAGTGGAATATATATATTTAGTATCTATATATTATATAGATTTAGTCGTTCCACTATACATATATATATAATGGAATATACATATACTAAATCTATATAATATATAGATACTAAATCTATATATTCCTATATATATATATGGTGGAATGACTATATCTATATAATATATAGATACTAAATATGTATAATATATATACTTCAAAACATTATGCTGTACATGATACACAAATACAATATGTGTCAATTTTTAAATTTTTAATTAAAACATACATTAAAAGTCCACATTCCCCATGTTGGCATCAATAGTTGCTTAAGTGTCAACAAAAATACAATTGACATTTTTAAAAGTATAGTAGTAGAAATATCCTCAGCTGATCTCATAGAAGAAGGGAAACCTGATAGAGCAGTGGTAGATCCAGGAGCTGGGGTACCCCAGAAAGGAATATTACACAGCAATATCATGGATGAAGAAGAGAGAGAGAAGGAAAAGGGGGCATTTATTTTAAAGATCTTAAAGATTTTATTTTACTATTGAGGTAATTCATGTTCATTACAGAAAATCTGAAAAAAGCAGAAAGAATAGAAGGACACACAGTAGAAAAAATTCAAGCAATTTCTATTCACAATCAACATTAAATTGTTGGTGGACTGCTTTCCAGGTGGAGATGTCTGTCTCAGTTCAAAATTAGAATCATGCCTACCTGCTACATGAATAAACCTTGAGGACAGTAGGCTAAGTGAAAGGAGCCAGATGTAAAAGGACAACTATTGTGTGATTCAACTTATACGAGAGACTTAGAATAGCCAAAGTAAAGACAAGGTAAAGACAAAGTAAAGTCCCTGGTTACCAGGGACTGTGGAGGTGCAAGGAGAATGGGGAGTTATTGTTTGATGGATACTGAGTTTCAGCTGTGGAAGACGGATGAAGGTGATGGTTGCACAACGTGATTGTACTTAATGTCACTGAACTGTACACTTAGAAATAGTTAAAATTGTAAATGTTATGCCTTGTATATTTTACTACAATAAAAAAAATTAGAATTCTGCCAATTTGTCAGTTTGTTCTCCTTCTTCCCCTTCCTCTCCTCCTTCTCCTCTTCTTCTCCTCTCCTTCTTCCTTCTTTTTTTCTTTCTTCTTCCTCCTCCTCCCCCTCTTCCTCCTCTTCTCCTTCTTCTCTCTTCTCTCTTCTCTCTTCCTCTTCCTCTTCCTCCCTTCCTTCTCCTTCTCCTTCTCCTCTTCCTCCTCCTCCTCCTCCTCCTCCTCCTTCTTCTTCTTCTTTCTCCTTCTTCCTCCTCCTCCTCCTCCCCCTCCTCCTCCTCCTTTTCTTTCTTTCTTTCTTTCTTTCTTTCTTTCTTTCTTTCTTTCTTTCTTTCTTTCTTTCTTTTCTTTCTTTCTTTCTTCTTCCTCTTCTTCTCATTGTACCTTAAGCCATTACTTCTATCTGGCATTATCTTGGTGGTTTGTTTTAGTTTTTTCATTTTTCCCACTGAGTAACAAGCTCCAGGAAAGAAGAGAAACTTCATCTTACTGCTCCCCTCTCCTGGCTCTTAGCTTGGTGCCTGACACAGAGCAGATGCTCAGTAAATGTTTGTCAAGTGACTCAATCAATCAAGCAAGCCATTAGGAAAGAGAGATTTTCTGGTGGGACCCCAAGTCTACTCTCCACCCTTCTCCAGGAGGTAGAAAGGATGCACTCCTCCAACTTGCTCTGTGCCCCAGGAGGTGGAATTTTGTGGATATCAATGGGTTACCTGCTATGGAGAATGTGTTGGGGTGTGAAAATAAAATAAATCTTGAGACCCTGAAATCATTAAGGGAAAACTCAAGCTGGGAACTACATAGGGCAAACATGCCTCCAATTCTATTCCTAAACAAGATAGCTACTAAGATAGAAGAGCTACATACTTTCCTCACAAGGAATTTCCTTGCAGTCAAAGGACAGACAGAACTTAAAGTCATCCCTCTGCTCACTGAGATAAATGCATAGATATGCACAGATGTGCATTTATGCATATTATATGATTATCTCCTTTGGAAAAGCTAATCAGAAACTCAAAAGAATGCAACCATTTGTCTCTCACCTACCTATGACCTGGAAGCCTCCTTCTCTCTTTGAGTTGTCCTGCCTTTCTAGACAGAACCAATGTATTTTTACATATATTTACTGATGTCTCATGTCTCTCTAAAATGTGTAAGACCAAGCTGTGCCCAGACCACCTTGATCAGACGTCATCAGGACTTCCTGAGACAATGTCACAGGCACTCATTTTTAACTTTCACAAAATAAACATCCTAAATTGACTGAGACCTGTCTCAGATATTTGGGGTTCATAGCTTAAAGGAATCCCCAGAAAATGGCAGCACTGGGGCAGATGAAGGTGGGAAACCAGCAAATTAGAAGATGAGCTTCAGACAGCCAAGAGAGCAAGTGGCTGCTTCTCTCTTGCTCTGCTATTTGAGATGCTTCCCCTGTGTACCTACCTGTGATAGGCAATGCCACATAGAGACAGGCCAAGAATAGGCAGAGAACCCTCACCTAAAGGACCAGAAGCCATTATATTAGTTGCTGCTACAACAAATCACTGCAAACTGTCAAGCTGAAAGCAGCAGGAATTTATTCTCACACAGTCTTGGAAGGCAGAAGTCTGAAATCAAGGTGACTGCAGGGCTGTACTCCTTCCAAAGGTTCTAGGGGAGAATCTTTCCGTGCTTCATTCTAGCTTTTCGTGGTTGCCAAGAACTCTGGGCATTTCTTGGCTTGTATATCCTCCACTCCAATCTTCATGTCTGTTATTTTTTTAATTGGCAAGTAAAAACTGTATATATTTATGATGAACAATATGATGCTTACATGTGTGTCTGTGTGTGTCTATGCATTATGGACTGACTAAATCAAGCTACTTAACATATGCATGTAAACTTAAAATAGAATTCTAAGCCTTACCAACCATGTGAATGGACCCCTCTTGGCCAAGGGCATTCCAAAGTTAACCTGAAAAACTAGTTCAGGCCATTCTGGGAAGGTGGAATCAGATGGACCTCGCTATGCCCTCCTCCCTTTGGAATTCAGGCATAGCTGGCCAGCATTAACATTAAAACAGAGATCTTGGCCAAGTGTGGTGGCTCACACCTGTAATCCCAACACTTTGGGGGGCCAAGGCAGGCAGATCACTCGAGTTCAAGAGTTTGAGACCAGCCTGGAATAGTGAAACCCTGTCTCTGCTAAAAATACAAAAGTTAGCTGGCCGTGGTAGTGCATGCCTGTAGTCTCAGCTATTTGGGTGGCTGAGGCAGAAGAATCACTTGAACCCAGAAGGCGGAGGCAGTGAGCCAAGATCACACCACTGCACTCCAGCCTGGAACACAGTGAGACTTTGTCTCAAAAAAACAAAAACAGAGATCTTAAGACCTTTTGTAGCAGTAAGACACCAAATTCCAGCCTCACTGCAATATAGCAGCACATGACAGACAGCAGGTCCTGAAAGAAATTGAGGTATTTTACTTCAAAATATATTTCTTTGACATATTTTGAAATGGTTCTGTAAAGCTGTCTCTTGTGAGGAAAACCTATACTCTTTAGAGCCTCCCTTTTCCTTTCTAGGTCTTCTCCCTGATCCAGGAGAGAAATAACTGAGTCTGGAACCTTTTTAAGTCTGATAAGAAACATTTATAATCTACTCTCTCTGAAGCCTGTTACCTGGTGTCTTCATCTGCAAAATAAGAACCTTGGTCTCCACAACTCCTTATTTTAACCCAGACACTCTTTTCTATGGATTCCAGGTCTTTATATAAACGCTTTCAACCAATTGCCAACTGGAAAATCTTTGAATCCACCTATGACCTGGAAGCTCTCCCTGCCCCCAACTCCTCCCCACCTCAAATTGTCCCACCTTTCTGGGTCAAACCAATGTACACCTAACATGCATTGATTGATGTCTCACGTCTGCCCAAAAACCTTCGGCATATGTTGTCAGGACCACGACTGTGTCACAGGTATGTCAGTGACCTTGGCAAAATAAACTTCTAAGCTGATTGAGACTCATCTGAGATACTTTCTGGTTTATATGCATTATCTCACATACTTATCATTTTTTGTGAGGAGAACACTGAAAATCTCTTTTAGCAATTTTCAAGTACAGATGGTCTTTAATTTACAATGGTTCAGCTTGTGATTTTTTGACTCTACAATGGTGCAAAGTAGAAACCATCATTTGAATAGCCACACAATCATTCTTGTTTTCACCTTCAATACAGTATTCAATAAATTACATGAGATGGTCAACATTTTATTATAAAATAGGCTTTGTGTTAGATGATTTTACCCAACCGTAGGTTAATGTAAGTGTTTTGAGCATGTTTAAGGTGGATTAGGATAAGCTATGATGGTCAGTAGGTTATACATATTAAATGCATTTTGATTTGTGATATTTTCAAATTATGATGGGTTTATTAGGATGTAACCTTATCAAAAGTTGAGGCATATCTCTATGCAATATATTGTTATTAACTGTAGTACCCATGATGTATAACAGATCTATTGAACTTATTCCTCCCTTCTAAATAAAATTTCGTGTCTTCTGACCAACATCTCCCCAATTGCCCCCAATCCTACCCGCTGGCAACCACCATTTTATTCTGTTTCTATGAGTTTGCCTTTTTCACCTTCCACATATTAAGTGAGAAGATGCAGTATTTGTCTTTGTGCCTGGCTTATTTCATTTAGCCTAATGTCCTCCAGCTTCATCCACGTTGTTGCAAATGACAGGATTTCCTTCTTTCTAATGGCTAAATAGTATTCTTTTGTGTATATGTGCCCCATTTTCTTTACCCATCCTGGTGGACTCAGGTTCATTCCATGTCTGGGCAACTGTGAACAGTGCTGCAATAGACATGGGGAGTTGATATATCTCCTTGACTTACTGATGTCATTTCCTTTGTTGATCACCATGTCTTCACGGGGCATTCTCCCCATGCCTCCCTGTCCTCTTATAGCCATGGCCATCTTGTTACAAGGACACCAGTCAAGTTGGATGAGGATCCACCCTACTCCAGTACCACGTTACCTTAATTACACCTGCAATGAGCCTCTTTCCAAATAAGATCACATTCACATGTTCCATGGGTGAGGACTCCAAAGTATCTTTTTTTGAGAGGCCCAATTCAACCCATAACAGTAGATAAGGCCTTCATCAGTCCTGCTTCCCATCTAATTTGGGTTATGCCACAGACAGAAAAGATGCTTGTGGTTTAAACAGCTAGAACAGGAACGTTCATAGCAGAAGCAGAAGAAAGTCCTTGGTTGGTCCACACAGATGGAGTATATCTCAGCATGGCAGAGCAGCCATCATTATGTTGTTCAACAAACAAATATTAAGGGTCTGCTTTGTTCCAGGAACTGGGCTGAGAATTGTAGATTGACAGATGGGACACCCATCAAGGAGCTGACATTCCAGAGAGGGAAGCAAAAGAATCACAAACTGACAAGAGCTATGAGGGGAGGAGGGATGGAGCATACCCCGGTGGTGTGAGGCCTCAAACCAAGTGGTCAGAGAAGAGTTATTTAAGAGATCATATTTGAACAGAGACCCGAAGCAAGACAGGGAGTAAGCCCTATTAAAACGCAGAATAATAACACTTCAGGGAAGAAAGAACATTTCAGACAGGGGAAAAACAAATGCAAAGACTGTGAGGTTAAACACGGATGGTGAGTACAATCATGATTGATTCTTTATGATCCCAGGACAGAGAGGTGTGAGATGGAAGGAAAGGTGGGATGGGGCCAGGTGGTAAGAAATTGGGGTTCTGTAGATTATGGTAAGGAACTTGGATGCTATTCTAAACTGGAGGTTCACTTCATTGAACCTACCCTTTGGTTGTAAAGCCACAATCTTCCTACATTTTTTTTTATTGAGACAGGGTCTCACTCTGTCACCCAGGCTGGAGTGCAGTGGCACAATCAGGGCTCATTGCAGCCCCCACCTCCGTCGGCTCAGGTGATTCTCCTACGTCAGCCTCCAGAGTGGCTGGAACCACAGGCTCACACCATAATTCCCTGCTTATATTTTTTATTTTTTGCAGAGTCAGGGTTTGCCATGTTGCCCAGCCTGGTCTCAAACTCCCGGGATTAAGCAATTCACCTGCCTCAGTCTCCCAAATTGCTTGGATTACAGGTGTGAGCCACCACACCTGGCCCTAACCTATTAATACCCAAATTCACTAATGTGAATAAGCTTTTCCAAAGAAAAAGTGAGGGGAACAAGAAGTGAATGGAGAATGAAAACCTGATGTACGAACTAGATATGGCTGTGTAACAAATTATCCCACAAGTTGGCAGCTTAAAATGGTATATGCTAATTATATGGATTCTTGTGTGTCCAGAATCTGGGCATGGCTTAGCTGGGTTCTCTGGCTCAGGGTCTCTCACCAAGCTACTATTTCACCTCCACACTGGACTGGGCATTTGATTCAGCAATCCCACTACTGGGTATGTATCCAAGGAAAAGAAATCATTATATCCAAAAAACACCTGCACCTGTATGTTTATTGCAGCACTATTCACAATAGCAAAGACATGGAATCAACCTAAGGACCAAACAATGGAAGACTGAACAAAGAAATTGTGGTATATATTAATACATGCAATGGAATACTATTCGGCCATAAAAAAGAACAAAATCAGGTCTTTTGCAGCAACATGGATGGGATTGGAGGCCCTTATCCTTAGTGAAATAACACACACACCAAGTCAAATACCACGTTTTCATTTATAAATGAGAGCTTAATAACGAGTACACGTGGATATAGAGTGTGGAATGATAGACACTGGAGACCCGGAAGAGTGGGAGGATGAGAGGCACTGGGGGATAAGAAACTACTTAATGTGTGCAATGTACACTTTCAGGTGATGGATACACTAAAAGTCCAGACTTCACCACTATACAGTATATCCATGTAACAAAACTTTACTTCTATCCCCTAAATGTAGAAGAGAGGGAGGGAGGAAGGGAGGGAGGGAAAGAAAAGACAGGGAGGGAGGGAAAGAAAAGACAGGGAGGGAGGAAGAAAGGGAGCAAGAGGGCAGAACAGAAGCCATGATCGCTTTGTAGCCTAATCTCAGAAGCGGTACCATCACGTTTGCCATAGCCTTTTGGTTACAAGTGAGTCATCAGGTCCAGCCCATCCTCAAGGGATTACACAGGGCACGAGGACCAGGAGGTGAGGACCATTCAGGGCCATCTGAAGATGCCTAACCCAGCTTAAAAAAAATTTGAGGGGTGGATGGCAGACAACCAGCTAGTAAAGAACAGAACGTAGGGGTGAAAAAGAAAACATGTAAAAGAGTTCAGATAAGGGGATTCAAGTCACAGGGGACTGACAATTTCAAAGTTCCCAGGAGGTCAAGTTGAGCAGGATGGAAAAGAAACTATGGAATTTGCCCTTTTCGGGAAGACATCGATGATGGTCGCTGAGCCATTATTTTTGTTTCTTTGTGTGTTTGTTTCTGGTTTTTGTTTTTTTGTGGGGGGTGTGTGTGTGCTGTTGTTGTTTGAAATAGTCTCTGTTGCCCAGGCTAGAGCGCAGTGGCACAATCTCAGTTCACTGCAACCTCCACTCTCTGGGTTCAAGTGATTCTCATGCCTCAGCCTCTTCAGTAGCTGGGATTACAGGCATGCACCACCACACCCAGCTAATTTTTGCATTTTTGTAGAGATGGAGTTTCACCATGTTGGCCAGGCTGGTCTTGAACTCCTGCCTCATGTCATCAATCTGCCTCGGCCTCCCGAAGTGCTGGGATTACAGGCGTAAGCCACCATGCCTGGCCTGCCTGAGCCATTTTAAGAGACGAATCGGGGGTACAGCCATAGGCACAGGTCCTTGTCACTCATTGACCAGCAGGATCACTGCCTTTGCAGGAGCTGACAGGGAAGAACCAGAAAGCACCTCCTCTCTCAGCCTGGGACTTCCCACCGTCTCCTGACACCTCCACCAGAAAACGACCTCATTTCTCAAAGACAAAACAGATTCTAGGTCATATCCCCCTGGAACGAGAGACCAACTGATGTGATTATCTCCAAGAGAAAGAGGGGCACCTACTAAAAGTAGATCCTGGTGCCCCAGAAGGGAAGACATCGGGGAACCTAAAAAGGGGTCTCTGATAATTACCTGCCAAGATTTCACAGCGAAGGGCATCTCCATGTAATGCCGAAAAAAAAAAAAAGAAGAAGAAAGAAAAAAGGCTGGAAGTTTTAGAAGGTTCTTCTTCATCCATTCTGCAATTTCACTCGATTTTACCCAAAAGCAGAATTCTGCTCCCTACATTGCATGAATCTGTATATAGAACAGGTGGCCCCAGCAAGGATGGTTGCAAAAAGGAATTCCTGTAAATTGCTCTTTATTATAAAAATCAGAGAGCTGCCAGGTGCAGTGGTTCACGCCTGTAATCCTAGCACTTTGGGAGGCCAAGGCGGGCAGATCACAAGGTCAGGAGTTCGAGACCAGCCTCGCCAACACAGCGAAACCCTATCTCTAATAAAAATATAAAAATTAGCAGGGTATGGTGGCAGGCACCCAGGTGTTCAGGAGGCTGAGGCAAGAGAATCGCTTGAACGCGGGAGGCGGAGCCAAGATTACGCCACTGCACTCCAAGCCTGGGTGACAGAGTGAGACTCTGTCTCAATAAATAAATAAATAAATAAAAATAAAAATAAAAATCAGAGAGCTAATTTCACAAAAAAAATGTAACTCCCTATTGGCCTGAGTTAGAAGTATTTGGGCTTCAATATATTGGGAGGAAGGAAATATGTATAACTATAATTGTGTACACACACACACACACACACACACACACACACACAGAGGCATGGTGGGGGAATGAATGTGGAATGGTTAGAGTGAAATCAAGAGCAAGTTCAGAATAGATTTCTCTGGATAGTAAAAATAAAAAATGAGGCCCGCCACTGTGGCTCGTGGTCAAAATCCCAGCACTTTCAGAGGGTGAGGCAGGAGGATGGCTTGAAGCCAGGAGTTCAAGAACCAGCCTGGGCAACATAGCAAGATCTCATCTCTCAAAAAAAAAAAAAAAATTAGTCAGGTGTGATGACATGCACCTGTAATTCCAGCTACTCAGGAGGTTGAGGCGAGAGGATCTCTTGAGACCAGGAGTTCAAGGATTCAGTGAGCCGAGACTGTGTCACTTCATTTCAGCCTGGGTGACATAGTGAGACTCTGTCTCAAAAAAAATCAAATAAAATTCTTATTCATTTCATTATGTTTTTTCATATTTCATTGCTTTCATAGGTTATTTGTTAGTTTAAGAGAAGTATTAAGGCGTGAAGAGTAGTGAAAAATTTTCCCAGTCCCAGGCTTATGTACACAATGTTTCTGTAGCATTTTTTGAACACCATCACTTCTGTTCAGACATACGTAGGCAAGTCACCTGGAAGCCGAGAGCTAATCCTAGCCCGGCAATCAGTGGTTCTTTCCAGACAGAAGTTGCTCACACCTAAAATCCCAGAGCCTTGGGAGGCCAACCTGGGAGGACTGTTTGAGCCCAGGATTTTGAGACTAGCCTGGGCAACATATCAAGGCCCTGTCTCTACAAAAAATTTAAAAAATTAGCCAGGCCTGGTAGCACATGCCTGCGGTCCCAGCTACTCAGGAGGCTGAAGCAGGAGGATTGTTTAAGCCCAGGAGTTCAGGGTTGCAGTGAGCCATGATGGTGCCACTGTACTCTATCCTGGGTGACAAAACAAGACCCTGTCTAAAAAAAAAAAAAAAAAAAAAAAGCAGGGCACAGTGGCTTATGCCTGTAATCTCAGCACTTTGGGAGGCCAAAGCAGGTGGATCATCTGAGGTCAGGAGTTCAAGACTAGCCTGGCCAACACAGTGAATCTCCGTCTGTACTGAAAATACAAATAAATTAGCTGGGCATGGTGGTGGGCACCTAAAATCCCAACTACTTGGAAGGCTGAGGCAGGAGAATCACTTTGTTTATCCATCTAACCAATGATGGACATTTGTTTTTCACTTGTGAGCTTCATGAGGGCATTGACCTTGCCTTTCTTTTTTTTTTTGAGATGGAGTCTCGCGCTGTCGCCCATGCTGGAGTGTAGTGGTGTGATCTCAGCTCACTGCAACCTCCGCCGCCTCCCAGGTTCAAGCAATTCTTATGCCTCAGCCTCCCAAGTAGCTGGGACTGCAGGCACGCACCACCATGCCTGGCTAATTTTTTGTATTTTTTTTTTTTTCGGAAACAGACTCTTGCACTGTCACCAGGCGCCAGGCTGGAGAGCAGTGTTGCGATCCTGGCTCACTGCAACTTCTGCCTCCCGGGTTCAAGCAATTCTCCTGCCTCAGCCTCCCGAGTAGCTGGGACTACAGGCACGCACCACCACACCCAGCTAATTTTTTAGCAGAGACGGGTTTCACCATGTTGGCCAGGATGGTCTCTATCTCTTGACCTTGTGATCTGCCCACCTCGGCCTCCCGAAGTGCTGAGATTATAGGTGTGAGCCACCGCGCCCAGCCGCCTCTCTTATTTACCGTAGTATTCCACCACCCAGCACCCAGCACAGAGGGTGGTTCACGGCAAGCACTCAACACATATTTATTAAATGAAAATGTAAGTGGAAGAATCAATAAATGTTTTATTTTTATTTTATTTTTTCAGACAGGATCACACTTTGTCACCTAGGCTGGTGTACAGTAACACAATCATGGCTCACTGCAGCCTTAACTTCCTGGGCTCAAGGGATCCTCCCAATCTCAGCCTCCCAAGTAGCTAGGACTACAGGCATGTGCCGCCATGTATGGTTTTTAAAAAAATTTTTTTTTAGAGACAGGGTCTTGCTATGTTTCCCTGGCTGGTCTCAAACTCCTGGCCTTTAGCGATCCTCCTGCCTCAGCTTACCGAGGTGCTGAGATTACAGGCATGAGCCACCGTGCCCATCCACATATTTTCATATTGAGTCAATGAGATGTGTGACAGTGAAGAAAGAATGAGTGACCCTGGTTTTGCAACCAAGGGGTCATTCAGTAATGGGGAGGAATAAGATGGGCAACCAGCGACTCCCAGGCCAGCCATGCTGGAGACCCACCATTATGTTCTTTAGGGCCACCAGCAAGAGATGGAGCCAGATAAGCTCTGGTGATGGAGGCTTGGGAACATGGGGTTAGCACAGTCATTTGCTGCTGGGACCAGTGGTATCTAGTAGTACCCACTGTTTAGCCAGCTAGGGGAGGAGATGTCCAAAATGACCGAGACGTCTCCTTCCTAGGGGAGTTAGGAGAAAACTCCGCTTCTCCAAGCTCTTGTGGCAAGGCCTGACGCTGTCAGGGAAGCCCATGGACATCTGCGGGCTTAACTGTGTCTATGTGATGCTGTGCTTCAGCGGTCCCGTTCCATGCCCACTCTCACGCCCTGCTTCTGCACCTGGTTTCTCTTTTTCTCAGAAGATAAGAATTAATGTCCTTGACATTTGTGACAAATATGTGAAGAGCGCTGATGCATTAGGTTTTCTCCTCCCCTCGGCTGCTTGAAAGTCCTGGACCCCCTATCTCCAAGACACGTGATCGACCTGACCCTGTCACTGACCACCATTACCTAACCCTACCTTCCCTGCCCCCTGCTTTGTACTCAATAAAAGTCAGAGTGTCCAGGCACTCGGGGCCACTGCTGGTCTCCGCGCTTTGGTTGGCAGTGGACCCCCGAGCCCAAACTCTCTTTTCTCCTTCTCAATGTCTTGTGTCTTTTATTTCCAGTTTCTCGTCTCTGTACCAGCAGAGAGGGGCTCACAGGACCCTGTAGGGCTGGACCCTATAAAACAATATGATGATTCCTCGAAGAACTAAAAATAGAACTGCCCTTTGGTCTGGCAATCCCGCTGCTGGGTATATACCTAAAGGAAAATAAATCACTATATTAAAAACACACCCACACTTACATGTTTCTGGCAGCACTATTTACTGTAGCGAAGTTTATGAAATCAACTTATGTGCCCATCAACAGATGATTAGATGTTAAAATGTGGTATAGAGGCCAGGTGTGGTATAGATTACACCCCTGTAATCTCATCATTTTGGGAGGTCGAGGTGGGAGAATTGCTTGAGTCCAAAAGTTCAAAACCAGCCTGGCAGCACAGCAAAACCCTGTGTCTACTACTACTACTACTAATAATAATTAGCATGGTGGCAGGCACTTGTAATTCCAGCTATTCAGGAGGCCCAGATGGTAGAATCACCTGAGCCTGGGAGGCAGAGGTTGCAGTGAGCTGAGATTGTGCCACTGCACTTCAGCCTGGGCAACTGGAGTGAGACGCTGTCTCAAAAAAACAAGTTTGTGTGTGTGTGTGTGTGTATGAAAAGTAAACACTTACATAATGCTTACTGGCTGTCAGCCACAGTGCTAAGCACTGTATTCAACCTTTGGTGATGATAGATAACCTTTGGTGATAGGTATATATACTATCTAGAGAGGTCACATAGATATGTTATCTAGAGAGTATATATATATATATATCTCATAGATATGCTATCTAGATATCATATATATATATATAGCATTTATCTAGGTAGCATATATGTATACTGTATATAATATATATATATAGATATATATGTATCACATAGATATGTTACCTTCCAGTAACATGACGGAGTCTCACTCTGACGCCCAGACTGGAGTGTAGTGGCACAATATTGGCTCACTGCAACCTCCGCTTCCTGGTTCAAGCAATTCTCTGCCTCAGCCCCCCAGTAGCTGGAATTACAGCCTCCTGCCACCATGCCTGGCTGTTTTCTAATTTTAGTAGAGACAGGGTTTCTCCTACTTGGCCAGGCTGGTCTTGAACACCTGATCTTGTGATCCATCCTCCTCGGCCTCCCAAAGTGCTGGGATTACATGCGTGAGCCACCGCACCCGGCCGATGATGGGATCTTTCTCAAGGAGTCAGGATTCCAACGCGCTTGGGCCAAGTTCCAAAGCAAAGCTTCCATCCTACTCCTCCCCCACCTCTGGAATTCCACCTTCCTTCTGGCGCCCATCGCTATGGTGACGGGCGCGCTCTCAGTTCACTCACTCTACAGGCCAGGAAAGAGTTGCGTGTTGTTGGGGTCCCCTCCGCTCCTCGTAGGGGTCCCAGGGCAGGCCGAGGGACCAAGCAGGGACCATGCCCGTGTTGGCACCCCCGGCTGATCGCAGCCAGGACGCCCGCATTGGGGCCCCAGCATGGCGCGAGGAAGTTCAGGCCATGGCGAGGGCCGCGCACATTCTGACCGACCGCTGCGGGCAGGAGGCGGTGACCATGTGGCAGCCCAAGGACACTGTGCTGGACCCGAACCTGGCGCACCACCTCGGCCGCGCCGCCTACATCCAGCCCTGGCGCTTCCGCGTGGAGATGCTCAAAGGCGGCGGCACCTTGGAGAAGCCGCCACCCGGCGAGGGCGTCACGCTTTGGAAGGGCAAGATGAAGCCTCCGGCTTGGTATGCCCGCCTGCCGCTGCCCCTGCACCGCCAAGCGCGCGCCCTGCAGACCGCCGAGATGGTGCACGCGCACGCGCGTGGAGCGCGCCTCACCGCCGCCCGCCTCGGCCGCGCGCAGCACCAGATTAACGGGCGGGTGCGACAGCTGCTGCGCCAGCGCGAGGTCACCGACCACAGGCTCAGCGAAGTGCGCAAGGGTCTGCTTATTAACCAGCAGAGCGTCAAGCTGCGGGGCTACAGGCCCAAGTCTGAGAAGGTGGGACCTTCCCCCTCAACCCCAGCCTAATTGCAAAGACAGAGGCCTCCGCTATGCGGTGCTCACCCTCAGAAAAACCCTTTCCATACTTTGGGAGGCCGAGGCTGGTAGATCACCTAAGGTCTGGAGTTCGAGACCAGCCTGACCAACATGGTGAAACCCAGTCTCTGTTAAAAATACAAAATTAGCCTGGTGGCGCATGCCTGTAAAATCTCAGCTACTTAGGAGGCTGAGGTAGAAGAATCGCTTGAACCCGGGAGGCGCAGGTTGCAGTGGGCCGAGATCGCACCATTGCACTCCAACCTGGGCAACAAGAGTGAAACTCGCTCAAAAAAAAAAAAGAAAAGAAAAGAGCCGTTCCACAGAGAAAACACCCAACTCCAGTGAATAACAGGCAAGAAGATGAGGGCCAGGTGCAGCAGCTCATGCCTGTAATCCCAGCACTTTGGGAGGCCTAAGTGGGAGGATCGCTTAGGGCCAGGCCTTGAAGGCTAAAGTGAGCTATGATGACACCACTATGCTCCAGCCTCAGTGACAGAGTGAGAACCTGTCTCTACCAAAAATTTTAAAAAGTTAGCTGGGTGTGGTGGTGCACACCTGTAATTCCAGCATTTTTCAGCAGGAGACAGGAGGATCGCCTGAGGCCAGGAGCTGGAGACCAGCCTAAGCAACATAGTGAGACCCCCGTCTCTACAAAATAATAATAATAATAATTAATGGTTCAGTGTGGTGGCATGCACTTATGGTCCCAGCTACTTGGAGGCTGAGGCAGGAGGATTGCTTGAGCCTGAGTTTGAGGCTGCAGTGTGCTATAATCAGGCCAACTGCAATCCAGCCTGGGCAACATAGTGACATCCCATCTCTCCAAAACTTGGAGGGACATTAGCCAGGTGCCGTAGTTTGTGCTTGCAATCCCAGCACTTCAGGAGGCCAAGGCAGGAGGATTACTTGAGGCCAGGAGTTTGAGGCCAGCCTGAGCAACACAGTGAGTCCCTGTCTGTACCAAAGTTTAAAAAACAATACCCAGGCATGGTGGTGCATGCCTCTAGTCCCAGCTACTTGGGAGGCTGAGGCAGGAGGACTGTTTGAGCTCAGTTCAAGGCTGCAGTGATCTGTGATAGGGCCACTACACTTCAGCCTGGGAGACAGTGAGACTCAAAAACAAACAAAAAAAAAGATGACGGAGATAGGCCCAAGGAGAGATGCCTAAGTCCCTAAGACCCAAAGAGTGAGCCCTGCCCAAGGAGCCAAGATGCTCAGCTTCCCTGTCCCAGAGGAGAAAAATATCCAAATCTCTCAGTCAGGGAGGGAGAGTGCAGTCCCTGATTCAGACTCCATGAAAATCTCCTCCAAAATAAAACCCATAGCCCTCAGCCCAGGCATAAAATCATCCACCCAGATCCCAGGCCCAGAGGGTAAGACCCTTCCAGAGGTGTGAGACCCTTATGCCCAGTCCTAGTGAAAATATACTCCCAACTCCCAGCTGAGGAGAGCAGCTGAGGAGAGGTCCCAACCCAGGTGAAACTCCCCCCAGTATGTGAAATAAGACCCAGCTCCCCAAGCTTAAAGAAGTGAAAATCCCTCCTCAGGCCTCATCTGTGGAGAAAGGAAGAAGTCCTCCCTCGAGAGTGAGACTTCAGACTCCCAGTCCTCACACCCAAAAGTTAAGCCCCTGTCCAGGGAGAGAGGGTGAAACCTCTAGTGGTGAAATCCTCCCCCTAACATGAAACCCCAAATCCTTACCCCAAAAAGTACGAAAATTCCAGCCTCCCAGGGGAGAGATTAAACCCCACCCACAGAATGGGATTCCTACCCCCAGCCCCCAGATCCAAATATTAAGACTCCAAAAAGGTAAACCCTCATCATCCCTATGATATGATTCCTCCACCTGTAGCCAGGGAGAGGCGATAAGACCATTACTGGGGAAGTGGTGCCTAGTTCCCAGCCTCAGGGGGTGAGAACCCTCCCCCAACTTGAGACACCCTCATCTCAGCCCCCTGGGCTCCTATCTGTAAAAGAGAGAAGCCCCCAGCACCATGCTCCAGAGGGCAAGACCCCCCCCAAGTGAGAGAACCCACTGAAAGGATCAAACCTTCTCAAAGAGAGAGACACCCTCTCAAAAAGAGAGACATGCCTTCATCCTTCAAACTTCATCCTTCAAACTCAGAGTTTATGATGCTGGCAAGCCCTCTACTACCCTGGAAAGAGAAATCTCTTCCCAGCACTTTCCCAAGGATGTGAGGGATTCTCTCCTTGTTTTCTAGGTCCCTGACAAGGCTGATAGTATGCTTACATGGGAGAAGGAGGAGCTGAAAAGCATGAAGAGGAAAATGGAGAGAGATATGGAAAAATCAGAGGTCCTACTCAAGGTTAGGGGTGCCTGGGGACAGTTATGGGGGCTGGTATGGGGTCCCTGGCTGCCTAATGGGGACTGTCACAATAGCAATTCCTTCAAGCCACACTGACCACATATTCACTGCATTTCACTTCATGAAATGGAAAAGTGAGGCCATGGGAGATGAAGGTTGGTCTCAGAATAACAGTGAACACACACTCTGTACCATACCCTGTGCAGTCATTGAATCCACTCCTTAAGACTCTCCTGTGAAGTAGAAACTATGATCCCCCCATTAGAGAGGGGGAAATTGAGACTCAGAGAGAGATGACCTCACCTAGTAAGCAAAGCCGTCAATGGCAGCACTGTGGTTTCAGCCCAGGTGACTGGAGTCTAGCTCTTTGCACTCTTAACATGTGCTCCAGCTTCAGTCAGACTTGATCTCTCCATACATCCTTCGTGCTTGCAATGAGAACTTCTTCATGAGGGCACAAATGAAGGAGGGGAGCAGCCAGACTTCAGGGGGCCTTTGGGACCTGTTAGGATTTGCTGACAACCTGTGGGTGCTTTTGACTCATCCATTTGATAAATGCTAATCTGATACCTGCTTCCTAGACGCCGGGCTTTGCATCGTGGATAAAGTGGTGACTGGGAAAGAACTAGCCTTGCCCTTGAAGACTTAGCATTCTAGAGGCATCCAAAGAAAAGAGAGGCTGGGGAATTGTTTGTTTCCGATTGTGAGATTGAACTGTCAAGTCTTTTATTGTTGAACTTTCCTTGCTTTTATATAGAGAGAGCTCCTCAGCTAGACTGCATTTAAACAGGCATTAGACCTTGAAGGCAGAGGCAGTACTAAATTATATTTCACATAGCAAAGCTCAGTAAGGATGTGTTGACTTGGGGATGGGGAGGTGGGGAGAAGAAGGGACAGGCTAGGGGCACAGGGGTTTGGACGAGGCAGGAGACTCAAGAGACTGGTGAAGCGCTGTCCGTGGTGCTGAACTAGAATAGGGCGTATCTTCTGACCACTGTCGTATTCCTTTAAATCTGGTGATTCTTGAAATACCCTTCCAGGATGTCTGAGGCAGAGAAGGGAGAAGGCCTTGCGGATGGACCTGGGAGCGAAGGGCTATAAAGAGGGAAAGGGATCATGCCTGTAATCCCGGTAGTTTGGGAGGCCAAGGCAGGAGGATTGTTTGAGGCTGGAAGTTCAAGACCAGCCTGGGCAACACAGCAAGGCCCCATATTTATTAAAAAATAAAAATAAAACTAGCCAAGCACGTTGCATGTGCCTTCAGTTCCTATTCAGGAGGCTCAGGGAGGAGCATAGCTTGAGCCCAGGAGTTCAAGGCTGCAGTGAGCCACGATCACACCACTGCACTCCAGCTTGGGTGAGACCCTATCTCTAAAAGAGAGAGGTGGGAAAGGACAGATGTAGACAGAGACAAAGACGGACTGCTAGAGAGAACCTGGTCTGAATATTGCTGGAGAAAAATGCTTACCACCAATCAGATTTGTTTCAACTTAAAATCATGAAGTCAAACCTCAAACTGGCACTTAGACTTTTCCCAGAGATCTTGCCTTAAGTCTCTAAAAAAGACTTTCTGACCTCCTGGGCAAGTGATTTCATACCCTCTCTTCCTTCAGTACTCTCCAACTCCCTGTGCCTTCCTTGCTCTACAGTGATCTCAATGCATGAAAACCACCAAAGGGAAGTTTTTTCATTTTTCCTCTGTCAATCCTATCATTCCACCCATCTCCTGCATCATCCACATTTCCTTCTCTCGGCTCATTCTCACCAGAGAACAAAGGGAGAGTAATTACTTCATGGGTACGGATCTGTTTGGGATGGTGAAAAAGTTCTAGAGATAGATTGCAATCCAGCCTGGAAGACAGAGAAAGATTCTATGTAAATGAATGAAAGAAGGAGGGAAGGAATAGAACAGGTAAAACTAATCTCCAAGTCAGCTTACTGGAGGGGATGGTTGCACAAGAGCACTAATACACTTAATGCCAGTAAACTGTACACTTAATAGGTTAAAATGGCAAAATGTTACGTTATATATATTTTTACTAAAATAAAAAGCCCACCTCTCTTGCTGTAAATGCTCCTCTAGATACTTATTTTGCTTGTTCACTGGATCTTATCTGCATGTGTCAACTTGCTCATGCTGACTCCAGGCAGGTTCCTCAGCTAGACTGCATTTAAACAAGCATTGGACCTTGAAGGCATATACAGTACTAAATTATATTTCATGTAGCAAAGCTCAGTCAGAATGTGTTGACTGCGGGGTGGGGAGAAGGGGAGAAGAAGAAACAGGCTGGGGTGTATGGTGTGGACGAGGCCGGAGACTCAGGGGGTTGGTGGAATGCTGTCCGTGGTGCTGAACTGGACAGCTGTCACTTTTTTTTTTGTTTGAGACGGAGTCTTGCTCTGTTACCCAGGCTGGAGTGCAGTGGCGCAATCTCCGCTCACTGCAACCTCCACCTCCCAGGTTCAAGCAATTCTCCTGCCTCAGCCTCCCAAGTAGCTGGGATTACAGGCACCCACACTCAGCAAACCACGCTTGGCTAACTTTTGTATTTTTAGTAGAGACAGGGTTTCACCATGTTGGCCAGGCTGGTCTCGAACTCCTGACCTCGTGATCTAACCGCCTTGGCCTCCTAAAATGCTAGGATTACAAGCATGAGCCGCCACACCCAGCCTCGAAAGCTGTCTTGCTGGTCACTGTATCCCCACCACCTGGCACATCTGGCATCAGTAGAGGTTTATTTGAATTCATGAACAAAAGACTTTTAAGTCCACTTTTTAAACAAATCAATAAATCCCAAATATGTCATATTCAGAGAAAAAAGCTGGACATAAAGTGTACACACTGTAGGATTCCATTTATATGAAGTTTTAGATTCAGCAAGGTTTTTCTTCAAGGGACAGCGAGTAAATGCTTTCAGCCTTGTGTGCCGTGCAGTTTCTGTCATAACTACTCAACTTGGCCAGTGTGCCGTGAAAACAACCAGAAAAATAGTATGCACATGAATGGGCATGGCTGTGTTTCAACAACATTTTACTTACAAAAACAGGTCACCCATCCATAGGATAGAAGTTTATCAACTCCTTAAGATCAGGCAAAACTCAGCTGGGCACAGTGGCTCACATCTGTTATCCCAGCACTTTGGGAGTCCCAAGTGGGTTGCTTGAGGCCAGAAGTTTGAGGCTGGCGTTTGAGGCCAGCCTGGGCAACATAGCAAGATACCATCTCTACAAAAAAATTTTAAAAAATAGCTGGGCATGGTAGCATGCCCCTGTAGTCCTAGCTATTTAGGAGGCTGAGGTGGGAGGATCTCTTGAACCCAGGAGTTCAGGGCCACAGTGAGCCAGGATCATGCCACTGCAATCCAGCCTGGAAGACAGAACAAGATTCTGTATAAATGAATGAATGAAGGAAGGACTAGAACAGGTAAAACTGATCTCCAGGTCAGCTTACTGGTGGGGGTCAGGGAGGGAGAGAGGGAAGGGGAGCCAGAGAAAAGTATGACATGATGGAAATATTTTATATATTGATGAAGAGTGTTTATAATGGTGTATACTTGTGCAAATGACTTGCTTTGATATAATTCTCAAATAACTGCAAATATCAAACAAATATGTTTCATTTTATTGTGGAGGAAGTAAGATTTGGACATGGGTGGGGCACTGTCCAGATGAGATAGAGCCTGGAGGGAGGGGGTACTCAGAGAACAGCAGAAGTCTCTTAATATTGATCAGAGCAGAGGAAGGCAGACTTCAAGGCCAGTGGTGGGGATGGGATGAGCGCCCGTTGAGAATCAAGGCGGTGACACAGGATGACCAAGATGTGGGTTAGTGAGTGCCAGCTCTCCATATTACAATGGGGAAATGGATGAAACAGGCTGCTTTCTCAGGGTGCTAGAGCAGAGCTAGGCACAGAAACCAACCAGTGGACACCCAGCACAGGGGAGCTGTTGCTGTCTTTTACTTCTCCCCTCTCCCCACCCCAAAGAGTCACTGAAGGCTTCTGAACCGGGTGAGGGGGTAGGAGATGGCTGAACTTCAACTTGGAAATTGCTTCTTTCCAAGAACTATAAAAAGAGCTGGAAAGGGGCCAGATGTGATGGCTCACACCTGTAATTTCAACACTTTGGGAGGCTGAGTCAGGAGGATCACTTCAGTCCAGGAATTTAAGACCAGCCTGAGCAACATAGCAAGACCCTGTCTCATTAAAAACAAACAAACACACAAACAAACAAACAAAAAACAGAAAAGGGTCAAGAATGAAGTGAGGAAGAAAAACAGCTTCTCAGAACCAATCCATATCCCAGCACTTTGGAAAGCCAAGGTGGGTGAATCACCTGAGGTCAGGAGTTCAAGATCAGCCTGGCCAGCATGGCAAAACCCTGTCTCTACTAAAAAATAAAAAAATTACCTGGATGTGGTGGCACATGGCTGTAATCCTAGCTACTCAAGAGACCGAAGCAGGAGAATCCTTTGAACCAGGGAGGTGGAGGTTGTGAGCCAAGTCACACCATTGCATGATCTGTCTGGAAGTGAGCAGACTCATTTTTACCTGTTATTATGCACAGTGCCATAAATAGAAGACAACTTTGTGAACAAAAAAGTGATCTTAAGACATTTCCCTAGCTGGGCACGGCAGCTCATGCCTCTAATTCCAGCACTTTGAGAGGCCAAGGTGGGTGAATCACTTGAGCCCAGGGGTTTGAGACCAGCCTGGCAACATAGTAAAACCTTGTCTCTACAAAAAAAAAAAAAAAAAAAAAAAAAAAAAAAAATTAGCCAGTGTGGTGGCACATGTCTGTGTCCCAGCTACTTGGGGGAGGCTAAGGTGGGAGGATTGCTTGAGCCCAGGATGTCAAGGCTGCTGTGAGCTGTGATCATGCCACTGCACTCCAGCCTGGGAGACTGAGTGAGACCCTATCTAAAAAAAAAAATTTATATATATATATATATATGTGTGTGTGTGTGTGTGTGTGTGTGTGTGTGTGTGTGTTTACATATATATTTATTTATGTAAAATTTCCCTAGATTACCTGACATCCAAGTAAACACTCATCACCTGGGAAAATGTTAAGCAGAATTGCCTGACCTTTGACTCTATTTCCACGTTCCCAAACCTTAACACAGCATTCCTTCTCTAAAAGCCACATTTGAGGCAATATCTGTCAGCACCACTAAATCATCCGTGTGTTTATCTGTAGTGGCTGTTGAGGAAACCGTACCGTTCATGGTTTTTTGTTTGGTTGTTGTTGTTTTTGACACAGGGTCTCACTCTGTTGCCTAGGCCAGAGTGCAGTGGTGCAATCATGGTTCACTGCAGCCTCAACCTCCCAGGCTCAGGTGATCCTCCCACCTCAGCCTCTTGAGTAGCTGGGATCACAGATGTGAATCACCATGCCTAGCTAATTTTTTTTTTTTGCATTTTTTGTAGAGACAGAGTTTCACCGTGTGGCCCAGGCTGGTCTCGAACTCCTAGGCTCAAGCGGTCCTCCCACCTTGGCCTCCCAAAGTACTGGGATTATAGTCATGAGCCACCATGCCTGGGCTGAATGCAGTGATTTTGTTTTACAGTGTATTCATACATCAAAGCATCAAGTTGTACACCTTAAATAAATATAATTTTTATTTGTGAATTATACCTCAATAAAGCTGGGAAAAATTAAGTGAAGAAGAACAGATTTTAAATAATCTTACTTCAAAAAATGATAGGTATGTGGGGTGTGGATATGTTAATTAGCTTGTTATCATCCTTCCACACTGCATGCACAAATCAAAGCATCACATTGCATGCCATAAATGTACACAACTATTTTTCAATTAAAAACAAAACTTTAAGTAAAAATAATAAAGTAAACCTTGAGGGATGGTTCGATGTGAGTCAAAGGAAGAAAAAATTATTTTTTCATAAGACAAAGACATACCTCTCCTAAAAAAGATTTCACGAAAGAAAATATTTCTCTGGAAGATTGGGGAAATGAATTAAATAGAAAAATATTTCCAGGTCAGGCACAGTGGCTCACGACTGTAATCCTAGCACTTTGGGAGGCTGAGGCAGGATTGCTTGAGCCTAGGAGTTTGAGACCCCAGCCTAGACAACATAGTGACATCCTGTCTTTACAAACAAAATAAAAAATACAAATTAGCTGTTTCAGGAGGCTGAAGCGAGAGGATCGTTTCAGGCCGCAGTGAGTTATGACTGCACCACTGCAATACAACATGGACAAGAGAGTGAGACTGTCTCAAAAGGAATGGATATATATATATATATATCCATATTTACTTATAAATATATATATATATATATACACATAAATAAAAGCCTTTACTAGTATCAAACAAAATTAGGCACATTGCTTCATGCCTGTAATTTCAACACTTCAGAAGGTCAGAGCAGGAGGATAGCTTGAAGCCAGGAGTTAAAGGCCAACCTGGACAACATAGTCAGACCCCTTTTCTAAAAAAAGTTTTAAAAATAGCAGAGCATGGTGGTTTACACCTGTCATCCCAGCTACTCAGGAGGCTTAGGCAGGGGGATCACTTGAGCCCAGGATGTTGAGGCTGTAGTGCACTATGGTGGCACCACTGCACTCCAGCCTGGATGAGAGAGCAAGATTTTGTCTCTTAAAAAAAAAAAGAGACAGAGGGTCAGCTTCCATTCAGAGGTAGAGATGCTTTATAGACTATAAGGCTCAAACCTACAGCAAATGAAAGCAAAGAAATCACTTTCATCCAGTGAACCTCCCAGTTCACTCTGCCTTCTCTTCCTCCCTACCCCACCCAGACCCTGGCCTCCTGCCGAGACACCCTGGCCTTCTGCTTCAAGGAGCGGCTCCAAGCCGTGGACCTGATGAACCAGCCTCTGGACAAGATTCTGGAGCAGGCCGGACGCCACTCATGGGTGGACCTCTCCCGGGCCCCCACCCCACGCACGCAGGGTCAAAAAACGCCTCCTCCAGACCCTGTGGGCACCTATACCCCAGGTAGGAGTTCACCTATACCCCAGGTAGGAGGACTTCACTGTACTGGGTAGCATTGGTGCCCACCCAGACCCCCTGGACTGTCAGTGCAACCCCTCGCCCACTTAGCTGTCCCCTTCCTGGGAAATAGCTCTACAGCGAATGGGAGGGCTGAAAACTTATCTTGCTGAACACGTGTTGTCACTCAGCTTTCCCCCCTGCGTTCTCCTGCCCACACTTGCGTGAGGACTCAGTCACTCAGGCTCTGCTTCTAAGGAAATCAACCCAAGATGCTACTTACACTATCCCTCGCGCCCCCTGGAGTTTCTCTCAGTCCCTCAATAAAGCCCCCTCGCCCAGGGCCCACCACCGCCTGAGAATAGAGAGAGGGACAGGGGGTCTGGGAACCGAGGGCTTGGTGCCCCCACGTGCGTCCTGGGCAATTTGCAGCGTGCGCCGCCGCGCTAAACGAAGCCAAGCGGTTGTTGGTCGAGTCCAAGGACACCTTGGTGGAAATGGCAAAAAACGAGGCGGATGTCGGGAAGCAACACCTGCAGATAAGCGACCGCGTGTGCGCCTCACTGGCGCAGAAGGCAAGCGAGACCTTGGAGCTGAAGGTGAGCGCATTACCCGCGGCTGTGGGCGAGGGTGGGACCTGAGAGGAGAGGGGGACTGGGAGCCAGCGTGATCCCCCTGCAATACCCCGCCCGCAGGAAAGATTAAATATGACATTAGGACTGATGAGGGGAACTATCCACCGGTGCACGAAATACAGCCAAGAGATGCACACCACCTGCGGTCTCATCAAGGTACATTTTAGCGTGAGAGGCTTCGGGGATGGAGGCAAGGGTGTCGGCGGGCAGAGGCTGCTTTTCAATGCTCTGCACACCACATTCCACCAGGGTCCTCTGTGGAAAGGTCACGTGGAGGCTGGAGAAAAGCTGGACAGACCGCTGGTTCGCATGTACCAGAGGCACGTGGGCACCCAACTCCCCGAGGCTGCGCGCCTCGCACAGGTAAACTCCTTCCCCATACCCCTCTAGGCACAGCCCCGCCAATGGTAAGACTCCTTCTTCAAGCACACCTGGATCAGGTAAGACCCCCCCCCCATACACACCCAAGTCGGCCTGTCCTTCAACTCCTGCCACGAAGTGGGGTAGGGGGGCTTCAGTACCCACACCTGGCTCAAATAAGTCCCCTCAACCCCTGTCCTTCCCGCTCACATACACCCTCACTGTTCCTCTCTGCCCTTAGTCTCCCTAACCTGTAAAATGAGGAGCATGTCAGCACCCACTTCAAATGGTGGTGGTGAGGACTGATGAGTTCAAGCGTGAAAGGCATGTAGCATGGTGTCTGCATAGAATACCCTCAAAGCACCCGGGTTGTTGTAGTTATTATTATTAGAGATGGAGTCTCACTCTGTCACCCAGGTTGGAGTGCAGTGGTGCGATTTCGGCTCGCTGCAACCGCCGCCTCCTGGGTTCAAGCGATTCTCCTGCCTCAGCCTCCCGAGTAGCTGGGACTACAGGCACGTGCCACCACGCCTGGCTAATTTTTGTATTTTTAGTAGAGACAGAGTTTTGCTATGTTGGCCAGACTGGTCTCGAACTCCTGACCTCAGGTGATCCACCTCCCTCGACCTCCCAAAGTGCTGGGATTACAGGCGTGAGCCACCGCGCCTGGCCCTGAGCTGTTGTTAAGGACCCCTCCCAAGGAGGCTCCTTCCTACACACCTTGACAAGATGCATTCCCCTCCCTCCGCACGCCCTATCTCGGTTTTTATTTTTTCTCAGGCACACTCGGCCCACCAAGATGTGTTCCCCTCCTTAGCTGTGTTCCTTACACTCGCACCTGGCACAGGTGTGCCTGCCCACCCCAAGTAGCTCCCTGCCCTCGGCTCTGGCTCACGGGTGTGCCTTGCGCCCTCTCCAGGGCACCAACAAGGTGCAGCGCCACATCACGCATGTGGAAAAGAACCTGGACGAGCTGCTGGCCACGCACAGGAACCTCACCTGGGGCCTCAACTGCAAGAACGTCGGGCTTGAGGTGGACCACAGCGTGGTGCGCCTGCGCCTGCGCCAGCGGCACCCGCGCGTTTGCTACGAGCAGGCGCAGCGCCTGGTTAAGTACTGGGACCCGTCCTCGCCGCCGCCGCCGCGCAGCAAAAGCGGCGCCGACCCTTAGTCACCCCAGCGTCCCCCGCCCCAGCCAGCTGGTTGGTTGCTGGCGGGAACTTCGGAGAGCAGACACAGACCGATGGCCCTCCCACTCCCCTGAAGCACCCTCCCTCCAAGCGCCCTCTAGGACAATTATAATTAAAAATAACAATAATTATCATGTATTAGGCACCTACTGTATATCAGCCACTTACCCGAGGACACGATATGGGCAGCATATCCTGGTAGTTAACAGGATGGATTTGGGTGCCAGCGGGCTGGGATTTAAATCCTGGCTTCCCGTTTTCAAGCTGTGTAGCCTTGGGCAAGTCACTGTCCCTCTCTGGCCTTGGTCTTTCCAACCCGTAAAATGCGGAGCACAACAGCACGCACTTCAAATGGTGATTGTAGGTGGGGCGCAGTGGCTCATGCCTGTAATCCCAGCACTTTGGGAGGCTGAGGTGGGCGGATCACCTGAGGTCAAGAGTTCAAGACCAGCCTGGCCAAAATGGTGAAACCCCATCTCTACTAAAAATATAAAAATTAGCCAGGTTTGGTGCCGTGAGCCTGTGATCCCAGGTACTAGGGAGGCTGAGACAGGAGAATCGCTTGAACCCAGAAGGCGGAGGTTGCAGTAAGCTGCAATAGACCACTGCACTCCAGCCTGGGTGACAAGAGTGAGACTGTCTCAAAAAAAAAAAAAGAAAAAAAGAAAAAGAAGTGGTGGCTGTGAGGACAGGTGAGCTTATGCATGAAAGGCCTGTAGTATGGGGATCTGTACAGTAAATCCTCAAGGCAGCTGAGCTGTTACTATTAGCATCTGCATTCTATGGTTGAGGAAACTGAGGCACAGAGAGGTTGTGTAGCTTGCCCAAGGTCACAGAAAAAGTAGCAAAGCTCAAGAGCCTGCACTCTAAGCAAAACTTCTAGGAGCTCTACTCTGTCCTACCCCGGCAGGGTCTGGTTCTGAGCTGGGCACTGAGAATATAAAGCAGTGAGCAGGGCTGATGTGGTCCCCGCCCTCAGGGAGGTCACAGGTTGATCCGGTGCAGTTAACATCATCCGTCTGGGTGTGGCTCTGGTTCAGGTCCTCCTAGGTATTCCGGTAGCCTCTTGGACACTCTGTCATCACAGGACCCCTCATGCGGAACTGTGATTATTATCTGCTCTTCCCAGAAAGATCCAGGGTGCTGCACACGTACAGAAGGAATGTTCATTACAGCTACAGATATCTCCTAAGCAACTGCGCTGTGTCAAAGGCTGTGCTAGGTGCCAAGAATACAGCATGGATGTGTCCCTCCATTATGGAGCTCACAGTGCATATGCCAGGAATGACCCTCACACATGTTGGTATCTTTCTGGCAAAGCCAGCCAATCGTATGGACATAAGCACGAACATTTTGCAGAGAAGAAAGTGAAGCTCATTCTCCTTATTTTCCCAGGCTTACACAGACAGAGATGGGTAAAGCAGGATATGAACCTGTCTTTCTCCACATTTTACACAGGGACCAGGATCTGAATGAATCTCCAAAACAGCAGAATGGAGATTGGGTAAATTATGGCCATTGGACAGAAAAATACATGGGCAAAAAAGGGAGCCATCTGGTGAGGCACGGATGGCTCTCAAATGAGTCCCCTCAACCCCTTTCTTCCCCCATCACACATACCCTCACTGTCCCTCTCTGGCCTTAGTCTCTCTAACCTGTAAAATGAGGAGCATGTCATCACTTCAAATGGTGGTGGTGAGGACAGACGAGTTCATGCATGAAAGGCATCCAGGATGGCAGAGGTGGGTCGGAGTTCAGCTGGGGCTCAGCTCCATTGGGCTGACTCAAGCATTGTGTATCACAGCCAACTCCCTTATCTCAAGACAGACTCTACAGTCAGGGAATTACAGGCACTCCCTGGGGCTCAGACTCCCACATAAACTGTTCTTCTTCAAGCACCTCTTCCCAGTACCAATCAGGATATCAACAAGAAATAGCACACTCCATTTGAAAGAAGATTAAGGGCGGGGTGCAGTGGTTTACACCTGTAATCCCAGTACTTTGGGAGGCTGAGGAGGGTGGATCATTTGAAGTCAGGAGTTCAAGACCAGCCTGGCCAACGTGGTGAAACCCTGCCTCTACTAAAAATACAAAAGTTAGTCAGGCATGGTGGCAGTCACCTGTAGTCCCAGCTACTAGGGAAGGTTGAGGCAAGAGAATCGCTTGAACCCCAGAGGTGCAGGTTGTGGTGAGCTGAGATCGCCCCGCTGCACTCTAGCCTGGGTGACACAGCAAAACTCTGTCTCAAAAAAAAAAAAAAAAAGAAAAAAAAAAAAGGGTGGGGGGAAAGAAGTTAAAGAAAAAGACCACAGTTGATCCTCATTATCCCCGAATTCACTTGCTAATTCACTTACCGAAATTTATTTGTAACTTCAAAATCAGTACTTGTAGTGCTTTCACGATCATTTGCAGGCGTGCACAGAGCTGTGGAAACGTTTTTAGCCACCTGATGCACACATTGCTCTGCTGAGGTCAAACAAGGTGATGCTGCCTTTCTGTGCCAGCTCTCTTACTGTAAACCAGTGTCCTTGTTGCAGTCTATTTAGCATCTCTCTCTGTTTTTGTTTTTGCATTTTGTGCTTTTTTTTTTTTTTTGATGATTTTGCTGTTTGAAATGATTTCCAGGGTTAGTGCTGAAGTACACATGTTAGATAAACTTCATTCTGGCATGTATTATAGTGTTGCTGGCCATGACCTCCATGTGCATGAATCCATCACATATATTAAATAAAGTGTTTTTTGTTTTTGATTTTTGAGACGGAGTTTTGCTCTTGTTGCCCAGGCTGGAGTGCAATGGCACAATCTTGGCTCACTGCAACCTCTGCCTCCCAGGTTCAAGTGATTCTCCTGCCTCAGCCTCCCAAGTAGCTGGGATTACAGGTGCATGATGCATGACACCATGCCCAGCTAATTGTGTGTGTGTGTGTGTGTGTGTCTGTGTGTGTGTGTGTGTGTGTCTGTGTGTGTGTGTGTGTGTTTAGTAGTAATGGGGTTTCACCATGTTAACCAGGCTGGTCTTGAACTTCCGACCTCAAGTGAACTGGCTGTCCCCCTCAGCCTCCCAAAGTGCTGGGATGACAGGCATGAGCCACAGTGCCTGGCCAAATAAGGTGTCTTTAAATAGATACACATAAAACAAGGTTACGTCTTGATTTGTTGACAAAAGTGCTGTGACTAGAGGCTTACAGAAACCTAATGCTGTATTTCCAGATGAGCCATGGCTCAGTATTCACCGATTCAGTGTGAGTGGTGGCTTTATAGAACATTACTGTAAATAACAGGAATTAATTGTGTTTACAAAGGTACGGGCAGCTAGCAGGGAAACTTCAAAGGATAGCTAGCATAGTATCCACATGCCAGCAATTGCGGGTAGCCTTTCCCACCTGTGGGTCTGAAGGGAAAGAGCTGTTAGCAGATGGGAGCATCTAACTCTGTGATGCTGCAGCGTAGACCCTGGGAAACGCCCCTACCCACCCACCCCTCTCTCCATTGACCAGTGTCCCATGTGGGTCACCATCCTGCTGACTTTTGAGCCTCATGCAGGCCCTTCCTGGAGCCGGGAATTATCCCTTTACCCTCGCCTTTGCCCATCCTGATGCCCAGAAATCTTGCATAGGATGCAAATGCTCCCCTTACAAGCAATGTCTTGTCCTGGGGTTTGCAGCCTGCCACCCTCATCCTTGCTGACACCGCCCCAGTTCATAAACTCGACTCACACATTCTTCTCAAATAGCATTTGCACAATCCGCCCCCCGTCATTGCCTCAGAGCTGAGATTTCAGCTCCCGTCCCAGATGTGAGTCCTGAGCACCCAGCAAGCCTCTCCATGACACTGTGAGGTGGCTGTCATCATCCCCACCTTAGAGATGAAGAAATCGGCTCAGAACTGTGCAAAATGTATAGAAGCCACCGTCCAGCAGGTAAGGGGCTGAGTGTGGGCTGTAAAAACTGCAGGCAGGCTGGGCACAGTGGCTCATGCCAATTTTCCTGGAAATGAAAAACTGACATAGGTAGGAAGAAGTACATAATCCGCTGTGGGGGAAATGCAGACCTGGCCTTGACCCTTTCTAGCTGTGTTACCTCAGGCAACTTGCTTAACCTCTCTAAGTCTGTTTTCGTGATGGGCCAGACACAGTTACTCAGTGAGCCTGTAATCCCAGCACTTTGGGAGGCTGAATCACCTGAGATCAGGAGCTTGAGACCAGCCTGGCCAATATAGTGAAACCCCATCTCTACTAAAAATACAAAAGTTAGCCGGGCATGGTGGCAGTTGCCTATAATCCCAGATACTGGGGAGGCTGAGTCAGGAGGATTGCTTGAACCTGGAAGGTGGAGGTTGCAGTGAGCAAAGATTGCACCACTGCACTCCAGCCTGGGCAGTAGAGCTAGACTCCATCTTAAAAAAAAACAAAAAACAAAAAACACCGTGGATGATAAAAGTACCTCTCTCACCAAGTTGCTCGGAGGACCCATTAATACAATGGAGTTTTTCATTTAGTTCAGGGCCTGGCATGTAGGGAGGTCTCCATGCATGGTAAAAACTCATGCTCTTTTTGTTTATTAAAATGGCATTCACATAAAATTAGCCATCTTAAAGTTAGTAGCATTTGGTGAATTCACACCAAATGCAACCAATGCCTCTATCTAGTTTCCAAGGCATTTACATCTCCCCAAAAAGGAGACCCTGTGCCCATCACAAGTCACTTCTCATTTCACTTTAAGAAAGACCTTCCTGCTTCTAACCATGGAGGCCATGCTTTGCAAAGTAGCGAGTTCTCTGGCACAGAAGCAATCAAGCATGGGCTAGAATTTTTCAGGGAGCCCTCACACAGGACTAAAACAGTATTTCTTTTTTCTTTTTGAGAGGGAGTCTTACTCTGTCACCCAGGCTGGAGTACAGTGGTGCGATCTTGGTTTGCTGCAACCTCTGCCTCCCAGATTCAAGCAATTCTCCTGCCTCGGCCTCTCCAGTAGCTGGGATTACAGGTGCACACCACCATGCTCGACTAATTTTTATGTTTTTAGTAGAGACGGGGCTTCACCATGTTGGCTAGGCTGGTCTTGAACTCCTGATCTCAAGTGATCCGCCCGCCTTAGCCTCTCAAAGTGTTGGGATTACAGGTGTGAGCCACTGCGCCTAGCCTAAAATACTGTTTCATGATGAGAGTGATTCTCCCTCTACTCTTGGGGACATTTGGCAGTCTGTAGACATTTTTGGTTGCCACAACTGGGGATGGAATATCTTGCCGGCATCTCTTGGGTAGAGGCCAGGGATGCTCCTAAATATCCCACAGTAGACAGGGAAGCTTCCTGCTATGATAAAGAAGTCCTCAGTTGAAAATGTCCATTGCATCACGGTTGAGAAACCCCACACCAAACTAAGATAACTCAGAATCATCTTCAAAGTCAAAAACTCTTGAACAAAGCCTGAAGTAGAGATGGAAGCATATTGGGATTAGTTATTTCAGTACGTTCTTCTTTCCATCTATAGGGACACTCCAAGGTATCGTCACCAAGTATTTCTTTCACCTAAAACTCTAGGATCTCTGGGGGATGGGAAGTTCTCCCCATCAAGTTTGAATGTGGTATGCTATGGTTTGGCTGTGTCCCACCCAAATCTCAGCTTGAATTGTAGCTCCTGCACTTTCCATCTGTCATGGTAGGGACATCTTACATGGCGGCAGGTAAGATGATTAATTTGCTATAGCTTCCACATTGTATTCCAAGATAACTGTCCCAGCACTCCTCCTCATGCCTGTGGTCAGCAGGAAGGAGGAAGGGGGAAGGAAGAAGGAAAAGACATGCTCCTCCCCTTTAAGGGCATGACCTGGAAGTTGCACATACAACTTCTGCTCACTTCCTATTGGCCAGTACTTAGTCACATGGCTGCCTCTAGTTGCAAAGGAGCCTGGGAGACAGTCTTCAGCTTGGTGGCCATATGCCCAACTGAAATTTATACGACTCTGCCACTAAATGCAGAATGGATTTGGGGGAAACTTGAGGTTTTCATGACACTCTTCATCCATCAACAAAGAATACTTGAGGTTGCAGACTTAAGGAAATGCTTGAAAGATGGAAAGAACAGTTGAGTGAGTGATCTGGGGTTCAGGTTGACCACAAATGATGTAGGGACAAGTCTTTCCATCCCAGCAAAGTATTTAGTTCATGGATTTCTGCAGAGGATGGTGAGGCACTTTCTAGAACCTAGAAATGGAAAAGGGCCCAATTATGTCATTTTACAAATGAAGGTGCTGACAATCAGAAAGGAGAAGCAATTTCATTTAGGTCTTGCACTGAGTTTGTAGCAGCTCAGAGCTAAAATTGAGACCCCGACTCCATTCTCAGTGCTCTCTTTGCAGCTCCATTCATCCTCTAGATTTGCAGACTGAGAAAGCAAACCATGAGGCTTGTGGCTTTGACACGTAGGAAGCAGGAAACTGCTAGGTCCTTGAGGAGGCACATCTTGGCTGAGGATAGGCTGAGAGGGCATGGAGAATCCATTGAGACCAGTTGTGGCTATGGAACTATATTCTGGCCAATTGAATGGCCCAGTTACTTACATTCTATAAGACTTCCAAACTTATAAGTAATATATGGGGTGTGTGGATATTATTTCTTTCAGTTCCCACATTGTTTTAGTAGAAGTCCAGGGTCCCCTTGCCTCTCCATCTCCAGAGGCATAACCAGCCTCCTCCCACCTTCCCCAGTTCATCACTAGAGTCATCTACTGACTTAACCATATATCCCTGCAAAGCATTGTATCACTGTTTGGTAAGACCTAAAAAGGGGCTTAATGACCCCTGTTTTATAGGGTAAGTTCTGCAGGGCATGGTAGCTCATGCCTGTAATCCTAGTACTTTGGGAGGCCGAGGCAGCTGGATCACAGGTCAGGAGTTCAAGGCCAGTCTGGCCAACATGATGAAACCCCATCCCTACTAAAAATACAAAAAAAAAAAAAAATAGCCGGGCGTAGTGGTGCACACCTGTAACCCCAGTTACTTGGGAGGCTGAGTCAGGAGAATCACTTGAATCCCAGAGGCAGAGGTTGCAGTGAGCCGAGATCACTCCATTGCACTCCTGCCTAGGCAACAGAGCAACAATCTGTCAGTAAATAAATAAATAAATATAGGGTAAGTTCTAAGTGCCAGAGGGTGCTAGGAAGAGCAGTGCCTTCTTGCTCTGAGAAGTCGCTGCATACTTGTCCGGCCTCACCCGTCTTCCCTCTATGCTGCAGGAAGTATTAGAGAATGTGGATGCTAGAGTCAGCTGTCAGTTCAAATTGTGATATGGCTGATTATTAATTGAGAGATGTTGGCCAAACTAAACTCTCTGTGCCTCAGTTTCCCCCATATATAATGGTCATAATAAAGATTCTTATCTTACAGGGCTGTGAGAATTAAATGAGATAATGTTCCTTAAAGTGCTCACTGTAGTGTCTAGCACAAAGTGAGTGAACTCTTCGTCAACAGAGACGGCAAATGTTGACCTGAGTAATTAAAAGGATCAAAAGGAGGACTGGGCACAGTGGCTCATGCCTGCAATGTCATTGCTTTGGGAGGCCAAGGTGGGCAAATCATTTGAGGTCAGGAGTTTAAGACCAGCCTGGCCAACATGGTGAAACTCCATCTCTACCAAAAGTACAAACATTAGCTGGGTATGGTGGTGCATGCCTGTAATCCCAGCTACTCAGGAGGCAGAGGTGGGAGAATCACTTGAACCCGGGAGGCAGAGTTTGCAGTAAGCCAAGATCGTACCACTGCACTCTAGCCTGAATGACATACCAATACTCCCTCTCAAAAAAAAAAAAAAAAAAAGGAGGAGGGCCAGGTGCGATCGATGCATAAAATGAAGGAGATCTTACCCAGAGGAAGTGAAGGCAGGTCAGGGAAGTCCCTAAGGAAGCTGCCATCTGAAGTATGAATGGACACCAGTCAGGTACAAAAACAGAGTAGGGCTGGGTGTGGTGGCTCACACCTGTAATCCCAGTACTTTGGGAGGCCGAGGCAGGAGGATCACCTGAGGTTGGGAGTTCGAGACCAGCCTGACCAACATGGAGAAACCTCATCTCTACTAAAAAAAAAAAAATCAAAATCAAAATTAGCCAGGCATGATGGTACATACCTATAATCCCAGCTACTTGGGAAGCTGAGTCAGGAGAATCACTTGAACCTGGGAGGTGGAGGTTACAGTGAGCTGAGATTGCACCATTGCATTCCAGCCTGGGAAACAAGAGCAAAACTCTGTCTCAAAAAGAGAGAGAGAGAGAGACAGTGGGGAAGAGTGTGCCAGGAAAGCATAACAGCCCGTGCAAAGGTCCTGGGGCAGGCTGGAAAGCACGTGGTGTGTTTGGGAAGTTGAAGATATTTTTAAGATGGTGGTGGATGAGGCTGGAGAGGTGGCTAGGGGCTCAATGTTGCAAATCAGATTCCTCTGTGAATGTCATCTGGATGCCTTTTTCCTTCAAATTTTTTTCACTTGGGACCCCTCTTTTTCTGTACATCCTCCTTGCTGGAAAGTCACATTCTTCCAACAGAAATCTCATTCTCATTGATGAAAAATTCTGCAATGCATCAGTATACTTGAGGACTCAAGGACTTTTATGCTCTCTGGAATCCCAGGTACCCAGCCTTTATCCACAGATTCTTCAAGAGGTTTCCCCACTCTGGGGCACTCACAAAGTGCCTGGCCGAATGGAAGCCTTGTAAATTGAGGAAAGTCTTCTCTGGGTTTGATTTGAGCAGTCTTGGACATACTTATCTCCTTCAGTTCTGACACTACTGCCTGCGGTGATTGGAGGCCAGTGTGGGGAGCTTTGATTCCGTTCTGTTTGGAGAAAAGACTTGCCTGGAGACAGAAGCCTGCAAGGCCGGCTCCTGTCTCTCCTTCTCCATTCAAATCTTGGACCGTCAGCTGGCCACAGTGGCTCACACCTGTAATCTCCCAGCACTTTGAGAGGCCAAGGGGGGTGGATCACTTGAAGCCAGGAGCTCAAAACCAGCCTGGCCAACATGGCAAAGCCCTGTCTCTACTAAAAATATGTATATTTTACAAAAAATAGCCTGGAGTCATGGAGACACCTGCAATCCCAGCTACTTGGGAGGCTGAGGCACAAGAATCACTTAAACCCAGGGGGTGGAGGTTGCAGTGAGCTGAGACTGCACCACCGCACTCCAGCCTGGGCAACAGAACAGAGGGAGGGGAAAAAAAAATCTTGGGCCATTTCTCCGTCAGCCTTCCCATTGGCCTCCTCTCCAGCTACAGGGAATTTTGTTCATGTTTGTTCCATGCCTGGGCCACCCTTTCTCACTCCCGCTCGTTCCCACATCTTTGCCTAGAAAATTCTCACTCTAGCATGTCTCCTCCTCAGGGATGTCTTCCCAGTGGTCCTAGCAGTGGAGTCTTGGCTGGTCCCTTTATGTTCTCAAAGAACCAACTTCTCTGCTTCCGTGTACTTATCTCAGCTTCCAAACACACATTCATTAGTGTGACTATTTTGCTAATGATTTTCTCCCCCCAGTAAACATAAGGTTCATGAGAGCATGCACCGTATCTAATTTTTTCCACTATATCTGCCATGCCTGGGGCATAGTAGGAAGATAATAGATGTTAACAGGAAGAAAGGGAGAGAGAGAAGGAAGAAAAACAGAGGAAGGGAGGAGAGGGAGGGAGGCAGGAAGGAAAGAAGGAAGGTAAAAATGAAGGAAAGATGAAAGGAAGGAAAGAAGGTAAAAAGGAAGGAAGGATGGAAGGAAAGAAGGGAGGAAGGGAGAGAAGGAAAGGGAGGGAGGGAGGGAAGGAAGGAGGAAAGGAAAAGAGGATGGAAGGAGAGAAGGAAGGAAGAGAAGAAAAGAGGAAGGAAGGGGGATAGAAGGAAGGAGGGAGAAAAGAGAAGGAAGGACAGAAGGAAGGAAGAGAGGAAAAGAGAAAGGAAGGAGAGAAGGGGGAAGAAAGGAGGGGAAAAGAGAAGGAAGGAAAAGAGAAAAGGAGGAGAGAAAGAAAGGAGGGAAGGAGTGAGGGAAGAAGGAGGGAAAGAGATGAAGGAAGGAAAGGAGAAAGGAAGAAAGGAGAGAGGAAAATGGAAAAAAAGGAAGGAAGGAAGAGGGAGGGAGAGGCAGGAAGGGAAGAAGAAAGGAAGGAAGGAGGGAAGGAAAGGAGAGGAAGAAGGAGGGAAGGAGAGAAGGAAGGAAGAGAAAAGGGAGAAGGAAGAAAAGGAAGGAGAAAGGGAAGGAGAGAATGCAGGAAGGAAAGAAGAAGAGGAGAAAGGAAGGGAGAAGGAGAATGGAAGGAAAGAAGGGAGGGAGGGAAGGAGGGAGGGAGGGAGGAAGGGGGATAGGTAGTAAGGGGGAGAAGGAGGAAGGGGGAGAGGGAGGGAGGGAGGGAAGGCGAGGAGGAAACCCTCTTGAGGTCAGCATTTGGGGAATCTGATTTCACATAGACATTTTCCGCTTCTGGCCTTTCGGGTTCTAGAAGGCCTCTACATCTCATCAACGGAGTCCCTTGAGATTCAACACCTTCCATCAGTTGATCTGCTGTTGACAGCAGTGGACTTTCATTTCATCCTTCTGTGGAGAAAGGGCCTGGTGCAGGCACTTCTGCTGCACATCTCTCTTCTAGCTATCATCTTCTACCCAAGCACCCTTTCACATGCCTGCTGGAATTCTCTCACTCGGCCTTCCCTGTCTCTTTCCTCACCCCTTTCCTGAACACAGAAACAAGTTTGTGACTCTTCAGTGCAAGAGTAACCACCATTGCCATTTCTGCTTGTTCATGGTACTAATACACAGTAATTATTCCTCTATCTTCATCTCCTGCCTCGTTAACGCCGCAATGATTACAGGCATCATTAACTGCTATTAGGTCATCTCATCCCACGGTGGTGTGAACCAGGTCCTCCCTGACGACTTGACCCAGCTCATGGATAGTATTGGTCTATGGTCACCTCCTTTCCTCCACCTTCATCGTGAAAAAGACCTGCCATGCACACACCACGCAGCTTCCAGAACATCAGCCAGCTGACCAGAGCCAACCTCCCTGTGGACACTAAAGAGGCTGTTGTCCTGGGGTGTGGCAGGGGCTTTTCTAGATCACACAACCAGCTAGGATGTATTAGGAGTCTACATCTGCTGCCCAGGTCACAGATGTTGGACGTCTCAACTAGGGCACAGGAAGGGATGTTGGAGAGAAAAGGATGAAGTCAAGAACTATTTAGGGAGTAAAATAGAATGTTTCCTAGATGGCAGAAACTCTTCTAAGTGTTTTAGATACATTAACCCCTCACTACACTCCAGCAACGTGGGTACTACTATCGCTCCTTTTTTTTTTTTTTGAAAGGGAGTCTCGGTCTGTTGCCAGGCTGGAGTGCAGTGGTGTAACCTTGGCTCACTGCAACCTCTGCGTCCCAGGTACAAGCAATTCTCCTCTCTCAGCCTCCAGAGTAGCTGGGATTACAGGCATGCACCTCCACACCCAGCTAATGTTTGTATTTCTAGTAGAGACAGGATTTCACCATGCTGGCCAGGATGGTCTCGATCTCTTGGCCTCGTGATGCACCCACCTCGGCCTCCCAAAGTGCTAGGATTACAGGCGTGAGCCACCACACCTGGCTTACTATCACTTCTTTATAGGTAGGGAACCTCGGCCACCAAGAGGTTACGTAATTCAGAATTCAAGTCACTAGGGTCAGGAATCCAACCCAGAAAGTCTGATTTCTTTTTTTTTTTTTTTTCTTTTGAGATGGAATCTTGCCCTGTCACCAGGCTGGAGTGCACTGACATGAACTCAGCTCACTGTGACCTCTGCCTCCCGGTTCAGGCAATTCTGCCTCAGCCTCCCGAGTAGCTGGGACTACAGGCATGCACCACCATACCCAGCTAATTTTTATATTTTTAATAAAGATGGGGTTTCACTATGTTGGCCAGGATGGTCTCAATCTATTGAACTCATGATCCGCCCACCTCAGCCTCCCAAAGTGCCCAGAAAGTCTAATTTCAAAGGATACATTTCTACCATTGTGCTGTTGTGCCCTCCATTCAATTATCTGCTTGCTACAGAATGAAATCTCCTCACTTGTATTTCACCTCTTCCACATGCACCCCTCACACCACACACACACACACACACACACACACACACACACACACAACCCCTATAGCGACTTGGTAGGGATAGAAGCAATATACAAATGGTGAAAAGATGCACCAGGTCAGAGAACGCAGGTGTGCAGCCATGCAAGTTAAGGTCAGAGAGGGAGAACTACCTTTGTCACCAAACCTGCCTCAGTTCCCCTAGAGCAGTTTTGGCTAACTCATTCTCCCAAACTCTTGTGAGCTTCTCAGGATGGACCTGGAGAGTAGCCAAGCATTTCTTTCATTTCTTTTTCATGGAGCCAATCCCTGGGCCATAAAGGAAGGGAAATAAGAGGACTTGGGAGTTCCAGATTGCTGCCCTCAGAGCCCAGCTGCAACACTTAGGAGCATGTTATTTAACTGTTCTTAACCTCAGTTTTCTCCACGCAGTTGCACAGCTGTTGTCAGGATTCACATTCCCATGCTTAAAATGCTCTAAGTCAGTTTGGGCGTGGTGGCTCATACCTGTAATCCCAGCCCTTTGGGAGGCTAAGGCAGGCAGATCAACTGAGGTCAGGAGTTCAAGACCAGACTGGCCAACATGGAGAAAACCCATCTCTCCTAAAAATACAAAATTAGCCAGGTGTGGTGGCGCATGCCTGTAATCCCAGCTACTTGGGAGGCTGAGGCAGGGGACTTGCTTGAACCCGGGAGGCAGAGGTTGCAGTGAGCCAAGATCACACCATTGCATTTCAGTCTGGTCAACAAGAGCAAAACTCCGTCTCAAAAAAAAATTAAAAATTAAAAAAAATAAAATGCTCTAAGCCCTCACACTTGTAATCCAAGCTCTGAGAGGCCGAGGCAGGAGGATTGCTGAGCCCAGGAGTTTGAGATCATCCTGGGCAACACAGAAAGACCCCTTGTCTATGAAAAAGAAAAGAAAATGCTCTAGGCGAATGAAAAGTATCCCTCAATCCTGTGACTCAGGTAAGTGAAGGCCAGTAAAAGAATACCTATCATACCTGAAATATAGGTATCATGCGTTATTAATGGACAGCTTCCATGTATACTTTATATAAATTTTAAAAAGTGACACGTGTGATATGCATTCCCTGCCTTGGTGATCAATCAATCCCCCTTCTTCACAGAGCTGAGTTGCAAGAATAGTTGTAAATGCAATCAAGATTCTCATCCTACTACAACAACTTCTGCTACTGCTAGTATGACTGCTACTACTAAACATATTTGAATTTTTAAATTGTGCGTGCACATGGCAATAGACACCCAGAAGGAACATTTAAAAATGAGATGAAGTAAAAAAACAAAAATAAAGAATTATCTTGGGGCTTGCTCGAGAAATTACAACTGCACAGCTGTGCTCTCCATTGCATTGCGAGCTCAGTGGCTTGCAAAACTTTCATACTTTCAGGGAGGGAAGGAACACCTGGGGTTCTTGGATGTCTTCCCAGATTGCGGTGAACAAAATCCTGCCTGACAAGATGCTGTCTCATCTTGTCACTCACCCATGGGTTGTTTACCCCCCAAGGAAGCCCGGAATGATGAAAAGTTGCCAAAGATCTTTGAGCAACACCACCTCCTTTCATCACGGTGATGAGCTCTCACTTCTGCAACTCCCAACAAAAGGAAAGGGGGTTCCAGACGTCAGGACCTGAGATGCTGAGAGAAGCATGGGCTGGTGACATAGATGCAAATATGGGCTCCAGGCAGAGAAAGAGCTCTGTGGCTACAAAGATGAATTAATGGATGTACCCAAGGGAAGGGCATGAACAATTTAGATACATGGCCATTCTCTGATGGTGTGTGAAGGCAGAGCATATCCATCAGGCCTGTGAACTCTCAGGAGAACAATGCTCAGGAAACACGAGCATGTGCAGTGAAACATAGGCACTTGTTCTTCTGCAAACAACTCAAGAGACGGGCTGCTTAGAGACGGGGAGCCCTCACCCACATTGGCTTTAAGGCCTAAGATGACATTGCTGCTTTTATTTATTTATTTATTTATTTTTGAGATAGAGTCTCACTCTGTCACCAGGCTGGAGTGCAGTGGTGCAATCTCGGCTCACTGTGACCTCTGCCTCTCAGGTTCAAGCTATTCTCCTGCCTCAGCCTCCCAAGTAACTGAGCTAATTTTTGTATTTTTACACACCCAGCTAATTTTTGTATTTTTAATAGAGACAGAGTTTCACCATGTTGGTCAGGATGCTCTTGATCTCTTGACCTCACGATCCACAAGCCTTGGCCTCCCAAAGTTCTGGGATTACAGATGTGAGCCACTGCTGGAAAGAATCTTAATAGCTGTGAGGCAAAAGCAGCAGCCAACCTATGAAGGAAAACCTATCAGGTTAACAGCAGATTTCTCAGCAGAGGGCCTACAAGCTAGAAGGCATTGAGGCCCTATCTTTAGCCTTCTTAAACAAAACAATTATCAACCAAGAATTTTGTATACAGCGAAACTAAGCTTAATAAATGAAGGAAAGATAGTCTTTTTCAGACAAACAAATGCTGAGAGAATTTGCCCCTACCAAGCCAGCACTATAAGAACTGCTAAAAGGAGTTCTAAATCTTTTACCAAATCCTGGAAACATCAAAACAGAACCTCTTTAAAGTATAAATCTCATAGGACCTATAAAACAAAAATATAATTTAAAAAACAAGATATACAGTCAATAAATGGCATAATGAATGGAATAGTACCTCACATCTCAATACTGATGTTGTGTGTAAATAGCCTAAATGCTCCACTTAAAAGATTTAGAATCGGCTGGGCACAGTGGCTCATTCCTATAATCCCAACACTTTGGGAGGCCGAGGTGGGTAGATCACTTGAGGCCAGGAATTAGAGACCAGCCTGGCCAACATGGTGAAACCTCATCTCTACTAAAAATACCAAAAAAAAAAAAAAAAATTAGCTGGGTGTGGGGGGCATATGCCTGTAATCCCAGCTACTCAGGAAGCTAAGGCAGAAGAATTGCTTGAACCTGAAAGGCGGAGTTTGCAGTGAGCTGAGATCACACCACTGCAATCCAGCCTAGGTGACAGAGTGAGACTCCATCTCAATAAAAATAAAAATAAAAATAAAAATAAAAAAGATTTAGAATTGCACAATGGATAAGAATTCAGCAACCAACTATCTGCTGCCTCCAAGAGACTCACCTAACACATAAGGACTCACATAAACTTAAGGTAAAGGAGTGGAAAAAAGGCATTCCATGTAAATGGACACCAAAAGTGAGCAGGAGTCGCTATCTTTATATCAGACTATGTACCCCATAAATATGGACAATTATTATGTCAATTTTTGAAAATCAAATAATAGTAATTTTTAAAAACATATTTCTCTTCACCTCACTAAAACTTGGAAATGTTGGTCAAAGAATACAAATTAAAGGATGACATTGTTGACTGCGATTGTGGACCATGTCAACTGTCCCCTGGGATTCAGTCCTTTATGAATTGAAACCAAATATAAAGTAAGGTGGTAGTTGGTACTATCTGGATACATGACGTGGTCATTTGTATCTGGCTTCTTTCTCTGAGTATAATGCATTGAAGTTTCATCCATGTGGTAGCAGGGATCGATCTACGTTCCACATTTCTTTCATTTATTTATTTGTTTTTGAGACAGGGTCTCACTCTATTGCCCAGGCTGGAGTACAGTGATGTGATTGTGGCTCTCTGCATCCTCCACCTCCTAGGCTCAAGCAATTCTCCTGCCTCAGCCTCCCAAGTAGCTGGGACTACAGGCATGTGCCACTGCGCCCAGGTAATTTTGTACTTAAACTGCCTTAATGGAGACAGAGTTTCCATTTGGAGTGATGTAAAGATTCTGGAAGTACCGTAATGGTGATGGCTGGACAACATCATGACTGTACTTAATGCCACTAGTTGTACACTTTGGTTAATTTTATGTTATATGACCTGGGTCCCATCAACTAAACTGTATGTCAAGGGATGTAACCCAGGCATTAATACTTTTTAAAACTCCCTCATTGATTCCACCATGCAGCTGAGTTAGGAAACTAGTGTTGAAAGGGAAGGGGAACGTAGCTGCATGGATTGAGCACCTATACCTCCCAGGATTTAGCTCAAGCATTGTCTCCTCTGAGACCCACCCTCAACCACCCTGTAGCCACCTCCGGTGATTCTCTGTCACCTCATCTGGTCTATTTCCATTTTAAACACATGTCGTCATCTGAGTTCTCTTGTTTACAAGTTTACCCACTTATTACCTGTCCCTTCCCACAAAATCACCAGTATTGACCTTGCAATGCATTAGAATCACCTTGAGGCCTTTATACACACACACACACACACACACACACACACACACACACACACACACATATATATATATATAAATATATATATATATATAGAGAGAGAGAGAGAGAGAGAGAGAGAGAGATGTCAGCTGGGCCTGGTGGCACAAGCTTGTTACTACTCCAGAGGCTGAGGTGGGAGGGTCACTTGAACCCAGAAGTTTGAGGCTGCAGTGAGCTGTGATCACACCACTGCACTCCAGCCTGAGCAACAGAGCAAGATTCTATGTAACAGAACTTTGAAATGTACAATCTGCTGTTACAAGCTAGTCACCCTGCCATACAACATGTCACAAACTTATTCCTCCTGCCTAACTGAAGATTTCAATGTAAAATAGTATAACTATTATGGAAAATGGTATGGTAGTTCCTCAAAAAAAAAACAAAAAACAAAAAACTAAAAATAGAGTTACCATATGATCCAACAATCCCACTACTGATTATATATCCAATAGAAATAAAATCAGCATCTCAAGAGAGTTATCTGCACTACCATGTTTATTTCACCATTATTCACCCATAACCAAGATATAAAATAAACCTAAGTGCCCATCAACAATTGCATGGATAAAGAAAATGTATGTTGTATATTATATTGCAAATATTATACATGTACACAATATTTTGATACATATATAGTGTCTACATATAATGTGTATATTCATATGTATACATACAGTCTACTTTGTATACATGTATACACACAATGGAATACTATTCAGCCTTTAAAAGGAGGAAATCCCATCATTTGTCACATGGATGAACCTGGAGAACATGACGGTTAAGTGAAATAATCCAGACACAGAAAAACAAATACTGCATGATCTCACATATACGTGAGATCTAAAAAAGTCCAACTCATAAAAGCAGAGAGGTAGAACAGTCGTTGCCAGGGGCTGGGGCAGGTAATAGGGAGATATTTATTAAAGCATACAAAGTTTCATATTACATTTTGGGGATTTTGTTTGTTTGTTTGGTTGGTTGGTTTTGGGGTTTTTTGGTTTGTTTCTTTGTTTGTTTTTGAGACAGGGTCCTGTTCTGATGCCCAGGCTGGAGTGGAGTGCAGTGGTGCAATCATAGCTCACTGCAGCCTCAAACTCCTGGGCTCAAGCAATCCTCCCACTTCAGCCTCCCAAGCAGCTGGGACTACACCCCTCCTAGCTCATACTACATTCTTAAGGAAGGACGTGGTATTATTTCCAGTTTATATCTGTGGAATGAAGACGCAGAAGCACCAATTCTGACAACATGCCTTTGCTCCCAACATCGATTGAACGTTTTCCATGTGTCATGCTGGTTGCCGCGCAAACACAACATGCATAGCTCACACTCTCACTGGCTAGCTGTCTTTGTGAGAAAGAAAGAAAGAAGATATCAAAGGAGCATTATAAGAGCAACGTGACTGTCCAGGAGAAGTGCAGGCAGCCATGGAAATTGGGAACCACCTGGTCCAGGAAGGGTTCAGCAGCAGCTTCCTGCAGAAGCTTCGTTTTTCTTGAGATCTGATTAATCTTTTAATAACCAAGAGTCCTTGTATCACTCTCCAGCTATGAATTCCTCAATGGCTCCCCATTGCCTATGTGGTTCAAGGATCAACTTATTCACTTTGCCTAGGACTCCCCTCGCTTCTTAGCAGTGAAATCCCCACATGCCAGAAAACTCTGCAGATCTGGGCAAACCAGGATGGTTGGTCACTCCAAAACCCAACCACATTCAGACTCCCTTAGAGTGACTTCAAGCCCCTTCATGATCCCACCCTTTCCTGGAATCACCTCTCACCATTAGGACTCACTTCCCATCAGCAGGACTCATCTCTCAACAAAGGGACTATCCTCTCATCACTGGGCTCGCCTGCGACCACCAGAACTCAAATCTCACCGCCTGGACTCACCCATCTGGACTCACCTCTCATCAGCTGGGCTCACCTCTTACCACCAGAACTCACATCTCACCACCTGGACTCACTGTCACCTCCTGGATTCACCCACCTGGATTCACCTCTCACACCCTGGGCTTACCTCTCGCCACCTGGACTCATCCCTTATTACCTGTACTCATCTCTCACCACCTGGACTCGCCTCTCACCAGCTGAACTCATCTCTCACCCCCTGGACTCACCCCTCACCCCTTGGACTCACCTCTCACCCCCTGGACTCACCTCTCACCATCTGGACTCACCTCTCAACACCTAGACCTCACTTCTCACCACCCAGACTCATCTCTCCCAACCTGAGCTTATTTCTACCACCTGGACTCACCTCCCACCATCCGGACTAACTCTCACCACCACTGACTCCTATACTTTATTCTCTGGCCACATGGAGGCAGACATGGTGCCTTGCATCCACCAAGCTCACACTCATTCACCTCTGCTATTGCCCCATGTTGGGACCCCTCTGCATTGGCTGCCTCTCCCAAATGCCCACTTGGAAATCACCTACTCATTCCTCAAGCCTCAGGTGACATATACCTCCTCTGTGAAGCCAACTTTAACCCTGAAACCATTAGGTAGGCGTTCCTCCATGGAGTCCTTACACCAGGTTGCCTTTCTTGGACCAGCCAATTGTCAGAAAACTCTGATTAATATAATTAATCAATGTAATTACTTAATTAGTTAACTCACAGGTACTACAGCACATGGTGACACATCCTTCTCTTACATACTGATACTGTGGAAATACGTGTCTCAGTAGAGGAATGAGGACCTCGTGACATTTCATCATCGATGGACTGAGGTGAAATTCATGAGGAACCACCTCTGCCAACATCCATTTTCAGAGACAACTGGACATCCCAGTATACTCATCCACCCAGTTCTTCCTTCCTGGGCTGTCACTATGTGCCTGGTTCCAAATGAAACACTCAACCACAGCCCTCAACCCAAGAACTGGGCAGTCTAAACCCACCTGCCTCCATGCAGTGGGGGGCTGCCTCAGAAATGCCCTTTCAATCCTGGACTGATCCAAGGCCAGTTCTTCCCAACTCTGCATTCAATGATGCGGTGTTTGTAACTTGACATCAGCTACAGTGAGAATACATACACCATGGAAATTGGCAAACATTACAAATGAGGACATTTTTGCTTTTTATTGCTTGGGAGGTTTTCTGTTTTACTTCCTTTTTATTTTTAATTGACACATAGTAACTGTACGTATTAATGGGGTACAACATAGCCATGTTTTGAGGCATATGACATACAGTAATCAGATCAGGGTAATTTACACGTCAATCATCTCAAACATGTATCATTTCTTTGTGTCGGGAACATGCAATATCCTCCTTCCAGCTATTTGAAACTATGTAATATATTATTGTTTACTATAGTTATCCTACAGTGCTGTAGAACACTAGAACTTATTCTTCCTACCTATCTGTATTTTTGTGGGGGGAAGGGGGAAGATAAGGGCAAGTAAAAATGCCATAAAGTGTTTCTACCATTTTGACGTTACCTTTATCTTTCTTTTTTTTTTTTTCAATTTTTATTTTAAATTCAGAGGTGAGTCCAGGTTGAGAGAAGTAAGCCCAGATTGTGAAAGATGAGTTTGGGTGATGAGAGGCGAGTCCTAGATGGTGAGAGATGAGTCTAGGTGTTGAGAGGTGAGTCCAGATGGTAGGAGGTAAGTCCAGGGGGTGAGACGTGAGTCCAGCATATTTGTGACATGGGTATATCAGTCCATTTTCACACTGCTATAAAGAAATACCCGAGACTGGGTAACTCATAAAGAGGTGTAATTCACTCACAGTTCTGCATGGCTGGGGAGGCCTCAGGAAACTTACAATCATGGCAGAAGGGGAAGAAGCATGTCTTACATGGTAGCAGGACAGAGACATGCAAAGTGGAAAAAGCCCCTCATAAAACCATCAGATTTCTTGACAACTCACTCACTATTATGTGAACCGCATGGGGGAAATGCCCCCATGATCCAGTCACCTCCCATGAGGCCCCTCCCCCAGCATGTGGGGTAACAATTAGATTACAATTCAAGATGAGATTTGGGGAGGGACACAGAGCCAGACCATATCAATGACTCAACTGCATGATGCTGATGTTTGCTGTATGAATGATCCCATCACCCAGTAGTGAGCACAGGACACAGTAGGTAGTTTATCAACCCTAGCCTCTTCTCCTGTCCTCTTCCCTCTAGTAGTCACCAGTGTCTATTGTATCCATCTTTATGTTCATGAGTAGTCAATGTTTTGCACCCACTTATAAGTATTTGGTTTTGTGTTCTGGCATTAATTCGCTTAGGATAATGGCCTCCAGCTGCATCCATGTTGCTGCAAAAGACATGATTTTTTTTTTTGAGACACAGTGTCTCTCTGTCACCCAGGCCGGAGTGCAGTGTCACTGTCTCAGCTCATGCAACCTCCACCTCCCGGTTGAAGTGATTCTTCTGCCCCCGCCTCCCCAGTGGCTGGGATTACAGGAATGTGCCACCATGCCTGGCTAATTTTTGTATTTTTTGGTAGAGATGGGTTTCACCATGTTGGCCAGGCTGTTGTCAAATTCCTGACCTCAGGTAATCCGCCCGCCTCTGCCTCCCAAAGTGCTGGGATTATAGGTGTGAGCCACCATACCCGGCCATGATTTTGTTATTTTCTGTGGCTGCATAGTGTTCCATGGTATATATATAACACGTTTTCTTTATCTAATATACTGTTGATGGACACCTAGGTTGATTCCATGTTTTTGCTGTTGTGAATAACACTAGCTGTAATTTTGTATCCTTTAACAAATCTCTCCCTATCCTCTCTTCCCCCTTCCCTTCCCAGCCTCTGACATCCACTGTGCCACTTTTGCTTTTACAAAATCAACTTACTTTTTTAGCTTCCGCATATGAATGAGAACATGTGCTGTTTAACTTTCCGTTTCTAGCATATTTCACCTAACATAATGTCCTCCAGTTCCATCCATGTTGCCACAAATGCCGTTCTTTCTTATGGCTGAAATGGATTTCATTCTTTTTATGGGGATGTTGGTTTGTTGTGAGTTTTTTACTTCATTTTGTTTTGTTTTTAGAGAGCCAAGTGTGAGGCATCTTCCAACACACCATTGCAAACACTCCAAGTCCCAATTGCTTCCCCTAAGATCCAACCTTCTTAACTGACCAGACCCTGTGAAAAGATGAGATTTCAAGGAGGAGGAACATAGTGAAAGCACGCTTTAGCTAAAATGTTGGCATGGGGTAAGAGTAGGATATTATGTCCAGTTTGATTTGGTGTTTCCCTGGGTTTTGTTTCTCTTTTAGCTAAAAGTGTGTACTTTTTATGCCATTGCAGAATTAATTCGATGGCTCCATTGAAATGGTGGTCGCATGTGTAGGTTCAGTTTGAAAAAATTATCAAGCTGCACATTTAAGAGTTGTGTACTTTCCTTCACATAGGTTATTCTCTTTTTTTTTTTATCATTATTATACCTTAAGTTCTGGGGTACATGTGCAGGTCGTGCAGGATTGTTACATAGGTTTACACATGCCACAGTGTATACCTATGTTTATGCTGCATCCATCCCCCCGTCATCTATATTAGGTATTTCTCCTAATGTTAGCCCTCCCCAATCCCCCCATCCCCTGATATCCCTCCCCAATCCCCTCACCCCCTGCTATTCCTCCCCTAGCCCCTCCACCCACCAACAGGCCCCAGTATGTGATGTTCCCCTCCCTATGTCCATGTGTTCTTATTGTTCAACGCCCACTTATGAGTGAGAACATGTGGTGTTTGATTTTCTGTTCTTGTGTCTGTTTGCTGAGAATGATGGTTTCCAGCTTCATCCATGTCCCTGCAAAGGACATGAATTCATCCTTTTTATGGCTGCATAGTATTCCATGGTGTATATGTGCCACATTTTCTTTATCTAAATAGTTTTTTAAAGAACATGAAAAAATTGAGTTAGTTCCACATGTGCTACCATGGAAAGATGACCCAGACATATAATTTGGTGAACAAGGCAAGTAGCAGGACAATTTTGTAGAATGAGCCCACCTATGTAACTAACGCTGTGAATGTGTGTAAGTCAATGAAGAAATAGGAGCTGAAGGGAAATTGCTCAGTCTTGTGTCTGGGTTACCTTGAAGCAAATGAAAGAATTGGAGGGATGAGAGTGGGCCAGTTTTGCTAAAAAAGCTTTCTGTATTGCTTAAAAGTCACACCAGTAGGAATGGAATTAAAATATGCATCAGGCCAAGCATGGTAGGAATCACTCTTGTAATCCCAACACCCCAGGAGGCCCAGGCAGGTGGATAATTTTGAGCTCAGGAGTTTAAAACCAGCCTAGGCAACATGGCAAAACCCCGTTTCTAAAAAAAAAAAAAAAAAATTAGCCAGGCATGGTGCCATACACCTGTAGTCCCAGCTACTGGGAAGGCTGAGGCTAGAGAATTACTTGAGTCTGGGAAGCAGAGGTTGCAGTGGGTCATGATCGTGTCCTTGCACCCTAGCCTGAGCAACTTCATTAGACCCTGTCTTTAAAAAATCCACACAAAAACTTATACATAAATATGTATAACAGCATCCTTCAAACAGCCAGTAGCCTAGCACAACTCAAATGTCCCTCCACAGATGAATAAATAAACAAAATGAGGTATATCTGTACAACGGACTATTATTCAGCCGCAAAAAGGAATGAAGCACTAATATGTGCTACAATGTGGATGCTATCTTCTTCCTCCTTGAAACTTCATTGCTTTATAGGGTCTGGTCAGCTAAGAAGTTTGGCTCTTAGGGGAAGGGATTGGAATGGGAGTATCTGCAATGGTTTGCTGAAAGATGCCTAACACTTGGCTCTCTAAAAATCAAAACAAAATGAAACAAGAGACAACAAACCAACATGCCCCCAATACTGTTCTTGAAAACATCATGCTGAGCAAAAGAAGCCAGACACAAAAATCACATAATATGATTCTATTTCTGTGAAATATCCAGAACAGGGTAAGCTACAGAGACAGAAAGTCTGCTAGTGGTTGCCTAAGGCTAGAATGTATGGAGAGTTTGGGAGTGATAGCTAAAGGGTACCAGGATTCTTTTGAGGGGGTGATAAAAATGTTCTAAAATGGGCCAGGTGTGGTGGCTTACATCTGTAATCCACCAGGAGTTCGAGACCAGCCTGGGCAACATAGCAAGACTATGTCTCTACAAAAAAACTTAAAAAAAAAAAAACTAACCAGGCATGGTGGTGCACACTTGTAGTCTCAGCTTCCCAGGAGGCTGAGGCAGGAGGATCACGTGAGCCCAGGAGTTTGAAGCTGCAGTGAGCTGTGATCTCTCCACTGCACTCTGGCCTGGGTGACAGATCAAGATATTGTCTCCAAAAAAAAGAAAAAAGAAAATGTTCCAGAATGAACTGTGGCAATGGTTGCATCACTGTGAATGTACTAAAGCTCACTGAATTGGACACTTTCTGCGAATGAATTGTATAATACGTAAATTATATCTCATTTAAGCTGTTGCTATGGAATCAAGTTTGTTCTGCCTCCGTGTAGCAAGCCAATCACTGCAGTGACAGATTTTGCAGAAGAGAAAGAGTTTATTTGCAAGGCAATTAATCGAGGTGGTGGGAAAACAGGTCCCAAATCCTCCTACCCAAAAATAGGGTTTGAGGGTACTTATGGGATAGAACACAGGGTGGTCTAAAGTATGAAGAAAGATGACTAGCTGTAGAAAAGGTGAAGTCATGAGGATTTCTGAGCAAGCATAGTTGAGCTACATGGCTTTAGATAGGACATATGTGCAGAAAGTAGCATTTAGCATGATCTGAGGGTGGAGTTTATGGCCCTCTGATGTCAGCTACCCACATGGGTCCAGATGAAGGGTCTGCGATCTCCACTGGCTTAAACTAGACAAGAGCTGCCTCCCACCTAGTTCTTGAAAAACAACTTTAAGCACCCATTACCATAGTGACCCACAGTCAGAAATGTTATCTGTAGGGAAGCTATCGAGAGTTTAGTTATGCATTATTTGGCTATGTGACTTGCTAGTGGCATTTTAAGATCAACTGTAAGTAAGCAATTAAAAGCAAGTAAGCAATTAAAGGCAAGGCAGGTTAAGTTTGGAGGGCTTAATCAGGTTCACCTTTGGTTTTGCTGCTAACATAAGTAAAATAAAATGAAATAAAATGGCTGAAAAAAATAGAGGAGGAAGAAGAGAAGAGAGGGCTCAACATGAGGCATCAGTTAAGGCAACTGGGCTGGAACCTTTTAGGGGTTACTTGTTTGCTTGTTTTTATATTTAAGACAGGGTCTGGCTCTGTCACTCAGGCTGAAGTGCAGAGGCACAGTCATAACTCACTGCAGCCTCAAACTCCTGGGCTCAAGCCAGCCTCCTACCTCAGCCTCCTGAGCAGCTAGGACTACAGATGCATGCTATCATTTTGCTTTTTTTGTTTGTTTTTTTAGAGACAGGGTCTCACTATACCCAAGCTGGTCTCAAACTCCTGACCTCAAGTGATCCTCCTGCCTTGGCCTCCCAAAGCACTGGGACTACAGGCGTGAACCACCACACCTCACCCCTTATAGATTTGAATGCCAACTGTGCCAATTGCTGACCTTGGGCAGTCATTTCACCTCTATCAGCCTCAGTTTCCCCACCTGCAAAATGGGACAATACTGATCTCTCTAGACTCTTGAGTACTTGAGGAGATGACAAGTAAATGAAGTCGGAGTTATCTACACAGTGGAAGGTGAGATGAATGAACTAGGCATAGTGATGATGTAATAACCAGATGAGCTGGATATGGGATGGGGGCTGGGAGGGGTTGTGGCTGGGCTGGCACAGACCTCTGGCTAATTTAGAGGCTCTGCCTAGGCCACCTTTGCCAGAGGGAGTCCACTCAGCCTTACCGTCACCCATCCCATTGGCGTTGGCTCCATTTTCACACTAAGGCTGTGCCAAGGGTGTGTCATGAGGCTTCTTGAGTGACAGAAAACTCACTGACAATAAAGGGACAGATGATTGTACCACCTCATTCACAGACAGGCCTCTTAGGAGAAACCCGGGGAGATTCCACACTGTCAGCCCCTTCTCCAACATCAGCACGTGTTCCTGACTCCTCCTCGGTGCCCAGCTCTGTACTGGCAACTAGGAGAGTAGTGAACTTGAACTTGGCCTTGAGGAACAGCTGCCTCTAGGGTCGGTAAGCGATTTTGCAGATATTAGCTCTTCCATCTCTCTCCCTCTCTCTCTCTCTCTCTCTCTCTCTCACACACACACACACACACACTCTCTCCTCTCTCTCTCTCTCTCTCTTTCATACACACGCTCCCTCTCCCTTCATGAATTAATGCTCTGGCCAGTTTGGGCAGAATGGAAGAAATTTCCATCCATACATCCACTCTTTCTTTCATCTGTTCATTTGTGTCTTATTTGTTTACTCAGCAAATTCTCTCCACACCCACTCTGTGCTCCTTGCCACACTGTTGGCCGTGGTGGAGACAGAGATAATGAAGTCGGGCTTTCAGTCCTGAAAACTGAGCTGCCAGTTCAGTGGGTGAATGTATGGATATGGATAGATGATGAATGAATGGACAGACAGTAGATGGATAGATGAATGAATTGTTGGATGACTGGATAGATAGGTGGATGAAAAGATAGATGGATATATGGGTGATGGGGGAAGGCATAGCAGATATTATGCCACCCAAACTGTCAGAGAAGGATCTTGATAGGGAAAGAAAGAAAGGGAAAGAAAGAAAGAAAGAAAGAAAAGAAAGAAAGAAAGAAAGAAAGAAAGAAAAGAAAAGAAAAGAAAAGAAAAGAAAAGAAAAGAAAAGAAAGAAAAGAAAAGAAAGAAA
>NW_022437092.1:2569581-2592823 GCF_009761245.1 Sapajus apella
GGTGCCTGTAGTCCCAGCTACTCGGGAGGCTAAGGCAGGAGAATCACTTGAACTTAGGAGGCAGAGGTTGCAGTGAGCTGATATCACGCCACTGCACTCCAACCTGGGCGACAGAGTAAGACTCTATCTCAAAAAAAAAAAAAAAAGAAAAAGAAAAGAAAAGAAACCATTCCCTACTGATAAGAAAGTGTAGGGAAAGGCAAGGAGATGGTGAAATGCCAAGAGTATGATAAAAATCTGTCTATGTAGTCAGAGAACAGAACAGGACAGAACAGGATTCAGAGATGAGAATGGAGAACGTGGACAGACACTCAGCCTCAAGTAAGAGCAAGGGAGATGGATTGACCCCTTTGTATTAGATAATATCAACTGAGATAATATCAACGTTGTATTCCCCACTTTGATGGCATTCTCCTTTTAAATCCACCTCCAAGGCATCTTTGAGATGGCTTCCCCAGCCCGTCATCTCCTGGGTAGAAAAAGGAAACACATGGGCCACTTGCCTCCGCTCATCATTCCAGGGCTTTCAGAGGGAAGCTCAGTCCATCACAAGCTGGTGAATGACCCAAGGGAGATACGGGAAGTTTTTGGAGGTGGGGGGCATTGTGGGGTGGGCCCAGCAGTCTGAAGACACCATGAAATTGTCATTCTAGGGATGATATATTACTACTTCATGGACTATCATCCTTTGCCCAGATCTGTCCATGGACAAAATCCCCACCACTGGGGTGCTATTTGATCTCCAAAATCCAGATAAGCCAGTTTGTCCCCTGAGCCCCTCTGCCTCTTTTTAATGACCTTTAACCTATTTTTTCTTGATCCCCAGGATCAGACAAGAGTACTGGGAGCTGGAGCTTACAGTCAAAGGAGAAATGAGCAATCTGCAACCTTTGGAGGAGGTCAGCTGGGTGCAGGTTGAGGGGAGGGTGATCATATGGGGAGAAGGAAGGTGAGGACCTTAATGTCTTGGAAAGAGGGAGTGAAAACATCATGACCAGAAGTCAGAGCTAGGAGGTACTTTGTAATCAACAAAACAGCAAAAAACGACTCAGAGATGGAACCCAAGTTAGGTTGGGGGGTGGGGGCAGTCAGACTCAGCTACATCTGACTCCAAAGATCAAGTTCTTCTCAACACATTAAACGTTCTGAGAAGTCCTGCAATTAACAATTTTACGTTGAGTTTTTAAAAGATGACGTTCTTATCACTGGGGTACTCAGTACCCTGCTTCTGTTCTGAAAAGAAATGTTGACTCCCCAAAATTCTTCTTCCTCAGATGGAAAGCACGGGATCTCAGTATTAGCTTCAGAAACTCTGAGACCTCTGCAAGTGAGGAGGTAATAGAGGAATGCTCAGCACATCCTTGGGGAGGATGAGGAGACTTGTAAAGCCACAAAATATGACAACTGGAAGGGATCTTCAAAATCACACACGCTCTCATTGTCTATATTTGGAAAGTGAGGCTCAGATGATCAGATGGGTGCAGTAACTTGCCCCAAGTTCACACCAATCTAGGACAAAGCTGGACCCCAGGTTGGGTTGCCAGGTTTGGGAAATAAAAATAAAGGACACCCAATTCACATCAACAACAAATAATTGTGTAGTATAAGTATATCCCATGCAATATTTGGGATATACTTATACTAAAAAATCATTTCTTTTTTAATTTGAAATGTAAATGTACCTGAGCATCTTGTATTGTACCTGACAACCCTTAGCTCAAGCCTCTCTTGTTTCGTTTGTTTGCTTTTGTGACGGGGTCTCACTTGTTGCTCAGGCAAGAGTGCAATGGCAAGATCATGGCTCATTGCAACCTCAACCTCCCAGGCTCAAGTGATTCTCCCACCTCAGCCTCCAAAGTAGCTGGGACCACAGGTGCACACCAGCACAACCTGCTAATTTCTTTTTTTTCTTGTCTTTCTTTTTTTTTTTTTTTTTTTTTTTGAGACAGAGTCTCACTCTGCTGCCCAGGCTGGAATGCAATGGTGTGATCTCAGCTCACCACAACCTCTGCCTCCTGGGTTCAAGCGATTTTCCTACCTCAGCCTCCCAAGTAGCTGGGACTACAGGTGCATGCCACCACACTCAGCCAATTGTTTGTATTTTTAGTAAACATGGGTTTTCACCACGTTAGCCAAGATAGTCTCTATTTCCTGACTTTGCGATCCGCCCACCACAGCCTCCCAATGTGCTGGGATTACAGGTGTGAACCACCACACCTGGTCCAGATAATTTTGTCATTTTCTGTAGAGACAGAGTCTCACTATGTTGCCCAGGCTTGTCTCAAACTCCTGGGCTAAAGTGATCCTCCCACCTCAGCCTCCCAAAGTGATGGGACCACAGGCATGAGCCATCACACCCAGCCTCCACACCTCTTTTGACTACATCAGCTTCTCCTTGAACCTCCCATGCTGATTTTTGTCATTTCTTGGCCCAGGAGAAATACGATATGTCAGGTGCCCGCCTGGCCCTCACATTGTGTGTCACCAAAGCCCGGGAAGGTTCCGAAGAAGACCTGGATGCCCTGGAACACATGTTTCAGCAGCTGAGATTCAAAAGCACCATGAAGAGAGACCCCACTGCCCAGGTATCAGGGTGCCTACTCCAAGCCAGGCTGGGGGAAAGATACTAGGTTGGATGTGTGGGCTCTAGGGACTCAGCTGAGTCTGGTTCTTCCTCCCACTCCAGCAATTCCAGGAAGAGCTGGAAAAATTCCAGCAGTCCATCGATTCCTGGGAAGAACCCGTCAGTTGCGCCTTTGTGGTACTCATGGCTCACGGGAGGGAAGGCCTCCTCAAGGGAGAAGATGGGGAGATGGTCAAGCTGGAGAACCTCTTTGATGCTCTGAACAACAAGAACTGCCAGGCCCTGCGAGCCAAGCCCAAGGTGTACATCATACAGGCCTGTCGAGGAGGTGGGGACAGACCCAAGAGCAGTCTGTGGTTTGTTGTTTTTGTTTTGTTTTGTTTTCTTGAGACAGAGTCTTGCTCTAGCACCCGGGCTGGAGTGCGCTGGTGCAATCTCAAATCATTGCAATCTCCATCTCCCAGGCCCCAGCCATCCTCCTGCCTCAGCCTACTGAGGAACTGAGACTACAGGCGCCTGCCACTATGTCCAGCTAATTTTTGTAGAGACAGGGTCTCATTATGTTGCCCAGGCTGGTCTGAAACTCCTGAGGCCAATCAATCCTCCTGCCTCAGCCTCCCGCCACCACCACGCCCAACCAAGTCTATGGTTTTATCCAAGCCAGTCTCAGATCCAAAGCCCCAGCTGAAGCCAGGCACCATGGCTCATGCCTGTAATTCCCGTACTTTGGGAGGCCCAGGTGGGAAGATTTGAGGCCAGGAGTTCAAGACTAGCTTCTGGGCAACATAGTGAGAACCCAGCTCTACAAAAAAATTTAAAAACTAGCCAGGAGCATGGTGGCATGGGCCTGCAGTTCTAGCTGCTCAGGAGGCTGAGGCAAGAGGATCACTTGAGCCCAGGATTTAGAGGCTGCGGTGAGCTATAATTACATCACTGCACTCCAGCCTGGGCAACAGAGCAAGCCCTTGTCTCTAAAAAATCATATTAAATTAAAAAGCCCCACTGTACCTGCATACCACCAGACCATCCTAGGACCTTCTCCTTACCTTTTTTTCTAAGAGGCAACATCTCACTCTGTCACCCAGGCTAGAGTGCAGTGGTACAATCATGGCTCACTGCAGCCTCAAGCTCCCAAGTTCAAGTTATCCTCCTGCCTCAGCCTCCCAAAGCGCTGGGAGGACAGGTGTGAGTCACCATGCCCGGCCCCTTTCCTTACCTTTCTCTCTGACTTTGTCTTCTCCTCTGCTTGTTGTTTCAGAACAAATGGACTCCGGTGAAATAGTAGGTGGGGATGAGATTGTGATGGTCACCAAAGACGGCCCCCAAACCATCCCAACTTACACAGACGCCCTGCACGTCTACTCCACGGTGGAGGGTATGAGCTCCCAGCTGGCCCAATGCTACCTCTGCTCTTCCCCATCACCTGCCACTCCCCTGAACCTCTCCTCCAGGACCAACCCCCTTCCAGGATCCCCTCTCTCTACCCCCCTAAACCTCCCCCGAGCCCACCTCTCTGGGATTCCCAGGATACATCTCCTACCGACATGATCAGAAAGGCTCCTGCTTCATCCAGACCCTGGTTGATGTGTTCACAAAGAGAAAAGGACATATCTTGGAGCTTCTGACAGAGGTGAGTTGACATGAGGTAGCTGGGCCACCACTCAGGCCAAGTAGGGTGCAGGCAGAGGGGGCTGCGCCTCTTCCTAACTCCTCTCCAGTTCCCCCAGCCCCAAACCCAACGCACATCTCAACACAGAAACTAAGATGCCCATCTTCCAACAACTTTCCCAAATGCAGGAACTCTCAAAACTCACAGTATGTGAAATCACTTCAGTGAAATACAGATAAATTTCTGTAATCAAACCTCCCCTTGGATATAAACAATGTTTGGGCAAACTGTTTTCTTTTAATGTTTGTATGTGTTTTTATTGCAAATTAGGAAAACAAATGGCCAACCAAGGATTCCATACAAACTATGGTACAGGAGGAGACCATAAAGGTCTCTAATCTTGGGACAAGAATACCCACCTGCCCCGTTACCTAACCCTCCCCCCATAAGCCCATGACACTGACTTCTCCAAGCTGACCACACCCGTTGCTGCAGGTGACCCGGCAGATGGCAGAAGCAGAGCTGGATCAGGAAGGAAAACCAAGGAAAGTGAACCCTGAAATCCAAAGCACCCTCCGGAAACGGCTGTATCTGCAGTAGGAGCAGAAAGACAGGGAGGAGCTTTCCTTCCATCATTCCTTCTGTACCACAGAAATTTAGAGGCAGCTCTTACCACTTCCCAATATCTTCTCTTCCCAAGGATAAATGACGCCTAGTTTCTTTTTCATCATGCCCCTCATGCAGGTCCTCCTTTAATCTGTCCCTGTCCTTCTTAGAGCAAGCCAGCCAAAACTTAGCACAAGGCACGGTGGTAACATTAACATCATCTCCCTCAGGCTGGACATTCTATCTTTATTAATGCAACCTACGAGACCTAAGAGTGCATTCACTTATCCTACTTTCTGTTCCTGTGGTCTTCTTTCTCCCATGAAGCAGAAACAGGATAAAACTCAAGATTTTCCATGGACAAATCAATGCCCACTCATCCCCTCCCACCCCAATCCAACCTCCACTGGCTCCTGCATCTCACTTGGAGATAAAACCTCCTCCTGTGGTCAATGCATTCCCAACTTCCAGTTCCCTCCTTCACTCTGGTGATTTAGTAAGGCAAGAACCATTCTTTCCAAAACCACTCCTCCTTGGCTAGCAAGTTGGTGTCTTAACTCCGTTCTCTTCCTGGCTCATGGCCTCTCTGGATAATGAAGTTGTCTCTTCCTTTCTGGATCTCTTCCTCCTCACACCCCTCCCCCTGAGACCCCGGACTCTGCCCTCTCTCCAAGAAAATCCATCCATTCATCTATTCTTGCAGTCAACTACTCTGAATTAGAGCATGCTGGAGCTATGTCAAATTCCCTGTTGTCACCTTGCTATTTTGCAGACAATATAATGTTTAACCTCTCTTAACAAGAGAGGTTCAATAATTTGTCAAATGCAACACAGTAAGACAGAGACAAGGACAAGGTTTGACTTCCAGTCCAGCCTCCTTTCCACGACATGCTAAGTCTTGATCCATCTGAAATCTTTCTTGATTAGTGAAGATGCCTAATAATTTTCCCTACCTCCAAGGTAGGAGCCTTCTGGAAGTTTCTAGAAATTCTCAATAACCACCAGCTAAGGTTACCTCCAGGTAACCTTGTAGCACCAGGCTGGAAGTCAGACCGGCTTCACTATCTTCCCAGTCTGTATCTCCCCATCCCCAGCCCTGACCTTTCCTGCTCAGATAATCTGTGGGTGCATCCAGTGTCACTGAAAACTCAGAGCTAAAGATGAACCTTTTCTTCTCCTCCAAGCATCCCCTGGTATCCTCAACCTCAGATTCCAGGTTGCGATTTCTGCAGTTAATCTATGACCCCTCTCTTCTTGCATCCTTCATATGCCACCAGACACCATGCCCAGTCCAGCTTGATTTTGAAACAACTTTCGTGCCTGTCTTCTCTTCCCTGACATGTTACTCTCCAGGCTCAAGTCCTCATCTTCTCTTATCTGCATCTTTGCAACCAACTTCCTCCCTTGCCTCTCTGCATTTCCAACTCACTTTCCATGTGTTTTCTGTATCATCTATAACAGTGATCTCCCTGGAACACTCAAGAAGGCATGACATACCCTATTACTTAAAGACCAGGGGTCTGGGTTCAGTGGCTCACACCTGTAATCCCAACACTTTGGGAGTCTGAAGTGGGAGGATCACTTGAGGAGAGGAGTTAGAGACCAGCCTGGGCAACACAGCAAGACCTCATCTCTACAAAAAAAATTAAATAATTAATTAATTAATGAATTAACTGGGTATGGTGGCAAGTGACTGTAGTCCCAGCTACTCAGGAGGCTGAGGTTGGAGGATCACTTGAGCCCAGGAGTTTGAGGCTGCAGGGATCTATGATCATGCCACTGCATCCCAGCTCTAAGCAGGAGAGTGAGATCTGGTCTCCAAAATCAATCAATCAATCAAATAAAGACCAAAGTCAAACTGCACATCGGGATCTCTCACACCTTTCCAGTGTTGCCATCTGCCAGCACTTAGCTTAACACATCTCCCACCTCTTCCGCCATGAATTCACTCTTTGAGCAAGGCTAATGTCGTCTTACTCACCCTTGCCTCTAAGCGTTTGCTATCACCATTGCCCCTAAGCTGGGGGGCTCTCCCTCTCCCTTTATCCCTCTTCTACTACCCCCCACCCCTACTTTTTCCAAAAACCCATTTCCACTCTTTTTTCTGGTTGATCCTGCCCTCTCGCCCAGAACAAGATGCTGGAAATGACCACTTCCGGAGGACAGGGAACAAGTGCTTGATCTGCATAATAAGTATTCAATAAACAGTTGTCAAACTTTGAAAGAAAGTGTTGAAATCTTTGTTCTGTGCTGAAACCATGAGGCTGATATGAATGAGTTATGGATTTAATTTTTTCCCCCAGTGGCAACTTCTTCCCAGGTGTGTCTATCATGAATGGAGAATCAGGAGCCTCATCCTGTGTCTTCTTTCCTTTTTTTTTTCTTTAAGAGATAAAATCTTGCTCTGCCAACCAGTCTGGAGTGCAGTGGTGCATCATAGCTCACTGCAACCTCCTGGGCTCAAGCCGTCCTCCCACCTCAGCCTCCCACGTAGTTAGAACTACAGGTGTGCCCCACCACACCTGGCTAATTTTCTTATTCTTTTGTAGAGATGGGGTCTCACTATGTTGCCAAGGCTAGTCTCACTCTCCTGGTCTCAAGCAAACCTCCTGCCTTGGTCTCTCAAAGTGCTGAGATAACAGGCGTGACCCTCCACAGTGAGCTCCTGTCTCTTTCATAGAAACAGATGGCTTGGGAATTTGTAAAGCTGCAGGCAACACTTCCATGCTGAATGGCCATCTTTTACATAATCGTTCCATCTCCAGAATGTTTCCAAGGAAGTATGCAGACACAGAAATGTTGCTTTTCAGAGCTATAAGGGACATTGGAGGTGGGCTAGTTACAGAATCAAAGACATTTAGCAAGTGTGCCACCTCTCTCTAGCCCGGTGCCCACGGCAGACATGACTAATCAACCACATATATTTTTCCTAATGAACTCAAGCGTAGCCTCAAAGCCTTTCTCCTATGAGCACTCAGGAAACTGACACCTGTCTATTCGCATAAGCACATCATCCCTGATCCATCTGAACCTGAACCTCCGCCTTAGGGAGTAAATTGTGTGTTGTCCTCTTTTGTGGTACACTCAGTGCTCTAGCCATGGCAGTAACTGGGGTTTTATCCATGGAAATGGCAAAGCAAGTGGCCAATGCAGGGGTGGGTTTCCAGGGCCAAGAGATCCGGGGTGCTGCATGCACTGAGTTCTATACACTCATTTATGTGCCAACCTGCTGTCCAATCACCCAATGATTCTGAAGTTTCCAAATATGAGATTCAGAAAACTGTGTCTCATTCACCAGATCCAGCCTGCAGTTTGCTTTATCAACAAAGCTTTGCCGGCACACAGGTAAATGTATTCACTTACATACTGTCTGCGGTGCCTTCTCCCTACAACGGAAGAGGTGAGTACTTAGAACAGACAACATATGGCCCATAACGCTGGCTATCAACTATTTGGCCTCTTACAGGGAAGGTTTGACAACCTCTACCCTAATATCTTTCCAAAAATTCCTATTTTGAGATATCACCTCACACCCGTTAGGATGGCTATTATCAAAAAGATAGGAGATAAGTGTTGGTGAGGGTGTGCAAAAAAGGGAAACTTTGTACTATGTTGGTGGGAAATAGAATGGTGCAGCCATTGTAGAAGACAGTATGGAGATTCCTAAAGAAATTAAAATCAGGCCAGGCACGGTGGCTCACGCCTGTGATCCCAGCACTTAGGAAGGCTGAGGCGGGCAGATCACTTGAGGTCAGGAGTTCAAGACCAGCCTGGCCAACATGTTGAAACCCCATCTCTACTAAAAACTCAAAATTTAGCTGGGCATGGTGGTGGGCGCCTGTGATCCCAGCTACTTGGGAGGCTGAGGCAGGAGACTTGCTTGAACCTGGGAAGTGGAGGTTGCAATGAGCCGAGATGATGCCACTGCACTCCAGCCTGGGCAACAGGGTGAGACTCTGTCTCAAAAAATGAAAAAAGAAAAAAGAAATTAAAATTTCAGAGGTGGGAGGATCACCTGAGTCCAGGAATTCGAGGCAGCAGTGGGCTATGATCATGCCACTGCATTCTAGCCTGGGCAACAGAGCAATACCCTGTCTCAAAATAAAATAAAATAAAATAATTTAATTTAATTTTAAAAAAGAAAAGGAATGAAGGACTAATATGGGCTACAACCTGAATGAACCTTGAAAACATTATGCAAAGTGGAAAAGCCCATTGCAAAAAGTCACATATTACACAGTTTCATTTATACGAAGTGCTCAGAACAGGGAAGTCCATAAAGACAGAAAGCAGATCAGCAGCTGCCAGGAGTTGAAGGGAAAGAAAGGAGAAGTGATTGTTTAATGACTACAGGTTTCCTTCTGGAGTGATTTAAAAACTCTTGGAAATACAAAAAATTACCCAGGCATGGAGGCATGTGCCTGTAGTCCCAGCTACTTGGGAGGCTGAGGCAGGAGAATCACTTGGACCTGGGAGGCAGAGGTTGCAGTGAGCTGAGATCACACCGCAGCACTCCAGCCTGGGTGACAGAGTGAGACTCCCTCTCAAAAAAAAAAAAAAAAACTTTTGGAATTAGATAGTGGTGATGGTTGCATAACTCTTTGAACATATCAAAAACCATTGAATTGTATACTTTCTTTTTTGGGTGGATGGGCATAGGTTCTCATTCTATTGCCCAGGTTGGAGTGCAGTAGCACAACCTCGGCTCACTGCAACCTCCACCTGCTGGGCTCAAGCGATCCTCCTGCCTCAGCCTCCCAAAGTGCTGGGATTACAGGCATGAGCCACCAGGTCCCACAATGAATTAGATACTTTCGAAGGGTGAATGTTATGGTATGTTAATTATATATTAACAAAGCCGTTGTTTTAAAAAAAGGAAAATGTACCTATTATAAAAGGAAAGTTAGTATCACTTGCCACAGTAGGAAATAACCATACCAACAAGAATATACAATTAAAATCTTACATCATCTCAATGTACCACCAGGAGTGAGTGTCACATACTACGTACAAACATTTCTCTAGCAGTATTGCTCATTCAAAGGCTACGAGCATTTTAATTTTGATAGATTTGTACACTCATTCATTGCATTAAAATAACTTATCAAATCTCTATCGAATACCAAATGCTGTCCTAGGTGCTGGAAATAGTGTCATTGACAAAGGCAAAGTCTTTGATCTCATGGGACCTACACTGTAGTAGGGGAAATGTGATAAGCAAACACATAACACCACAATATGTATTTTTGGTAGTGCTGAGTGTCGTGGAGAAAAATAAAGCATCGTAAGGGGGTTACAGAACCATGGCAACAAGGTGCTTTTTTATTGTGGTAAAATACACATAATATAAAATGTATTGCCTTAATCTTTTTTTTTCTTTTTCTTTTTCTTTTTTTTTTTTTGAGACAGAGTTTTGCTCTGTTGCCCAGGCTGGAGTGCAATGATGCGATCTCGGCTCACTGCAACCTCCACCTCCCAGGTTCAAGCAATTCTCCTGCCTCAGCCTTCCAGGTAGCTGGGATTACAGGCGCCCACCACCATGGCCGGCTAATTTTTGTGTTTTTAGTAGAGATGGGATTTCACCATGTTGGCCACACTGATCTCAAACTCCTGACCTCGAGTGATCTGCCCACCTCAGCCTCCCAAAGTGCTAGGATTACAGGTGTGAGCCACCACGCCCAGCCTCGCTTTACCATTTTAAAATATTCAAGCAGTGGCATTTAGTGCATTTACAGTGTTGTGCAACCAACACCTCTGTCTAGTCCCAGAATATTTTAATTACCCAAAAGGAAACCCCACACTCAGACAAGTGTCAGGAGTCTTGCTCTGTCACCAAGGCTGGAGTGCAGTGGCACGATCTCGGCTTCTGCAACCTCCTCCTCCTGGGTTCAAGCGATTCTCCTGCCTCAGCCTCCAAGTAGCTGGAACTACAGGCACATTCCACCATGCCTGGCTAATTTTTTCTTTTTTTTTTTTTAGTACAAAGGGGGTTTCACCACGTTAGCCAGGATGGCCTTGATCTCGTGACCTCATGATCCACCCACCTCAGCCTCCCAAAGTGCTGGGACTACGGGTGTGAGCCACCTTGCCCGGCTGCCACTGAGACTCTTAACAGGGTAATAGGCCTTCCTACTTTCCCTGATGAAGGTGGGTGCCAGGGAGTGTGATATTTCCATGTTATATCCAGCACCTGGATAATAACATGTGCAGTGAAATGAGTCCTGTTATGTGAATCAATGTTCTCTATTAATCTAAACTTGGATATAATATTTTCAACTAATGCCTTGACTGCCTTATTAGCAGTTGTACTTGAAAAGGAAATAGGTTCTACCCAATGAGTAAGGTGATCTGCTATTACCAATAAATGCTTTGGATGACCAGTTGGAGGCATCTCTGTGTAATCAATCTGGATACTCTGGAATGGCCTTAAGCCTGGATTCCTTCCCCCAAGGGGTAATTTTTTTAATACTTTATTAGTTTTCTTACATACCAAGCAACTGTCTGTAACCTGTTTGGCTAGGAGATAAATTCCTATGCACCCATAAACTCTGAGGACTGCGTGGCACATGGCTTGGGGCCCCCAATGTGTCCCTCAATGCCTTTGGTATCAGATTCCCCTCATAAGGTGTTTGGATAACATTCCTCTCTGGTCTGGAGAAGGGCTAATATCCAGAATCTACAAAGAACTTAAACAAATTCACAAGAAAAAAAAAACCATCAAAAAGTGGGCAAAGGATATGAACAGACACTTCTCAAAAGGAGACATTCATGCAGCCATCAAACCATGAAAGAAAGCTCATCATCACTGGTCATTAGAGAAATGCAAACCAAAACCACAATGAAATATCATCTCACACCAGTTAGAAAGGCAATAATTAAATAATCAGGAGACAACAGATACTGGAAAGGATGTGGAGAAATCAAAATGCTTTAACACTGTTGGTGGGAGTGTAAATTACTTCAACCATTGTGGAAAACAGTGTGAAGATTCCTCAAGGATCTAGAACTAAAAATACTGTTTGACTCAGCAATCCCATTACTGGGTATATATCCAAAGGATTATAAATCATTCTGTTACAAAGACACATGCACATGTATGTTTATTGTGGCACCGTTCACAATAGCAAAGACTTGGAACCAACCCAAATGCCCATTAATGATAGACTGGATAAAGAAAATGTGGCACATATACACCATGGAATACTATGCAGCCATAAAAAAGAATGAGTTCATGTCCTTTGCAGGGACATGGATGAAGCTGGAAATCATCATCCTCAGCAAACTGACAGAGGAACAGAAAACCAGACATTGCACGTTCTCACTCATAAGTGGGAGTAGAACGGGAACACATGGACACAGGGAGGGGAATATCACACACTGGGGCCTGTCATGGGGAGAGGTCTAGGGGAGGGATAGCATTAAGAGAAATACCTAACGTAGATGAGGAGGTGATTGATGCAGCAGACCCCCATGGCACGTGTATAACTATGTAACAAACCTGTACCTTCTGCATGTGTACCCCAGAACTTAAAGTATAATAAAAAATAAAATAAAAATATGAAAAGAGGTCTTTCCTGATAGTGAAGTTAAAAAAAGAGAGAGCTAGAATAAAAAGAGATCTAACTTCACTATCAGTCAGGGAAGCGAAAATGAGAGTAACAGTGACTTGCTACTTTTCACTCATCGGACTGGCGATCATTCAAAAAATCATAATGCAATAAAACCCAGTGCTTGCAACTGTGTGTTGAAAAGGACACACCTGTGTGTTGTTTGTGGGAACGTGATTTATTATTGCGTTTTTGGAAAGTGACTAGAACACTACCTCGTTGAAATTCCACAGTGGGAATCCACCCTATAGAATGATATTTATCAAGGAATCATTTGCAGTAGCAGCAAAAGGTAAACTGCAAATAACCTGTGTGCTCTCAGATGTGGAAGGGTTGAATAATCAGAGTACACTCCTGCCATGAGCCATTAGGTAGCTATTAAAAATAATGAGTTAGATATTTATCTGTTCACCTGGAGGAATTCCATGATGTACTTGCTGCCAAGTTTTAAAAAAAAAGTAGATAAATAAGTAGGTTTTAGAGAAACATATATAGTCATGTGTCACTTAATGACAGGGATTGTTTCTGAGAAATGCATTAGGCAATTTTATCATCATGTGAATAACCTAGAGTGAACTTACATAAACCTAAATGGTGTAGCCCACTACACACCAGGGCTAGACAGTCTAGTCTATTGCTCCTAGACTACAGACCCATATAGCACGTTACTATACTGAATACCGTAGGCAAGTGTATCACAACAGCAAGTATTTGTGCATCTAAACACAGAAAAGGTACAGTAGGCCAGCCGCAATGGCTCACACCTGTAATCCCAGCACTTTGAGAGGTCAAGGCAGGTGGATCACTTGAGGTCAGGAGTTCAAGACCAGCGAGGCCAACATGGTGAAACACCGTGTCTACTAAAAACATCCACAAAAGTTAGCTCGGTGTGGGGGTGCAGGCCTGTAGTCCCAGCTACTCAAGAGGCTGAGACAGGAGGATCTCTTGAACCTGAGAAGCGGAGGTTGCAGTGAGCGTAGATTGCATCTCTACACTCCAGCCTGGGAGACAGAGCAAGACTCCATCTCAAAAACAAACAAAAAGACTCACTCTTTTCCTTACCTAAAAGCAAGTCCTCGAGCAGATGCTGAAGATGCCCCAACCTGTAGCCCCTTGTCTCACCACTGATTTCACCTTACAGCAGCAGTGGGCAATTTCACATGTGCTGGCGGAAGCCCCCGCCTCTGTCTTTGCTGTCTGGACATCTTCTCCAGCACCGTGGGAGTGTGTTCAGCCAGTGTGCAATGCAGAGCAGCCTGCACAGCAGGGGATTTAACACCCCCAGGTACCACTGTCAACCAACGAGGGACTCAATGGTAAATACTCAAGTACCTCTTCCCTCAGTGGAATAATTCTGAAAGTGAGCTCTATGTAATACCCCAGAGAACACCCCTGACAGAATTGAGCCCTGTTTCCCACAAAGGGAATATGATATGTTTGTTGGCACACTTTCTTTCCTGCTTCACTTTCCCCACTTCTGGGACCAAATAAACCATCTGTGCCCAATTGCTTTATGATTAGAGCCTGTTTTGAACCCGAATCAAGACTATTAGTTCCCCTGGGCACAATGGCTCACGCCTGCAATCGCAGCAATATGGGAGGCTGAGACAGGAGGATCACTTGAGTCCAGGAGACCAGCCTGGGCAACATAGCAAGATCTCATCTCTCTTAAAAAAAAAAAATTCATTAGCCTGGCATGGTGACCTTGTATTAGATGGTTTTGCCTAACTGTAGGCTAATGTAAGTGTTCTGAGCACTTTTACAGTGGGCGAGGCTAAGCTGTGCTGTTTGGTAGGTTAGGCATGTTCAATGCATTTTTTACTTACAATATTTTATTTTTTTGAGACAGTGTTTCACTCTTGTTGCCCAGGCTGCAGTAAAGTGGTGCAATCTTGGCTCACTGCCACCTCTGCCACCAAGGCTTAAGTGATTCTCCTGCCTCAGCCTCATAAGTAGCTGGGATTAGAGGCATGAGCCACAACGCCTAGCAAATTTTGTATTTTCAGTAGAGACCAGGTTTCGCCATGTTGGCCAGCCTGGTCTCAAACTCCTGACCTCAGGTGATCCACCCGCCTCAGCCTCCCAAAGTGCTTGGATTACAGGTGTGAGCTACTGCGCCCAACCTGACTTATGATATTTTCAATGTATGACCCCATTATCAGTCTCAGAACATCTGTGCCTATAATTTCTTGGTGATGAGAACACATGAAATTGACTCTCAGAGTTTCTCAAGTATACAACCCATTGTTATTAACTATAGTCACTATGCTGTACAAGTAGATCTCTTGAATGTATGCCTCCCATCTAATTGAAATTTTGTATTCTTTCACCAATATCTCCCTCACACCCACCCCCCTCCCCCACCCTCTGGTAATCACAATTCTACTCTATGCTTCTATGAGACTGACCATTTTAAATTCCACATATAAGTGAGAACATGTGGGATCTGCCCTTCTGTACCTGGCTATTTCATGTTACATAATGTCTTCCAGCTTTGTCTATATGGTCGCAAATGGTAGAATTTCCTCTTTTCTTGATGGCTGAATAAATAGTACTCCATTGTGTATTCCTACCACATTTTCTTTATCCATTTATCTGTTTCTAACACAAAACTGCTGTTAAAATTACATATTGTTGGTGGGAGGATGAAAGGGAAAGAGGGTGGGGGGAGGAAAAAAAAGAGGGAGCTGGCCAGGCATGGTGGCTCACACCAGTAATCCCAGCACTATGGGAGGCCAAGGAGCGTGAATCACTTGAGGTCAGGAGTTCGAGACCAGCCTGGCCAACATGGTGAAACCCCATCTCTATGAAAAATACAAAAATTAGCCAGGTGTGGTGGTGCGTGCCTATAATCCCTGCTACTTGGGAGGCTGAGACACAAGAATCACTCGAACCCGGGAAGCGGAAGTTGCAGTGAGCTGAGATGGCACCACCTCACTCCAGCCTGGTGACAGAGCAAGACCCTGACTCAAAAACAGAAAAAGAAAAAAGAAGAGGGAAAGATAACAGGAAAGGAAAAGAAGGAAAACAGAAGATTGTAAGGTTCCTTTTACTGTATAGGGTTTTGGTTGGGTTTGATTCTGCTTGATTTTCATTTGTTTGTTTGTTTGTTTGTTTGAGATGGAGTCTTGCTCTGTCACCCAGGCTAGAGTGCAGTGGTGCGATCTTGGCTCACTGCAACCTCTGCCTCCCAGGTTCGTGATTCACCTGCCTCAGCCTCCTGAGTAGCTGGGATTACCGGTGCCCATCACCACGTCCAGCTAATTTTTTTGTATTTTTCATAGAGACGATGTTCCACCATGTTGGCCAGGTTGGTCTCGAACCCCTGACCTCAGGTGACCTGCCCGCCTCGGCCTCCCCAAGTGCTGGGATTACAGACATGAGCCACTTGGTTTTGTTTTCTATGAAGCTTTGCTCCACTGAAGGATGCAAAAGTGTTTATAGAGAACACCCAAGTTTGAATATCAGCAGCTCCGTTAGGTCCTTGAGACACTGACTGCCTCAGGCATGAATGGCTTGGCTTGAGAGGCAACAGAAGCCCCCTGAAAATGGCTTGAGGATAACCGAACACAAAGGAACTTGATGGATATGATGGAATTTTCACAGAACAGTATAGGTTTCCGTGGGAAGCTGGGACCAGAATGGCATCTCTGACCCCTGGCCCTATATGGCTTCTCTCCCTTTTTGTTCCCACTAGACACAGACCATACATGGAACCAGAAAACCAAACTGAAATCTCAGAATTCTTCCTCCAGGGACTCTCAGAAAAGCCAGAGCATCAGACCCTCCTCTTCACAATATTCCTCTCCACATATGTGGTCACCATCATCGGAAATGTCGTCATTATCCTGGCCATCCTCACGGACTTTCGCCTCCACATGCCCATGTGCTTCTTCCTGTCCAACATGTCACTCGTTGACATCCTATGATCCTCCACCACCGTCCCCAAGATGCTAGTGAACATCCATCAGGACTCAAGGCAGAGCCATCCCCTTAGCAGGCTGCCTCACCCAGATGTACACCTTCCACCTGTTCAGGACCATGGACAGCTTTCTCCTGACAGTAATGGCCATTGACCACTTCGTGGCATTGTCCACCCGCTCCATTACTTGGTCCTCATGTGCCCCGTGTCTGTGGGCTGCTGCTGGGGGCACCGTGGGTGATCACCAACATCCAGTCTCTCATACACACCTGCCTCATGGCTCAACTGACCTTCTGTGCCGGCTCCAAAGTCTCCCACTTCTTCTGTGACCTCATGCCCCTGCTGAAGTTCTCCTGCTCAGACATGCACACCAATGAGCTGGTGATCTTGGTTTCTGGTGTCGTTATGGGCATCACCCACTCTCCTGCATCCTTCTTTCCTACATCCGCATTTTCTGGACAGTCTTTAAGATCCCTTCTGCTCGGGGCAAGTGGAAAGCCTTATCCACCTGTGGCTCACACCTCACTGTTGTGTCCCTGTTCTATGGGACCATCTTTGCTGTGTACTTACAGCCCGCATCCCCCAGCTCCTCCCAGAAGGACAAGGCAGCCGCCCTCATGTGTGAGGTGAGCATCCCCATGCTGAACCCTTTATCTACAGCCTACAGAACAAGGACATGAAGAGGCCCTGGGGAAGCTCATTGGCAAAGCGGCCGTCCCCCTGTCCTACGGCAGAACAGTTATTGGATGCTTATGATGTTCCAGGATCACTGTTGGGTGCTAGGGACACAGAGCGCATCCCATCCCCTAGCTGGGAATACAGACAAGGAATAAATCCTTTCAGTACAATGTGGTAAATGTGTCTTAAAGAGATGAACAAAGTGCATGGGCCCCCAAAGGGAAGGCGTGCATTTTCCCCATGATTTATCTTCCCCATGAAGATCAGAATAGCAAAGATCAAAGTGGCCTGAAATCAGCCCCTCTGGGGGATCGGGCATTTAGGGTTGCTAGGTGGATAAGAGTAGTTGAAAACAAGACATGTGGCTACACTCATTTTAGTATTGACAAAGGATGGGTGTGGTGGCTCAAGCCTGCAATCCCAGCATTTTGGGAGGCCAAGGTGGAACGATCGCTTGAGGCCAGGAGTTTGAGACCAGCCTGGGCAACATTCAGAGACCCTATCTCCACAAAGAAAATCATTTTAGCAAGACATGGTGTGCACACCTGTAGTGTCAGCTATTCAGGAGGCTGAGGCAGGTAGATCATTGGGCCCAGGAGTTCAAGATTGCAGTGAGCTATGATTGCACCACCATACTTCAGCAGCATGGGAATCAGAGCAAGATCTGTCATTCATTCATAGATAGATAGAGCGATAGATGGATAGATAGATAGGATGGATGGATAGACAGACAGACAGAAAGACAGACAGACAGATAGATAGAAAGATGAGATAGGTAGGTAGGTAGATCAATTGATCAATCAATAGATAATAGATGATAGATTGATAGATCAATAGACAGATGATAGAGACAGAGACAGAGAGCGACAGGGTAGATAGATGTAATAGGGAGACAGGTAGATAGATAGATGTAGTGCACCTGTCATCTTAGCTGCTCAGGAGGCTGAGGCAGGAGGCTCTCTCGAGCCAAGGAGATCGAGACTGCAGGGAACTATGACTGCACCACCACATGGCAGCCTGGGCAACAGAGTGAGACCCTGTCTGTAAAAGTAATAATAATAATAAAATACAAAAGGATGTGTTGAAGTCCTAACCCCAAGGACCTCAGAATGTGGCCATATTTTGATGGGCTTCCCTTTGTGGGTAACCTGACCTTTTTCTCTGGCTCCCTTAGCATTTTTTCCTTCATTTCAACCCTGGTGAATCTGATGCTTATATGCCTTGGGGTTGCTCTTCTTGAGGAATATCTCTGTGGTGTTTAGGGTTTTACCATATTGGCCAGAGTGGTCTCAAATTCTGCCTCGGCTTCCTGAAGTGCTGGGATTATAGGCATGAGCCACCGCACCAGCCTGACAGCTTCATGTTGGACTCCTAACCTCCGGAACTGTAAGCCAACAAATTTCTATTGTGTAAGTCACCTAGTTTATGGACTTTTTATTTTTTTATTTTTTATTTTTTTTTTGAGAGAGAGAGACAGGATCTCACTCTGCCACCCAGGCTGGAGTACAGTGGTGGAATCATAGCTCAGGTGCAACCTCATCTCAAACTCCTGGGCTCAAGCAATCCTCCTGCCTCAGCCTCCTGCACAGTTGGGACTACAGGCCCACGCCACTGCAACCAGCAATATATATTTATAGAGCAGGGTCTCACCATGTTGCCCAGGCTGGTCTCAAACTCCTGGTCTCAAGCGATCTGTCCTCCTTGGCCTCCCAAAGTGCTGGGATTGCAGGTGTGAGCCACCACACTCAGCCTGATTTGTGGTACTTTGTTACAACATCCCTAGAAAACAAATACAGTTAGTTTAGGAAATGTCAGCAACCTACAAAGACTGTCAAACGGCTGGGCGCAGTGACTCACAGTTGTAATCCCAGCACTTTGGGAAGACCAGGCAGGTGGATCACAAGGTCAGGAGTTCGAGACCAGCCTGGCCAATATGGTGAAACCCCCATCTCTACTAAGAATACAAAATTCAGCCAGGTGTGGTGGTGGGTACCTGTAGTCCCAGCTACTCGGGAGGCTGAGGCAGGAGAATTACTTGCACCCAGGAGGCGGAGGTTGAAGTGAGCCAAGATTGCACCACTGTCCCCTAGCCTGGGTGACCTGGGTGACAGAGCGAGACTCTATCTCAAAAAAAAAAAAAAAAAGACTGTGTCCCAATATCCCAATACATCCTCTCAAGTTTATGACTGACCACGTGCTCTGGTCAAGGGACCACAGGCTGAACTGGAGAAAAGGATGAAGGATCTAAGTTGCACGGATTTGCTTACTGAGTATCAGTGTGATGCCAGTAATGATGATGACAACCGAGATTTATTATCTAAACAACGCTAACTCCCTTATATGCACAGTCTCAATAAAGTTTAAACAACAGCCCTACAAGGTAGGTGCGAAAGTAATTTCCGGTTTGCCATTGAAAGTAATGGCAAACAGCAATGACTTCTGCACCAACCTACTAGTTAAACACCTTTTTTTCACAGAGGGGAAAGTTAAAGCTTCAAAAGTAAAGCTGGCAAGACGTGGTAGCCAAGGTTCAAACAGCGAACCCATCCCAGAGTGCCGGACCTTGACGAGAACAAGATGTAGCTTAGCATTCAGAGTCTAGAGAAGAAGCCTGCAGATTATAGCCCAAGGCCAAATCCTGCCTGTGATCTCTTCTTACATGGCCTGCAGAGTTTAACAATGTTAACGTTTTTAAATGGTTGGAAAAAAAATAGAAGATATTACTGAGCACAGTGGCTCACGCCTGTAATTCCAGCACTTTGGGAGGCCAAGGTGGGCACATCACCTGAGCTCGGGAGTTTGAGACCAGCCTGGCCAACAAGGTGAAACCCAGTCTAAAAATACAAAATTTGCCAGGTGTGCTGGTAGGCACCAGTAATCCCAGCTACTTGGGAGGCTGAGGCAGAAGAATCACTTGAACCTGGGAGGCAGAGGCTACAGTGAGCCGAGATCATGCCATTGCACTCCAGCCTGGGTGACAGAATGAGACTCCATCGAGGAAGAGGAAGGAGGAGGAGGAGGAGGAAGAAGAAGAAGAAAAAGAATATCTTCTTCCAGAATATAATAGATTCTGGATACAAGAAAAAGGAAAAAGAAGAACATTAATTTTAAAAGAGAAGAAGATTCTATGACCAATTAAAAACATATAAAATTCTGGCTGGGTAGTGGCTCATGCCTATAATCCCAGCGCTATGGAAGGCCGAAGGGGGAGGATCACTTGAGGCCAGGAATTTGAGATCAGCCTGGGCAACACAGTGAAATCCCATCCCTACAGAAATTTAAAAATTAGCCAGGTGTGGTGGTGTGCACCTGTGGTCCCAGCTACGCACGAGGTTGAGGCTAGAGGATCACACACCCAGGAGTTCGAGGCTGCAGTGAGCTGTGATTGCACCACTGCACTTTATCCTGAGCAACAGAGCGAAACCCTGTCTCAAAAAAAAAAAAATTACTGTTTGTCCCTTTACTAAGCAAGTTTAATGACTTCTTTTCTTCAGAAAAACTAGAGCCTGCTACCCAAAGTGATACATGAATCAGAAGAATCATCATGCTTGTTAGAATGAAGGCTCCCACTCTATCCCACACCTGCTAATCATAATTTCCCGAGGCATTCATATGATCCTTAAAGTTTGAACATCACTGCAGGCAGCAATGAAGTGCACCTGTAGCTCCAGCTATTCAAGAGGCTGAGGCACGAGAATCACTTAAGCCCAGGAGTTCGAGTCCAGCCTGGGCAGAATAATGAGACCCCTGTCTCTAAAAACAAACAAACAAACAAAAGCCCCTCACTTTGGGAGGCTGAAGCAGGCAGATCACCTAAGGTCAGGAGTTTGAGACCAGCCTGACCAACATGGAAAAATCCCGTCTCTACTAAAAATACAAAATTAGTGGCACATGCCTGTAGTCCCAGGTACTCAGGAGGCTGAGGCAGGAGAATTGCTTCAGCCCAGGAGGTGGAGGTTGCAGTGAGCCAAGATCACCCCACTGCACTCCAGCCTGGGCAACAAAATCAAAACTCCGTCTCAAACAAACAAACAAACAAACAAAAAAGCTTGTAATTTAAAAGTTTGAGCATCACTGGGCTAGATGGGGGTCCTGTAGATAACTGGGACCCAAATAGGCTTTAGGTTCAGAGATACAGAAGAACCAGATCTGGGATGCTGCTCTAGCTCCTACCATGGACGAGTCTGGGAGGAAACCTTCCCAACCGCTCTAAAAACTCTGAAAACTGCAGTTGGAGAAGTGGCCACTAGGCGGCATCATACCATTTCACCAATTGAATTTAAAACCTCTTTTTTTCCCCCCCAGAAACTCGTATTCTAGCGGTAAGCTGGCCCAGTTCCATGGGCCTTCGGTGTACTCTCCCCCTGGAAGAGAACAAGAAGTTCAAAGTTTCCATGATGAGAGGGAGCCTCTGTTGTTCAAAGAAATCATGGAGACTGGTGTGGCCTGAGCCCAGAGTGACGGGGGTGCTGGTTTGCAGAGGGCCCGTGGAGGGCACTGGGAGTCACACGGTCTGCGGGCCACAGGGATTGTGACCATGACAAGGTTTAAGGAGGATGGGGGGACTGTGCTTCAGAACGAACCCGCTGGTGAGCCACACCATAGATTTGGAGTCAGCACATTTTTTCTGTCAAGGTCCAGGTTGTCAATATTGTCAGCTTTAGGGACCTTACCATCTCCACTGCAATGACTGAACTCGGCTGCTGTCTGGTGAAAGCAGCCATAGATGAGACATCAAGGAATGGCTTGGCTGTGTCCCAATAAAACTATTTATAAACACAGAAGCTTCCATTTCATATCATAGGACATGTCACACAATGTAGCCTTTGGGTTTGTTTTCAACCACTTTTAAGATGTTACACCTATTCTAGGCCAGGTGCATTAGCTCATGCCTGTAATCCCAGCACTTTGAGAGGCTGAGGGAGGAGGATTGCTCGAAGCCAAGAGTTCGAGACCAGACTGGGCAACATAGTGAGACCCCATCTCTACAAACATTTTAAAATTAGCTGGGCGTGGTGGTGCATGCCTGGAGTCTCAGTTACTCAGGAGGCTGAGGAGGGAGGGTCACTTAAGTCCATGAGGTCAAAGCTGCAGGGAGCTATGATTGTACCACTGCACTCCAGCCTGGGGACAGAGTAAGACCACTGTCTCTAAAAAACTAAAAAATAATAAGGCCAGGCGTGGTGGTGCCTGTAATCCCAGCGCTTTGGGAGGCTGAGGCAGGTGGATCACAAGGTCACGAGTTCAAGACCAGCCTAACCAATATGGCGAAACCCTGTCTCTACTAAAAATACAAAGAATTGGCAGGGTGTGGTGGCATGCACCTGTAGTCCCAGCTACTTGGTAGGCTGAGGCAGGAGAATTGCTTCAACCTGGGAGGCAGAGGTTGCAATGAGCTGAGATCACACCACTGCACTCCAGCTTGGGCCACAGAGCAAGACTCCATCTCAAAAATAAATAAATAAATAAATAATAAATATAAATAAATGCAAAACTGCCATTACCTCGAGGGTTGAATTTAGCCTATGGGCTGTAGGTTGTCAATGCCGGTATAGATGGATGGGAATGACAAGAGTTACGGGGGCCAAGAAGGACCAAAAAATGAGGGTGAAGTGGGCTGAAAACCATCAGAAGAAAAGGAGCTGGTGCCACAGGACCTTTGCAAATGCTCTTCCCTCTTCCCACCCCCTCCCGAGTAAATTCCTGCTTGGCACTGACATTACAGCACAGACTCCACTTCCTCAGGGAAGCCTCCCCAGCCCCTGTCCCTTGCCCAGCTACATCAGTTGCCCTAATGTCACACTCACTATCCCCTCATTCACCTCTTCATCACTGCAGTGGTTTTTGGGGTATGTTTTATTTTGAGGCAGTCTTGCTCTGTCTCCCAGGCTGGAGTGCAGTGGGACGATCTTGGCTCATTGCAACCCCCACCTCCTGGGTTCAAATGATTCTCCTGCCTCAGCCTCCCGAGTAGCTGGAATTACAGGCACCCACCACCACGCCTGGCTAATTTTTGTGTTTTCGGTAGAGACATGGTTTCATCATGTTGGCCATGGTTGGCCAGACTGATCTTGAACTCCTTGACCTCAGGTGATCACCTGCCTTGGCCTCCCAAAGTCCTGGGATTACAGGCGTGAGGCACCGTGCCCATCCAGAAAATAATACTTCGAGTGGCTACCGTACTAGTCATAGGGGCACAGAGTTGCACAAGATAAACAGGATAACACAATTTCAGT
>NW_022437093.1:0-17502 GCF_009761245.1 Sapajus apella
ATTAAGTTGCATCATTTTGTCTGACTAGGTGTCCTTCTCTAATATTACAGGGTGGAGGGTGGGTGTATGGAGAAAGGGGCAGGTTAGGAAGACAACCCACAAAGCCAGAGGTGTTTATTGGGAACCAGGCTCCTGAAACATAATGGACTTGGCACAGCACTGCTGTCTATTACCCACTGAGGCCACTCCACTAGATCAGTGCTCCCAGCTTGCTGGTCACAGATCACTGGTCATCCCAGAGATGAAAAGGAGGAGGTGGAAGAGCCCAGCATTCACATCCTAGACCACAGGGGTGTGGGTTTTCAATGTTGGTTGGCAACACCACTGCCAACCACTTCTAGAAGCGTTTGCTTGTTTGCTTGCTTGTGTTTCTACAGCGTCGCGTGCTCAATGCCCTTAAACTCAGGGGTGGAAGATTTCAGGGCAGGAGAGTGTATTCTTTCCCACTCTCATCTCTGGGGGCATCTGATGCTTGTGACTTTCAGATGATATTGAAATAGCCCCAGCCCTGGGCTCCAGGAGACAGGAGGCTCAGTCCTGGCCTTCTCTGCCTTTGCCTTGTCCTGCTGTGAGGTTTCCACAAGGCACCCTGTGCCACTGGGTCATCCTCACCTGGGAATTGAAGGAGAACATCTGCCCCTTGTAGAAGGACAGAATGAAGCAAAGGACTGCTTGTGTTGGGGCAGGATCCCTGAACTCAGAGAAATTTAGAAGCTGAAATAACTGGGTTGGGAGCAGTGACTCATGCCTGTAATCTCAGTAATTTGGGAGGACAAGGCAGGCAGATCACCTGAAGTCAAGAGGAGTTTCAGACCAGCCTGGCCAACATGGTGAAGGCCCATCTCTACTAAAAAACTACAAAAATTAGCCCGGCATAGTGGTGGGTGCCTGTAATCCCAGCTACTCAGGAGGCTGAAGCGGGAGAATCACTTGAACCCAGGAGGCAGAAGTTGCAGTGAGCCAAGATGGGAGACAGAATGAGACTCCATCTGAAAGAAGAAGAAGAAAGAAGAAAGAAGAAGAAGAAGGAGAAGGAGAAGGAGAAGGAGGAGAAGGAGAAGGAGAAGGAGAAGGAGAAGGAGAAGGAGAAGAAGAAGAAGAAGAAGAAGAAGAAGAAGAAGAAGAAGAAGAAGAAGAAGAAGAAGAAGAAGGAGAAGAAGCAGCAGCAGCAGCTAGAATAACTATATAACTGAGTAGCACCACATTACCTGCTCTGGAGAAAGGACTATTTTTTTTTTTTTTGAGTGGGAGTTCTGCTATGTCACCAAGGCTGGAGTGCAGAGGTGTGATCTTGGCTTTCTGCAACCTCTGCCTCCTGGGTTCAAGGGATTCTCCCACCTCACCTTCCCTAGTAGCTGGGATTACAAGCGTCCACCACCATGCTCAGCTAATTTTGGTATTTTTAATAGAGACGGAGTTTTGCCATGTTGACAAGTCTGGTCTTGAACTCCTGACCTCAAGTGATCCACCCATCTCAGCCTCCCAAAATGCTGGCATTACATGCGTGAGCCACTGTACCCAGCCTAGAGAAGGGACTTTGAATGATGCAATGTGGGAAGACCAAGCTTGTGGGGTTCTGCTGCCCTGGCTGAGGTAGCTCATGCAAGTCAGTCTCTCTGAGCCTCAGACTCTTGATCTGTGAAATGGGATGATCATAATAGCTCCTTCACAAGACAAGTGGCAGCTCAGATGTGAGAATGCACAGGCAGGCCCTTTGCAACTGGGTAAGCTCTACACAGATCTGGAAAGGAGGAGGAGAAAAAGGAGGATGGGCTTCCATGGCTGCATAAGGCATCCTTCGGCGTGATGTGTTCTGAGTTCCAAAGCTGGGGAGGAGACTCAAACCTTCAGGAGCTCTTCCAACTTTGAGATTCTCTGATGGATTCAGGGCTACGGGAGGGAGCGCCTGTGGTCCATGTCTGTTCCCGGGCCTTCTGTTTCTTGGTTTATATCTCTGCTGCAGATCCAAGGAGCTGAGGCAATATCTTGAGTGTGGAGGTTCTTCAGCCAGTTGGTTGGGCGTTGGGGGAGCCCCAAGGCACAGGGAAAGTGGAGGGCAAAGTGTGGGGTTGGTTCCCTCTAGTGGTCGGTGTTAGCACTGCATCCAACTACCTCAGGCAGACCCAGGAGGACTCAGCCAAAGTGGAATTCAGGACTGAATCTTGCCCAGAACCCCCAGAATCTGTTGGCTGTGGTTGGCCCCTTTTCCCAGCACACACTCTCTCTGGTGGGTGGAGGGGAACCATGCGGGGAGGCAGAAAGGGATAGGATAGAGAGTGGGTTGGGGTCCGTGTGGGTCTCAAGGACTGGCTATCCTGACATCCTTTCCCACCTTCAGGTTGACCACCATGACATGCTGCCAGAGGGCACTCACCTGCCCCTTAAAGAGAGGCCAGGATGGGTGGTGCCTCTGGCTGACACTTTGTGCACAACCCTCACAGCGCTGGTGGCAGTGGGAAGGGAAAGATGACACGCGGTGGGGCATGATACCAGCATGTGTAAGAGAAGCTTCCAAATTATCTATTAGCTCAGGCACGTCAGTGGTCCCCTTGCATGAACGTGCATAGAAACAGGTGGGGGCCAGCCGGCAGAGAGAAGGGGCGAGGGTATAACAAGGGCTGACAAGAAACCAGCTCCAGGGTCCCAAGGCCCACATCCCCAAACCACTAAGGGTCCTGTGGACAGATCACCTAGCTGCAATGGCTGCAGGTAAGCGCCCCTAAAATCCCTTAGGGCACAATATGTCCCCAGGGAAGAGGAGGCGCCCTGTAGATGGGATGGGGGCACTAACCCTCAGGTTTGGGGCTTCTGAATGTGGGTATGGCCATCTAAACCCAGCTATTTGTCCAATCTCGGAATGTTCCTGGTCCAAGAGAGATTACAAAAATAAACAGCCCCTGAGGAAGATCACTGGCCTCTTGATCTCCAGCTCCCTTCCTTGCTCTCTGGTTTCTCCCCAGGCTCCTGGGCGTCCCTGCTCCTGGCTTTTGCCCTGCTCTGCCTGCCCCAGCTTCAAGGTGACTTCCCAACAATTCCCTTATCCAGGCTTTGTGATGACACTATGCTTGTGCTCATTGCCTTCACCAGCTGGCCTTTGACACCTACCAGGATTTGTAAGCTCTTGGGGAATAGGTGCCCAACAGGGGTGGCAGGAAGGGGTGACTTTCCCTGCTGGGAAGTAATTGGAGGAGATGAAGGAACTCAGGGTTGTTTCAGAAGTGAAGATGCAGGTTGATGAGCATAAACTGAGTGAGGTCCCAGAAAAGTAAGAGTGGGAGCTGGTCACCAGCATAGAACCTGGTGGGCGGTCCTTCTTTTGGAAGAAGCCTATATCCCAAAGGAACAGAAATACTCCTTCCTGCAGAATCCCCAGTCGTACTTCTCCTTCGCAGAGTCTGTCCCAACAGCAGCTAACAAAAGGGAAACTCAGCAGAAATCCATGAGTGGCCACCCTCTCCCCAGGCAGGGATGGGGAAGGCCTGTGGTCAGAGCCCCCGGCAGCCCACCCACTGCTGGTCCTTCCCCTGCAGAACCTAGAGCTGCTCTGCATCTCCTTGCTGCTCATCCAGTTGTGGCGCAAACCCGTGCAGTTCCTCAGGAGTGTTTTGCCAACAGCCAACTGCATAGCATCTTGAATACTGACATCTATGAGTACCTGAAGGACCTAGAGGAAGGTATCCAAACTCTGATGAGGTAAGGGTGGCACCAGGGGTCCCCAGTCCTGGGTCCCCACTGGCTTCCAGAGCTGGGGGAAAGAAACACTGCTCCTCTCTTTTTAGCAGTCAGGCCCTGACCCAGGAGAACTCAGCTTATTCTTCATTTCCACTCGTGAGTCCTCCAGCCCTTTCTCTACACCTTGGAGCCTTGGAGGGGAGGGAGGAGAAAGAATGAGTGAGAGAGGGAGGGAAGAGTGTCCAAGCGCTTGGCCTCTCCTTCTCTTCCTTCACTTTGCAGAGGCTGGAAGATGGCAGCCCCCAGACTGGGGAGATCTTCAGGCAGACCTACAATGTTGATGTCAACTTGCACAACGATGACACACTGCTCAAGAACTACGGGCTGCTCTTCTGCTTCTGGAAGGACATGAACAAGGTCGAGACATTCCAGCACATTGTGCAGTGCTGCTCTGTGGAGGGCAGCTGTGGCTTCTAGCTGCCGGGTGGCATCCCTGAGACCCCTCCTCAGTGCCTCTCCTGGGGCCGGAAGGGGGCATTCCAGTGCCCGTCAGCCCTGTCCTAATAAAACTAAGTTGCATCATTTTGTCTGATTAGGTGTCCTTCTCTAACATTATGCGGTGGGGTGGGGGTATGGAGAAAGGGGCAGGTTGGGAAGACAACCTGCATGGCCTGTGGGGTCTATTGGGAGCCAGGCCCCTGAAACATAACGGACTTGACTCTTCCTGGGCCAGAAGGAAGCTGGTACATGACTGCTGTCCATTACTCACTGAGACCACTCCACCAGGTCAGTGCTCCCAGTTGCTGGTAATAGCTCCCTGGTCATCGCAGAGATGACTTGAAAGCATTTCTTCTTCCCCAACCATCACCAACAACACCAAACCTAGCCCCCAAGGAGTGGGAATAAATGAAAACAAGCAGGCTTTTAAGTGCAGAGGCAAAAATTTCCCAACAGGTGAGAAAACAATGTCACAGAACTACGTGTGTGCAGAAGAATTTTATGGTGACTATTTCTTAAGCCCAACTACCCTTGGGAAATGAGAACAATGCAAAAATCAGTTTGATACATACAGAACCAGAGAATTTGGGGTCTGAATTAGGGCAGGGAAGTGGAAGAGACTTTCACTGGGGTTGCAAATGCAGCCAACAGGTGCCAGATAGATAACAATGTAAGCAATGAGGACTGGATGGGAAGGGATAAATCCCAGCTGATACTCGCTTCCCTTAGGAAGACGCAATGGAGAGAGGTGGGAACCAGCACCACCTGCAGAACTCACAGTCCAAATCTAAGTCCCCAGCACTGGCTAAAAGGCCCTGTCATGGGAGCCCCATGTCCCAGTTGACATTGGAGGAAGGATGGTGGGGGATGCAGAAAGCTACGTGGAGCTCAGGGGCCCTCCTCCATTCCCACCTGGCTCCTCCTCTTTGGTGGTGCTGGAAGGAGCAGGGGTAAGTGGTGTCTCCACCCTCCCAGTGACCCCATGTTTCTCAGAGCTGGTATCATTGATGACATTTCTCTGGAATCCTCCCATAGCCCTCCTGGAGAATAGCCCACAGCCCAGTACCCTCCCAGCAGATGATGAGTCTGGGGTGCTGGTTGGGTTATGCTTCAGGAGTGGTGGCAGATGACCTCTGTCTTCTGCTCCGAAAAGGAGGAGGTGGAAGAGCCCAGCATTCACATCCTAGACCACAGGGGTGTGGGTTTTCAATGTTGGTTGGCAACACCACTGCCAACCACTTCTAGAAGCGTTTGCTTGTTTGCTTGCTTGTGTTTCTACAGCGTCGCGTGCTCAATGTCCTTAAACTCAGGGGTAGAAGATTTCAAATCAGGAGAGTGTATTCTTTCCTGCTGTCATCTTTGGGGGCATCTGTTGCTTGTGACCTCCAGATGATATTGCAACAGCCCCAACCCTGGGCACCAGGAAACAGGAGGCTCAGTCCTGGCCTTCTCTGCCTTCGCCTTGCCCTGCTGTGAGGTTTCCACAGGGCACCCATGTCACTGAGCCATTCTCACCTGGGAATTGAGGGAGAACAATCTGCCCCTTACGGAAGGACAAAATGAGGCAAAGGACCGCTTGCGTTGGGGGTAGTATCCCTGAACTCAGAGAAATTTAGAAGCTGAAGTAACTGGGTTGGGAGTGGTGACTCACACCTGTAATCTCAGTACTTTGGGAGGCCAAGGCAGGCAGATGACCAGAAGTCAGGAGTTTGAGATCAGCTGGGTCAACATGGTGAAACCCTGTCCCTACTAAAAAAGTACAAAAATTAGCCTGCCATAATGGTGGGTGTGTATAATCCCAGCTACTCAGGAGGCTGAGGCAGGAGAATCACTTGAAGCTAGGAGGCAGAGGTTGCAGTGAGCCAAGATCATGCCACTGCACTCCAGTCAGGGTGACAGAGAATCCATCTCCCCCCAACAAAAAAAAGAAGAAGAAGCTAAAATAATTAACTGAGTAGCACCACACTACCTCTCGAGAAGGGACTCTTTTTTGTTTTTTGTTTTTTTTTAAGGGTGTTCTGCTCTCTCGCCCATGTTGGAGTACAGTGGCGCAATATTGGCTCACTTCAACCTCTGCCTGTTGAGTTCAAGGGATTCTCCTGCCTCAGCCTCCTGAGTACCTGTGTTTACAGGAGCAAGCTACCATGCCCAGCTAATTTTTGTACTTTCAATAGAGATGGAGTTTTCCCATGTTGATCACTCTAGTCTTGATCTCATGACCTCAAGTGATCCACCCACCTCAGCCTCCCAAAGTGCTGGAATTACAGGCATGAGCCATCGTGCCCAGCCTAGAGAAAGTGTGGGAAGAGCAAGGTTGTGGAGTTCTGCTGCCCTGGCTGAGGTAGCTCATGCAAGTCAGTCTCTCTGAGCCTCAGTCTCTTGATCTGTGAAATGAGATGATCATAATAGCTCCTTCAGAAGACAAGTGGCAGATTAGATGTGAGAATAAACAGGCAGGCCTTTTGCAACTGGGTAAGCTCTACACAGATCTGGAAAGGAGGAGGAGAATAAGGAGGAGGGGCTTCCATGGCTGCATAGGGCATATTTCGGCATGATGTGTTCTGAGTCCCAAAGCTGGGGAGGAGACTCAAACCTTCAAGAACTCTTCCAACTTTGAGATTCTCTGATAGTTTCAAGGCTATGGGAGGAAGCCCTTGTGGTCCGTGTCTCTTCCCGGAATTTCTGCTTCTTGGTTTGTATCTCTGCTGCAGGTCCAAGGAGCTGGGGCAGTACCTGAGTCTGGGTTCTTGGTCCCCATAGACCTTCGGGAGCTCTAAGGCTCAGGGAGAGGGGAGGGCAAAGTATGGGGTTGGTTCCCTCTAGTAGTCACTGTTAGCACAGCATCCAGCTGCCTCAGGTGGACCCAGGATGAGTCAGAAAAAGTGGAATTCAGGACTGAATCATGTCCAGAACCCTCAGAATATATTGCCTATAGTTGGCTCCTTTTCTCAGTACACACTCTCACTGGTGGGGAACCATGCAGGGAGGAGGAAAGGGATAGGATAGAGAGTGGGATGGGGTCCGTGTGGGTCTCAAGGACTGGCTATCCTGACATCCTTTCCCGCCTTCAGGTTGGCCACCATGGCATGCTGCCAGAGGGTACCCACCTGCCCCTTAAAGAGAGGCCAGGTTGGGTGGTGCCTCTGGCTGACACTCCGTGCACAACCCTCACAGCACTGGTGGCGGTGCGAAGGGAAAGATGACAAGCCAGGGAATATGATATCAGGGTGTGTGGGAGAAGTTTCTAAATTGTCCATTAGCACAGGCATGTCTGTGGTCCCATGCATAAATGTACAAAGAAACAGGGACAAGTAGGGAGAGAGAAGGGGCGAGGGTATAAAAGGGCCCACAAGAGACCAGCTCCAGGATCCCAAGGCCCAACTCCCCAAACCACGGAGAGTCCTGTGGACAGCTCACCTAGCTGCACTGACTGCAGGTAATCACCCCTAAAATCCCTTAGGGTACTACATTGGCATGATGTGTACTACAGGGCATGATATGCCCTGTAGATGGTACGGGGGCAATAAACCTCAGGTTTGGTGTTTCTGAATGTGAGTGTTGCCATCAAGGCCCAGATATTCGGCCAATCTCAGAATGTTCCTAGTCCCTGGAGGGAGAGGCAAAAAAAAAAAAAAAACAGGCCCTGAGAAGAGCACTGGCCTCTTGCTCTCCAGCTCCCTCCCTTCCCCACCTTTTTCTCCCCAGGCTCCCAGATGTCCCTGCTCCTGGCTTTCGCCCTGCTCTGCCTGCCCTGGCTTCAAGAGACTGGTGCCCTTCCAAGCATTCCCTTATCCAGGCTTTTGGAAGACGCTGTGCTCTGCGCCCATCAGCTGCATCAGCTGGCCTTTGACACCTACCAGGAGTTTGTAAGTTCTTGGGGAATAGATGCCCATCAGGGGTGATAGGAAGGGGTGATTTTCCCCTTCTGGGAAGTAATGGGAGGAGACGAATGAGCTCAGGGTTGTTTTCTGAGGCGAAGATGCAGGCAGATGATCATATGCTGAGTGAGGTCCCAGAAAAGTAAGAATGGGAGCTAGTCACCAGCATAGAGCTTGATGGGTGGTCCTTCTCCTAGGGAGAAGATTGTATCCCGAATGAACTGAAGTATTTCTTCCTGCAGAACCCCAAGACCTCCCTCTGCTTCTCAGAGTCTATGCCGACACCCTCCAACAAGGAGGAATTGCTGGAAAATCTGTGAGTGGCTGCCCTCTCCCCAGGCAGGGATGGGGGAAGCCGGTGGTCAGAGCCCCCAGGCAGCACACCCACTGCTAGTCCTTCCCCTGCAGAACCCAGAGCTGCTCCACATCTCCCTGCTGCTCATCCAGTCCTGGCTCGAACCCATGCAGCTCCTCAGGAGTGTCTTTGCCAACAGTGAACTGCATAGGATCTTGAACACTAAGGTCTATGAGTCCCTGAAGGGCCTAGAAGAAGGCACTCAAACTCTGATAGGGGTGAGGTTTATGCTAGCCAATCTGGGGCCACACTGGCTTCCAGAGCTGGGGAAAAGAAACACTGCTGCTCTCTTTTTAGCAGTAAGGCCCTGACTCAAGAGAAATCAGCTTATTCTTCATTTCCACTAGTGAATTCTCCACACCTTTCTCTACACCCTGGAGGGGAGGGAGAAAGAAGAGAGAGGGAGGGAACAGTGTCCAAGCACTTGGTCTGTCTTTCTCTTCCTTCACTTTGCAGAGGCTGGAAGAGGTCAGGCCCCGGACTGGGGAGATCATCAAGCAAAATTTCAGCATGTTTGACACAAACTTGCACAATAATGACACACTGCTCAGGAACTATGGGCTGCTCTATTACTTCAGGAAGGACATGGACAAGGTCGAGACATTCCTGCGCATTGTGCAGTGCCGCTCTGTGGAGGGCAGCTGTGGCTTCTAGCTGCTGGGTTGCATCCCTGTGACCCCTCCCCAGTGCCTCTCTTGGCCCTGGAATGTGCCACTCCAGTGCCCACCAGCCTTGTCTTAATAAAATTAAGCTGTATCATTTTGTCTGACTAGGTGTCCTTCTCTAATATTATGGGGTGGAGGGTGGGGGTATGGAGAAAGGGGCAGGTTGGGAAGACAACCTACACGGCCTGTGGGGTCTATTGGGAACCAGGTCCCTGAAACTTAAAGGATTTGACTCCTCCTCGGCCAGAAGAAAGCTGGCACAGCACTGCTATCTATTACTCACTGAGAACACTCTACCAGGTCAGTGCTCCCAGCTTGCTGGTAATAGCTCACTGGTCATCCCAGAGATGACCTGAAGGCATTTCTTCCTCCCCAGCCATCACCAGCAACACCAAACCTACCCCCCAGGAGTGGGAAGAAATGAAAAAAAGACAGGCTTTTAAGTGCAGAGGAAAAAATTTCTCAACAAGTGAGAAAATAATGTCATAGAATTACTTGTTTGCAGAAGAATTTTAAGATGAATATTCCTTAAGCCCAACTACTCTTCGGAAATAAGAACAGTGCAAAATGAGTTTGAGATGTACAGAACCAGAGCATTTGGGGTCTGAAATAGGGCAAGGGAAGTGGAAGAGAGATTTTCTTTGGGGTTGTAAATGCAATGCCAACAGGTGCTAGATAGATAACAACGTAGGCAATGGGAGCTGAATAGGAAGGGATAAATCCTAGCTGATACTCGCTTCCTGTAAGGGTATGCAACACAGAGGGGTGGAAACCAGCACCACCTGCAGAACTCAAGACCCTGCCCAGGTAGGACCCACCCAGCCTGTCACCGTCAGGACATCAGGGACAGGGCTTCCAGACTTTCTGATTATTTGAGACAGCCAGGACATCCAGAGTTTTACAAGAAATCTAATGTTTAAACATTGGCAACACATATTGAAGATATTTTAAGGGCAAAAATTAACCCAAACACATATAGTCTCCAAACGGTCTTTGAGCAATTTTGTTCTAAGATATGTTGATTGGGGTAATTTTGTATAAGGGAAAGAATCAGAAAAAATTGGGCTGTATGTAATTTGGCACTCCTAAATAAATTAGTTAACCAAGCTGAGATAATATATTGCTTTACAAGGATTATGTGAGGATTAAATGCAATGATATTTTTTACATGTTATAGCACTCAAGAAATTATGGTTATTTTTGCATTGAATTTTTGGATGGTTTGCATTTTCTGATGGAGTGTCTAAATACCTGTTGTGAAATTATATTGTTTTCCTAATGACAACTCAGATGTTTATTATTTCCAAATATGCACTAAAGAGCAGTGGTTAGTTCTTAAAAGTTTTTACTCTCCCAAGCACTTTGGCTAAGTGACTGAGGACCTATAAATTGATACTAAGATGGTCACAGGAACTTTACTATCCAAAAATGATTTTATGAAGGCAATAATTATTTTGCAATGCAAATAATCAACCCCCTAATTAATCTTCTCTAAAAGTTCTGATTTTTATGTGCTACAATGATTTTTCTTGATAATGACACCCATTTGTGTTCATTTTTGGCTATTTTACAGTTAATAACTCAGTCCTTAGGAAATTGTTGAAAGTTGAAATAATCAAAACTCTGGAGTTGCTGCATTTCTTAGCACATAAGCCATTCCCACATCTTTTACCTCATTCTTCTACTATCTGGCTTTTAAATTATGGCATTTTGGAGTTAGAAGGACCTCATAAGTCATCCTAGTTTATTTTACTTTGGGAAACTTATCCTTACAGTCAGTATTCCAATTACGACTGTGTAGCACTAGAACCAAGGGAAGCACTCTTTCACAAGGCTACTCATTCTATTAAACCACTCTCATTGCGGAAAAATATTTCTTGCCTGAAGCTGGAATCAGTATTTCTGCAATGTCCTTCATTTGGCCTTAAAATTATTTCGAAATCTCATGTCTTTAGAAGTCAATGGAATGAGCACAAATATAATTATCTCTTGGCTTGCGTGTTTTCAAAGGAAATGTGTTATCTTAATAAGTATTTGTTGAATGCATGTGGCCAGGGAATGACAATGGCCAGCGCTTACGTGAGTGGCTAAGAGGGTTCTAAAGTGGGGTTGTTGTAACATAACAACTGCAGGGGCAGCCACGGTCCAGAGAGTGTCCACCCAGCTCCCCTCTGGTATAGCAGAATCCACTCAACCACCCCTGATTGAGAATTAGAAAGATACTACCTGACTTTGCACATTTTAGAGTGTAAAAAGGCCTTAAAGACCATCTACTTTAAATTATTTCATTTGCCAAATGTTATTCCACCTTTCAGCTCGTCAATTTGGCATGGACAGCAATTTCCGGTGCAAATTTGAGATGTCTAGAGTGTTTTCTAAGCACTGCATACGTAAGCCCTCACTCCCTGAGATTCTGATATAATTATCCTGGAATGTGGTCCAGGCAAGCGTACTTTGAAAGTTTCCCAGGTGATTCTAATGTGTAAACAAGGTTGAGAACCGCTGTGTTAGAGATCCACATGTCCACAATTGTTGTATTGGTGGAACAGGGAAAAAGGAGATGAGAGGCCCAGGCCAGCTGTGGCACCTAATTCCAACCAGTCATCTAAAAAAAGTGTTTCTCATGAACCAATCAAAAAAGATAAATACTGTCTGATTCCACTCCTATGAGGTGCTCGGAGCAGTCAAATTCAAAGAGACAAAAAGGAGGATGGTGGCTGCCAGCGGCTGCAAGGGAGGAAGGGAATAGGGAGCTGTTTAATGAGCACAGAGTTTCAGCTGTGCAAGATGAAAAGCTTTCTGGAGATGGATGGTGATGATGGTTGGCTGACAATGTGAACCGTACTTGACATGACTGAACTGTACACATCAAATGATTAAGATGGGAATTTTTATATCTTCTCACAACTAAAAAATTTTAACAGTTTGTTCCGGTTTTTCTTTTTTTTGTTGTTTTTTGTTTTTTGAGATACAGGCTAGAGGGCAGTGGTGCAATCTTGGCTCACTGCAACTTCTGCCTCCCAGGTTCAAGTGATTCTTGTGCCTCAGCCTCCTGAGTAGCTGGAATTATAAGTATGCACCACCACACAGGGCTAATTTTTGTATTTTTAGTAGAGACAGGGTTTCACCACGTTGGCCAGGCTGGATTCAAACTCCTGGCCTCAGCTGATCCGCCTGCCTTGGCCTCCCAAAGTGCTGGGATTATAAGCATGAGTCACAACACCTGGCCCTTAACGGTATTTTCTAATGAAAAATCTTCCTGAAGATAAGATTATCGAGACTCACACAAGGAAGAGTTCAGTAGGCAGAGCTCGAGTCATACTTGACCCCTTGGATAATGTTTTTCTGACTCTGTCATGTTCTGAATTTACCCTCACCTAAAATGACTGCTCCTGAATTTCTTCCATGAGCATTGTTGAAATACACATGATGGGTTTTGTCCCTTTATACACAGTTGAGAGCAGAACTGACCCCTTCCCTTTTCTTCTGAATTACAGGGTCTGGGCTTCTAGGCCAAGACAAGCTGACACTTGGCCTGGCCGCTTCTTTAATTCAGAAGGCCCTGGTATGCTCAGGCACACAATGAGCACCGCTGGGATTAGGGCTACCAACTTGTCCTGGTTTGCAGGAGACTTTCTCAATTTTCACACTGTAAGTCCCACGTTCGTTCCAAGAATCGCTCAGCTCAGTACAAACTCAGCTAGTAGGACTGGTCACCCTACTAGCAGTCCTAAATCTTAGGGGACCAAACTGAGGGGAAAGTAGGGAAGGAGGAAGAAAGAGACTAGAAAAATCAGAAAGCTGTGCACAGTGTACATGACTTTTGATGACCCTCAGGGCTGCCATGGATTTCTGATTCTTGCTTTGAGTTTACTGTGATTATAATGACAGGCGTAATTAGTGACAGAATTATCAGTATAATAATAAAAACCAACAAATGTGAACACATGTCTCCAGCACCATGCTAGTGTATAACAAGTACTGTGTCATTTCTCTCTAATCCGCTAAGGCAAATACTATTTTTAACCCTATGGTAAGAAGCCCCACTGAAGATGTAATTTATGCTTTCTCGGGTCTAGAAAGACACCAGAATGTCACCTTGATCATCCTCAAGAGGATAAATAGTCAGGCACGGTGGCTCATGCCTGTAATCCTGGTACTTTGGGAGGCCAAGGCAGGAGGAGGTCAGGAGTTCGAGACCAGCTTGGCCAACATGGTAGCACCCTGTTTCTACTAAAAATATAAAAATTAGCCAGGTGTGGTGGTACACATCTGTGTTCCCAACTTCTGAGGCATGAGAATCGCTTGAGCCTGGGAGGTAGAGTTGCAGTGAGCTGAGATCATGCCACTGCACTCCAGCTGGGTGGCAGAGCAAGATTCTGACTCAAAAAAAATAATAAAGAGGATAAACTTTTGGAGTATTAAAGGCCACTGTTCCTCTGGAGATAATCAAAGCAGTTGCAATTTAAGCGTGAGCTGGTTGCTCTAATGTTCAGAAAGAATATGATCAAAACCATTTGAGGGTGGGGCCTCCTTTGAAGGCAGCTACCCTTAGAAGCTCTATTATACTGGAAGAGAGAGATGAGATCCTTCCTGCTTTAAGAATCAGTGAGGAGGCGTTGCCTGATCCCTTGGTTGTTAGATCCTTGGGGAAGGAAAGGGAACAGAGTTTCCAAGTCTACAAGGGAAAGAGCCCAACCTAGTCTGAAGAGCTTTGCGGGACAGCTCATCCAAACTACTGAGCTCTAAGAACTGGAACCCTGGAAACAAGCAAGAGGATACCCACAGTTGGACCAGGTCCCAAAGATGCAGATCATCCTCCCTCAGAGATCCACAGCAGCTGGGAACCGGGATCTGCAGATCTGCTTGGTTTAATGGTACCGTGTGGAACCACCTATCAACACTGACACCCTGTGGCAGTGAGAAGCAAAGGCAGCAACTGGCTAAGCCTCCAGGCTCTCCCTGCTGGAACTAGAAAGTCCAAGTGGCCCCCTTCTTCCCTCCCTTTTTGGTTTTGTTTAGTTTTTTGTTTATATTTTCTTCAAGATGGAGTCTCACTCTGTTGCCCAGGCTGGAATCCAATGGCACGATCTCAGTTCACTACAACCTCCGCCTCCAGGGTTCAAGCCTCAGCCTCCCAAGTAGCTGGGATTATAGGTGCACAACCCCATGCCTAGCTAATTTTTCCCCTCCTTTTTGGATCCAGTGTGCTTCAAAGCACTGAGGCCATGAGATAGAATGTGCAGATACAGGATAACTATAGCTCTGATGCAGCTGATCCTGACACGGAAATGGCTGAGGATCCCTGGATGGGGCGGCTCTATACTCCTGTCTCTTAAACCTGCTTTCGAACTTATTTCCCCCGATGCTCAATTCAGGGAAGGTGAGTGATTTATATTACATTCACATGATGAGAGAGCAGTAGCTCCACTTAGTGGAAACATGGAGGTTGAACAGGTCATGTTGGGGGATGCTATTTCGCAAAGTCAAGATATTTCATGTCCCTCCAGGAAGCCTTCCTTGATCCGAGTTACACTTTCTCTTAACAAGCTTTTTTCCCAGTCATAAGAGTTAATGCTTCAACATCATCTCCTGCTTGTTTGTCTAGCTTTCCCTATAAATTTGTGGAAGCTAGGGACAATGTTTTGTTCACCATTGTATGCCCACTGTCTTGTATGTGGTAAAACCAAAGGGTTATTTTTATACCAAGTCCATAACACCAGACTCAGAGGAGGTCTGGGAAGAAAAGGAAAATTTGTTCCCTTTGGTGTCTGTTGCTTCTTTTTTTTCTAGCTAGTATCTGCAGCTTGGAAGGCTATGGACCACTCTCTATGTGGAAGTCTAGACTTTTGTTTTTGGTTTTGTTTCCTTTGTTTTGTTTTTGAGAGAGGTTCTGGCTCTGTTGCCCAGGCTGGGGTGCATGATCTCAACTCACTGCAACCCCCACCTTCCGGGCTCAAGGGAGGATCCCCCCTCAGCCTCTCAAGTAGCGGGGACTACAGGCATGTGCCACTATACCTGGCTAATTTTTGTATTTTTTGTAGAAATGGGATTTCACCATGTTGCCCAGGCTGCTCTCAAACTCCAGGGCTCAAGCGATCCACCCGCCTCAGCCTCCCAAAGTGCTGGGATTACAGACATGAGCTACCACCCCTGGCCTGAATTTTAGTTTTGAAAGCAGGTCAAATAGGTTGCTGCCCCGAGCTAATGTACCACCTGCCCTGGGCTGGTTGTTTGTGCTATCAACACAGTAGTTTTTCCTTGTATTTAAAGTTCTAAAATGCAACCATTTGACTTAATAAAAGTTTTCAGCAATGACACAGAAGGGAAATGCATTTGGATATAATAAAATCACTTTTATTTTTACCATAGCAACATTTCAGCAAACATTTCTTGACTGATTTGGGAGAAAAGATCTGGTTTTATGATTCCTCATGCCTTCTCCAAGGATGAACATATTCTTTCCAAAGAACAGAGAAGGAAGCTGAATCATAAAATCATATGAACATTTTCACAAGAGGATTCCTCTTGAAGCTTGAAGAAAATAGTTTGCAGACAGATGAAAATATGCACTTATTTATGAAAAGGGAGAGTAAACATTGGAACTCCAACCTAGATGCCCATATGGGTTAAAAAAAAGAATTGGCAAATGCGAACTCACAGTTGATTACTCTGTGAAAAGAAATTCAGAGATGTTTAAAGCTCTTAACCTGTGAGGCCAGTTTCATGGAAGAACTCTACCTTCTACTTCAGAGACAGAACACTGGGATAGGTAGCTGCGTGTCTGGCCTGAAGTGGAATTTCTTACCATCTGTATACTCCCCCAAGACCCACAACAGATGGTTACTGAGTTGAAGCTTCCCACTGATTGTTAATGATATAAACAAGCTCAGCTCTGAGAGCTGGCATTCCGGAAGCCCAGGTCAGGGGAGCAAGGGAAAGTAGAGATGGGAATAGAGTTCTGATTCCTAGCCCCATGTTTGATACCTTCTCCCTTCAAAGTCCTGTCCCTGGACTACAAATTTAGTTCCTAGTTAGTAATCAGAAAACCATGAAAAATTTCTAAGATGCACCTGACTTTAGTATGATGTTTAAAAGGACAGTGGGAACCATGAAGAAAGGGCAGGATCTTTTTATTGGATCTAAGAGTGGACTGATGATGTGCCTGGCAAGGAACAAGAGGCTTTCTTACAAATCAGACATTGAGACTGAGATTCCTAATGACTAGAGTGAGCTCAAAAGAGAAAGGTGGCTGAGCATGGTGGCTCACACCTATAATCCCAGCACTTTGGGAGGCCGAGGTGGGCAGATCACTTGAGGTCAGGAGTTTGGGACTAGCCTGGCCAACATGGTGAAACCATGTTTCTACTAAAAATACAAAAATTAGCCAGGCATGGTGACAGGCACCTATAATCCCACCTACTGGGGAGGCTGAGGCAGGAGAATTGCTTGAACCCAGGAGGCTGAGGTTGCAGTGAGCTGAGATCATGCCATTGCACTCCAGCCTGAGCAACAAGAGCAAGACTCCATCTCAAAAAAAAAAAAAAGAGAGAGAGAGAAACGTGAGCTTGTGGACATATTGGACACATGGGACCCAGGGGCTTCAAACACTGTTTTACGGGACAGAAGAACACAAAGGGTAATGCAGCCTAACATTCTGTTTCTTCCTTTCTCCCCTCTCCTTTCTTCCCTCCCTGAGAAACCACAGTAGCATAAGTCTCATTCAACCAAATGGTTGTCAATTATATGAGTTGTACTTTTCTCTTGCTGAACAGCAAACTGGCTTTCCTCCTCTTCGTCCTCCTTTTTCTGCCTATAGAGCAATCTCCTCCTGTCCATTTTGCAGGGCCGATAGGTCAGATACAGTGCTATGGTGATGATACCCACTCCAAGGGCAGTGGTAATAATGACAAAGATGGTAGAGCTGATTCCTTGATCCAGTCCTGCCCAAGCACAGACGACAGAGTTAGGACAGTCTGAGGGTGTGAGGGTCACCCACCCCAGCCCAACCAAGCCCACTTCTGAGTCTCACTCTTCCCAACCTAGTAGAATCTTTCTTATTTTCATGCTTGGATAAGAATCCCAAACCCCGAGGGGGTTCCATCCTGGGCCTGGCAGTAGGGCAGCAAGGTTACCTTGAACAATGACAGCAATATCTTTGCTGACAGAGCCCAGCTGGTTAGTGGCTGTACAGCAGTAGGTTCCTGTGTGGTTCTGGGTTGCCTTCTGTGGCACTTCAAAGTCAAAGACCACCCCATTCCAGGTACACACCAAGGCTGGAGCTGGGTTTCCCTTTGGGATGCAGGCAAGCATGTATTCCATCCCTTCTAGCCAGGTCTGTTTGCCAGGGCAACCAGATTCCTCTAACCGTGGCTTGTCTGCAAAAACAGAGTCTCCCAAGGAGCTGAGTTCAGAGCACCACACTCCCTCCCCA
>NW_022437093.1:17602-225721 GCF_009761245.1 Sapajus apella
TAGCTGGGATTACAGGTGCCCACCACCGTGCCCAGCTAATTTTTGTATTTTTAGTAGAGATGGGGTTTCACCATTTCGGTCAGGCTGGTCTCAAACTCCTGACCTCTAGCCATCGGCCTCCCGAAGTGCTAGGATTACAGGTGTGAGCCACCATGCCCAGTCTATTTTCTCTACTTGTCAAAATACAAATTTTTATATGGAAATTTTGAATATGTCCCTCTTCAGCATAAACTCCAACTATCACTTCCTCTGTTCTCCTTGACCATCGACTCTCAACCACTGCTGCGTGATCACTTGAACCACTTTCCTTTATGTTCCAAATTTCCCCGCATCTTGTTTCCCACTCACTTTCCTGGGCGTAAGGTAAGCTAGGAGAGCTTTCCTTTTATTCTCTCCTTTGTCTTTTTTAATGAGAAAAATGTGACAACTCTAATAATGAAGCAGTGGCCAAGAAGCTCTCTAGAAATGGGAAAATAATGATCCTCATTTTGACAAGAAAGGTCAGGCCTCTACTCACATAGGACATGGAGCTGGATCACAGTGGTTTTCATCAACCGCTGACCCTGCACCTCCAAAGAGGCCTCGCAGGAGAAATTTCGGCCATCATCTTCCTCCATGGCAGTAAATAGAAGCCAGGCAGGCTCCCCAGGGGCAAGGAGGTCTGGGGCTCCCTGAAGCCGAAGAGTAGGGCTGGGTGATGTTAATACATGCCCTGAGCAGGTCACATTAATATCGGTCCCTGCCAATGGGTATGATTCTTTTAGCTCCAGGATTGGTGGAGGGAACCCTGTAAGAAAAGGAAAAGGAGAGCCAGACACATTTATCAAAACTAGCAGACACTTGTGCATTCTTGCTGCTGGTGGAATCCCTTGGGAAGGCAACTTGGGAAAGACTTTGGATACCATTGCTGCTTCTGTAAAAGCTGAAGGTAAGAATGAGGTGATTTGGGGATTCGAGAGCTTATCTTATGCATGCACACCTTTAGCTATGCTTTGCTGCAAGAACTGCAAGATGTATGTTCTTTCCTTTTTTTTTGAGACAGAGTCTTGCTCTGTCACCCAGGTTGAAGTGCAGTGGCATGATCTCAGTTCACCGCAACCTCTGTCTCCTGAGTTCAAGCAATTCTTTGCCTCACCCTCCCGAGTAGCTGGGATTACAGGCACCCACCACCACGCCCAGGTAATTTTTGTATTTTTTGTAGAGACAGGGTTTCACCATCTCGGCCAGGCTGGTCTTGAACACCTGACCTCATGATCCACCCACCTCGGCCTCCCAAAGTGCTGGGATTACGGGCGTGAGCCACCTCGCCCGACCTAAGATGTCTTTTTCATCTTACAGCTTTCCTCCTCACCTCAAATAAATGTTCCTAAGAAGTAGTTCAGGCATCCACAATCACTCTGTAAGCAGGATGGCCTAAAGAAACTGGGGATGAAGGCTAGAAAGAAGTACTAAAGCAATACATGTCCCCAATCTGCCTGCATTTACCAGAGAAAGATGAAGACTCATATTCACTTGAGAATGTACCCAGTGAAGGGCAGCAGGGATATCTACCGCCAAATTACCAACCTGTTACTCTGTATTTTCAGCAGCAGAGAACCCGTATGAGAAAGGAAGAGGCAGGTCACTTACTGTAGCTGTGCACTAGCTTTCTTGTTTTCTGTTCAATTGGACCCAGAGATGCAAAGCAGGACAGTTCCTGATCACCAGCCTCCATGGCCCGAATGGTAGCATTGGCCCGTGCTATGTCCCCTTCCCAGGAAAGGAAGGAGCTCAGCTCCTGGTCTTCCAGGAACATGTGGAATATAACTTCTTCAGCTGGAAACACTCTAGCCACCTCACACCTCACAGTCTCCGCCATCCCAACCTCCAAAAGGGAAGAGACCCAGATCTGGGGACTCTGAGAGAATTCTGCCAAAAAAATAAGGACAAGGAGAGAAAGGAGAAAAGCCATGAGAAATCACGTCATGCAGGACCCCACAAGGTAGGGAGGGAGTTGGGCTAAAAGGTCTTTCTTCCCCAGGGTGAGTTTAAAGCCCAAGCAAAGGTGAAGCTCAGTTACTCTCATGCCCCCACCCTAAACCCCGTGAGAACTTAGTCCCAAAGGCCAAGGCAGGATGAGCAAAATGAGCCCCACGATTCCTCCTGCACCTGAGTTCTGACTCACCAAAGATCCGGAGTATTTTGATGGGTGAGCTGCCTTGAAAGAGCCTCCCACCTTGCAAACTCAAGTCCAGGTCTGCACGGCAGGAAAAACTGCACCTGTCATTTTCCCTTTGGGCTCTGACATGGATGATGACCTCAGCTCTTTTGGAGGCCACAGCCAAGCTCATAAATTTCTTTCTATGCAGTTCTTGGTTACCCTGGAGAAGGGTAAGGGTGAGGTTCTCCAAGGGTGCTACTCTGGGCACATGACATCTCACTGTGAAGGCTTCATCCACAGCCACCCAGGCAGGCTGCAGCTCCAGAATCACTTGCTCTGGTGGCTCTTTAAGACACAAAGGCAGGGCTTGATGAGAGTGCTACCCACCTCTCCAGAAAGAAATAGCATAGGACAGGAAGATGTGGTGATACAAATCACAGAAGGTGACTGCCACCCTTAAACTATCTGGTCAGCAACGTCAGCTTTCTGCCATCCCTGCCCTAGATGGGATGAGTTAGTCTTTCGGCCCTTCCTCTGCTCATCAAAAGTGGCTAGGGCCATAGCCAAGAAGAGGGACTGTTGAGGGAGGGTCCCTTGCTTTGACTGCTGCCATTCTGGAAAGCACTGATCTCTTGCCAGAGGGGCTTCAGAGGCAAGAGCAGCTTCTGGGGTCTCCTTAGTATCACCTAAAATCTATACTCTAGCAGGCCGGGCAAGGTAGCTCATGCCTGTAATCCCAGTACTTTGGGAGGCCAAGGAAAGTGAACCACTTGAGGTCAGGCGTTTGAGATCAGCCTGATCAACATGGTAAGGCCCTGTCTCTACTAAAAATATAAAAATTAGCTGGGTCTAGTGGTATGCACCTGTAATCCCAGCTACTCGGGAGGCTGAGGTAAGAGAATCACTTGAACCCAGGAGGCAGAGGTTACAGTGAGCCGAGATCATACCACTGCACTCCGGTCTGGGCAACAGAGCAAGACTCCGTCTCAAAAAAAAAAACAAAAACAAAAACAAAAAAAAAACATGGCCAGGCACAGTGGTTCATGCCTATAAGCCCAACACTTTGGGAGGCCAGGAGGAGGTGGATCACCTGAGGTCAGGACTTTTAAGACCACCCTGGCCAAGAAAGTGAAAACCCTTCCCTACTAAAAATACAAAAATTAACCAGGCATGGTGGCGGGTACCTATAATCCCAGCTACTTGGAAGGCCAAGGCAGAAAACTGCTTGAACTTGGGAGGTGGAGGTTGCAGTGAGCCAAGAAGGTGCCACTGCACTCCAGCCTGGAAAGGTGATTGGCTCTAGAATCCCTGTAGTATAACAGAAATCTTTATTAAGGGCCTTAATTAGAAACATTTGTCAAGTCCTTCCCTAAATAAGACATGTTCATGTTTCCCCATTCCTCCTTCCACCCCCCTGCCCCAGCCCTCAGCCCTACTCACGATACACAGTGATGCTAAGGCTTGTGTCCTTTTGAATCCCTGCACAAGAGAAGAAGCACTGCAGGATGGAATTCTCTGTGACATCCTCCAGAAGAAACTCTTTCCACTGAGGCCCTTTGCCCACCCTAGTGTTCTTCAAGAAGGTCTCAATTCCGCTGGGTCCTGGGTCTGGACAGGTAGTGCTGCAGTTGACCACTAGGGACTGTCCAAACTCCACCAGGGCCTGATTTGGCCAAACAGAAACCTGAAACAACTCTTCTGGGGCCCCTGAAATAGGAACCACATATGCCAATGACTCTGGTGAGGACCACAAGACCCAAACAGAATACAGAGCCTATTCTATCTAGTTCCAGGTTAGAGAACAGGAAACCTGCCGTGAATAAAAAGGTTCAGAGGACCAGACAGGATAAAAGACCTGTAATTAACAAGTTAGAGCCCTGATTCCACCACGATTCCCTCCACCTATCTTCTTTCTTGAGAACTTGAATTCTCTGTTAGTATCACCATGGAAATTATGGCATTGCTAAAAAAGTATGCCCAGGAGACCATTATCTTGCTAAACCTTCAGAATTCTTGAAAGCTCCCCAGGATAGGCTGCTGTGGACCATCACAGGATTCAAACTTTATTACTTATCCCTCAAAGGAGTATCTCTCTCAAATTATGGCTAAGGATTGCCTTCACCGGAATCACCCTGAATGCTTGTAAACTGCACATTCCAACTCCACCTTAGAATGTATGATTTTGAACCTGTGAGGGTGGGACCTGAAAATATGCTAGTGTATAAAATAAGCCTCCTGGGGACCCTTATGCACACTATATTCTGATCTCCACTGGCCTGCAGGTGACTCCCAGGGTCACTCATGTCCCATGGAACTTTACGCCTCTTCTCAAACTGAGACCATTCTATTTTGATTTGGCACTAAGGGAACGGATTTTTTGTCTTTGTTGTTGTTTCTGAGATGAAGTTTCATTCTTGTTGCCCAGGCTGGAGTGCAATGACGCGATCTCAGCTCACCACAACCTCTGCCTCCTGGGTTTAAGGGATTCTCCTGCCTCAGCCTCCCAAGTAGTTGGGATTGCAGGCATGTGCCACCATGCCTGGCTAATTTTTTATTTTTAGTAGAGATGGGTTTTCTCCATTTGGTCAGGCTGGTCTCGAACTCCAGACCTCAGGTGATCTGCCTGCCTTGGGCTCCTAAAGTGCTGGGATTACAGGCGTCAACTACCAATGCACCTGGCCGGAACGGATGTTTTTGGATGCTTACAAATTTCATCTGTTCTGGAAATCTCTGATGCAGTGGAAGATGTTGGATGGATTTTATTTATTATTTTATTTTATTTTATTTTAGAGATAGTTTCATTCTTTTTGCCCAGGCTGGAGTGCAGTGGTGCGATCTGGGCTCACTGCAACCTCTGCCTCCCAGGTTCAAGTGATTCTCCCGCCTCAGCCTCCCTAGTAGCTGGGATTACAGGCATGCGCCACCATGCCTGGCTAATTTTGTATTTTTTGTAGAGATGGGGTTTCACCACGTTGGCCAGGATGGTCTCAGACTCCTGACCTCAGGTGATTCGCCCACCTCAGCCTCCCAAATTGCTGGGATTACAGTTGTGAGCTACCGCGCCCAGGCTTGGATGGATTTTAAATGCTTGATGTAGGCAAGGGGCACGGGGACTTCAGGAATTCCTGAAGGCTTCCCTACAGGTCCCCTTTAGCTAGTCCATGTCTACCATCTACTTCACCGCCCAATACCAGTCTCTTCTGGGAATACACAACTCTTGTAGCAATGTTACCTGCTAAGACCCCTGTTCCTTTCCTGTCATCAGGAGAACTCACTTTTCGTACCTGAGCAATGGGTCCTGTCCTACCAAGAGCCTATTATACTTCATCGTGACACAAAGGGTGGCAAAAAGGAAGTAAAAATGTTCTCAAGAGGAGAAACACAGGGCACTCCTGGGGCAGAAGGGAACCAAGTAGAGAAGGCCTATCTCCTAGGGAGAGTCCTCTCTGATAGTCTATTAACTTGGGTTATCCCAATTACAAGCCAGGGACCTAAGGATTCTGTGTCCTAGTGATCCAAGAGATAGGAATCACTCATCAATCCAGATGAATGAACACGGAAGTGTCATCCCACTCAGGATGCCCCATCCCCTTCCTCACTGACCAGCTACCTGTGTCCTGGCACATACTGGTCAAAAAAACTTTCCCAAATAGCCTCACCTGGGCAAAGAATCAAGGCCAGCAGGGCCCAGACACCAAACAGACGCATTTTCATCCTTATGAGAAGGGCCAAAGGCTAAAAAGAAAAAAAAAAACAGCAATGCTGGAGAAAGTCACATACTCAAATATATATATATATATATTATATATATATTTATATATATAATATATATATAATTTTATATATATAATAAATTTATATATATTATATATATATATATAATTATATATATATAATAAATTTATATATATTATATATATATATGTTTAAGGAAAATTATTTTTTTGATATTATTAAAAGTCAGTCCCTTTCCTGAAACCTCACTAGTCTACAAAAATTACAGAAAAACATCACAGTGAAGGTGGACTAAAAGAACTTCTTGTATTATGTCTATTTGTTTCGGTTTGGCTTGTATGCACAGCAAAAAGATGGGAGGAAATATGAAAAAGGATGAGGCTATTATCAAGATTCCTGTATAAGTTGTATTCTACTTACTTTTCTACTAGTTTGCCTCCATCTATTAGACTGAGTCAATAGACGGGTGCTGTCATGGAAACATGAAGCTAGACATGTTTCCATGAGTCAAAACAACTACTGACTCAGTCCAATAGATGGAGTTTAGGCTGGGCTCGGTGGCTGATGTCTGTAATCCCAACACTTTGGGAGGCCAAGGTGAGTGGATCACCTGAGGTTAGGAGTTCAAGACCAGCCTGGCCAAAATGTCGAAACCCCATCTCTACTAAAAAACTATAAAATGAGTTGGGCATGGTGGTGCACACCTGTAAGCTACTTGGGAGGCTGAGGCAAGTGAATTGCTTGAACCTGGGAGGCGGAGGTTGCAGTGAGCCAAGGTTGTGCCATTGCACTCTAGAGCGAAACTTGGTATCAAAAAAAAAAAAAAGGTTTAAGCTGTCTGAAAGTCTTGGCCTGCACTGGAGCCACTCGGTGTGGGTCTGTTGCAGGAGAGGGGCAGGCAATGTGGGGAGGGGAGGGACAAATGCTGTTGGATTGCTTTGGCTGTGCAGTGTGTATTAAATTTGGAATCCGTTTGGGATTCTCACCCTCCATTCATAGTCAAGGATTTCTTGCTGTTTGGTTTTGTTTTTCCTTCCTTCCTTCTTTCTTTCCTATCTTCCCTCCCTCCCTCCTTCCTCCTTTCTTTCTCATCTTCCATTCATTTTCAAGGGTTTCTTACTGTTTTCCCTTTCTTTTTTTTTTCTTTTTTCTTTTTTTTTTTTTTTGAGATGGAGTCTCACTCTGTCGCCAGGCTGGAGTGCAGTGGTGCAATCTCGGCTCCCTACAACCTCTGCCTCCCAGGTTCAAGTGAGTCTCCTGCCTCAGTTTCCTGAGTAGCTGGGACTACAGGCAGGCCACCATGCCCAGCCAATTTTTGTATTTTTAGTAGAGATGGGGTTTCACCATGTTGGCCAGGATGGTCTCCATCTCTTAATCTCGTGATCCACCCACCTCGGCCTCCCAAGGTGCTGGGGTTACAGACATGAGCCACCACACTAGGCTTTTTTTTTTTTTTTTTGAGACGGAATTTCGCTTGTTGCCCAGACTGGAATGCAGTGGCCCGATCTCGGCTCACTGCAATCTCTGCCTCTTGGACTCAAGTGATTCTCCTGCCTCAGCCTGCCAAGCAGCTGGGATTACAGGCACGCACAACCGCGCCCAGTTAATTTTTGTATTTTTGGTAGAGATGGGATTTCACCGTGTTGGCCAGGCTGGTCTCGACTTGAGGTCGAACTCTTGACCTCAAGTGATCCGCCTGCCTCGGCCTCCCAAAGTGCTGGGATTACAGGCCTGAGCCACCATGCCCTGCTGCTGTTTCTTTTTTTTCTTTTTCTTTTTTTTTTTTTTTTTGAGACGGAGTTTCGCTCTTGTTACCCAGGCTGGAGTGCAATGGTGCGATCTCGGCTCACCGCAACCTCCGCCTCCTGGGTTCAGGCAATTCTCCTGCCTCAACCTCCTGAGTAGCTGGGATTACAGGCACGCGCCACTATGCCAGCTAATGTTTTGTATTTTTAGTAGAGACGGGGTTTCACCATGTTGACCAGGATGGTCTCCATCTCTTGACCTCGTGATCCACCCGCCTTGGCCTCCCAAAGTGCTGGGATTACAGGTTTGAGCCACCGCGCCCGGCTTTGCTGTTTCTTATAAATACAAGTCACACTGGGCCTTTGCACTGTCTCCTCCATCTGCCTGGAATTCACTTCCTCCTCCCCAAACTTTCCTCTGCCCAGTTGAGTATCTCTTTGCAATGCGGCCTACGCTGACCACGATCTTCTCAGCCCTCCCTGCCTGCCTACTGCTTTCCCTTCGCAGCGCCGTCGCCCTCTAACACCCAACTTGCTGATGACGCCTGAAATCAGCGGCTCTGTTTCCCCTGGACTGTAAGCCCCAGGAAGGAAGCACCCTTCGTTTTATTCACTCATGGATCCTAAGCGCCGGGAACGTTACAGGCGTTCAACGACTTCGAATTAAAGACAAGGAAATGCACGAACGAACGTACTAGATATATGGGTACCAATCCTCCTGCGAGGGCTGCTGACCCCTGCGTAGATACAGGTCACCAGTCCAGCTTTTGCTGGGAAAGGGCCTCGGGTCCAGCAGGGAGAGGGGCACGGACACCGTGTGGCCACCAAGGCTCTTCCGGGGGGACAATCCCCAACACACGGGAGAACACGTGCAAAAGGCACTTCCACACGGCTTCTCTGGGCTTCCAGTGCCGGCCAAGGAAAACACAACCGAAATCCTCACCAAGCCACGGCAGCTTGTTAGCACGCCTCTCGGTCTCGTCCGGCCGCTCATCGCTGCATCTGCCTCGGCTCCTCAGCCTCGCCCTCTTGGCTGTCAGGCGCCAGCCACGCGCTCAGACCGTTTGGTCCGCACCGCCAGGCGGGGGCGCGCGAGGGTGCGGCGGGTTTTCCTGATCTGCTTAGAAACTCGTGACGTCCACGCGAAATCTCAGCAGGGTTGGCTGAGACGAGAAGGGCGGGCAGGAAGCTAAGAAGACTGGAGAGGAACGCCGGGAAATTGAGGGCTGGCAAGCCTGAATCCTGTGGGGCAGAGAGCGCGTGTTTGGTGCCACGTAAGCACTTACGAATAACGCATCGTGGAAACAAAAGGAAAGGGATCGTTGTGGCAAATAACGGCTGTATAAGGAAAACAGAGGTTGTCTTCCCCTGTGGCTGTTGTTTTCGTGGTGTGGCCGGGACATGTGAGCCAGCCGGCGCCTCAGAGCTGCGCGCGAAGCCTTGTGCCCGCCTTGGGCAGCTAGCTCGCTCCCTGGAGGTCTGGGAGACGTGTTTGGCGGAATTTTGACAATTGTCAATTGGCGAAAATTCCTTTATTTGTCTGAGACGGAGCCTGGCTCAGTCAGCCATGCTGGAGTGCAGTGGCACGATCTCGGCTCACTGCAACCTCCGCCCCGCCCCGGGTTCAAGCAATTCTGCCTCAGCCTCCCGAGTAGCTGGGACTACAGGAATGCGCCACACGCCCGGCTACTTTTTGTATTTTGAGTAGAGATGGAGTTTCACCATGTTGGCCAGGCTGGTCTCTAACTCCCAAGCTCAGGTGATCCGCCCGCCTCGGCCTCCCAAAGTGTTGGCATTACAGGCTTGAGCGGCCGAGCCGGGCCTTTTTTTTTTTTCCCTCCCTTCCGCGTTTCCATATTCGTCCTCCATTTTTCCACTTGCAAATAACATGGTTGGGCCCCCAGCGTCCCTTTCTGGCTTTCCGCCCAATGTGCCTGAGCTCCGCTCACCCCCCGCCCCGGAGCTGTGCGTCCAGTTGCAAAAATGGGGTGAGCGAGGAAACGCCCCTTCTTTGAATCTCCGCCCGGGACCCCTTTCCTCAGCTTCCATGCCAAACCTCTTCCTGGAGGGAAGACTCGAGGTCAGTTCCCAAAGCGTTCACCCTGACACCGCACTGAGCCGTTCCCATCTGGTTTCCTTTTGGGTCTTTGGCTCTCCCTCAATCCTTGCCCTGATCGCGGGCCACGGGCTGAGTTTCTTGGTGCAGTGAATGTGAGGATTTGCGTTTATTTTTATTTTTTCAGGAAGACAATTAAGTGCTTCGACCATCGAATACAGGCACACTCCATGGGGCTGGTGTTACCGCATTTTCTGCATCGGGTAACAGACTTGGAGAGGCCTTGCTCTTCAGGACGTGGGGGTGGCAGGCAGAGGAATTATTAATGTTACTGGCAATTTTAGTGTCTATTGTACGTTCTGAGAACTATTTCTTGCCCTGCAAGAATCTTTTATCAAACCGATGTTTCTTTTTTGACTATGAGCAAGTGGCTTCTTGGGCTAAGGCTGGGCTGTCTAGGGTAACTATCACTGCCTGTTTCCTCCTTCCGTACTGATCATTTGAGGGAGAAAGTCAGAATCAGAAGCTTTGGAGTCAGAAAAGCCTGCCTATGAATCCCTTTTCAATACCTTACCAGCTTTCTGACTTACCGGAAAATTATGAAACTTGTAGTAATGTCCTCATCTTTGTTTTTGTTTTTGTTTTTGAGATAGTCTCACTCTGTCGCCCAGGCTGGAGTACAGGGCCGCCATCTCGGCTCACTCCATCCTCCACCTCCCGAGTTCAAGCGATTCTCCTTCCTCAGCCACCCGAGTAGCTGGGACTGCAGGTGCCCACCACCACACCCAGCTAATTTTTTTGGCATTTTTAGTAGAGATGAAGTTTCACCATTTGCCCCAGGCTGGTCTCGAACTCCTGACCTCAAGTGATCCACCCGCTTGGCCTCTCAAAGTAGTGAGAATACAGCCATGAGCCACTGTGCCCAGCCAGGAATGATATTTTGTTTATGTGCATGACAGAGCCTACCATTGATTTTGACACCAAGTAGGTGTTCAATAAATGGTAGTATGTGTTTTCCTTTCACAATCTCAGAAAGAGCCTCCCTGGCTACTTTTCGTTTTTGTTTTGTTTTGTTTGTTTTGAGATGGAGTCTCACTGTCACCCAGGCTGAAGTGCAGTGGCATGATCTTGGCTCCCTGCAACCTCCGCTTCCTGGGTTCCAGCGATTCTCCTGCCTCAGCCTCCCAAGTAGCTGGGATTACAGGCATCTGCCACGAGGCCTGGCTAGTTTTTGTATTTTTAGTAGAGATGGCCAGGCTGGTCTCAAACTCCTGACCTTGTGATCCACCCGCCTCAGCCTCCCAAAGTGCTGGGATTACAAGACTGAGCCACTGCACCTGGCATCCTGGCTCCCGCCCCCGTTGCCCAGACTGGAATGCAGTGGTGCAGTCTTGGCTCGCTTCAACCTCCACCTCCTGGGTTCAAGTGATTCTCCTGCCTCAGCCTCCCAAGTAGCTGGGATTATAGGTGCTTGCCACCAAGCCCAGCTAATTTTTGTATTTTTAGTAGAGACAGAGTTTCACTATGTTGGCCAAGCTGGTCTTCAGTTGCTGGCCTCATGATCCCTGCACCCAGCCCAATTCCATCTATTTTTATTAAAAATAGCTGTACTGGGTAAAAGCCTTTTTTTTTAAGTTCTGGTAATTTGAGACCAGGTGTGGTGGCTCACGCCTGTAATCCCAGCACTTTGGTAGGCCGAGGCGGGTGGATCACCTGAGGTCAGGAGTCTGCTAGCCTGGCCAACTTGGCAAAACCAGCTCTACTAAAAATACAAAAATTAGCCGGACCTGGTGGCAGGTGCCTGTAATCCCAGCTACTTGGGAGGCTGAGGCAGGAGAATCGCTTGAACCTGGGAAGCAGAGGTTGCAGTGAGCCGAGACTGCACCATTGCACTTAATTTGTCTCACAAAAAAAAAAAAAAAAAAAAAAAAGGTTCTGGTAGTTTTATATATTTATTACAGCTAAATTTTAAAAAATGGGCTTGCTCTAGCTGACCCATTTCTCTATGTGAAGGCTGCTTTCCTGGAGAAGTGGAGAAGTCATTCCTTCAAATGGATAATTGCTCTGCCCCAGGCAGTCATGGCTACAGGGCTGTGTTATAGAAGTTGGTTGAACCTGATGAAAGTGGGAGAAATTCTAGCTGGAGAGCTATCTGCTTCTGAAGTTGCATCTATCTTCTCTCTCTCTCTCTTTCTCTTTTGTTTTTGTTTTTTTTGGGTTTTTTTTGTTTGTTTGTTTATTTTTTGGGAGACAGAGTCTGGCTCTGTCGCTCAGTCTGGAGTGCAGTGGCATGATCTTGGCTCACTGCAACTTTCACTTCCTAGGTTCAAGCAATTCTCCCACCTCAGCCTCCCAAGTAGCTGGGACTACAGGTGCACGCCACCACACCCAGCTAATTTTCGTATTTTTAGTGGAGACAGGGTTTCACCATGTTGACCAAGCTGGTCTTGAACTCCTGACCTCATGTGATCCGCCTGCCTTGGCCTCCCAGAGTGTGGGATTATAGGCATGAGCCACTGCACCCAGCCTGCATCCCTTTTTGACTATAGTGGTTTCTGGGTTCCCCAAATCTGCTGCTTCCTGATCCCTCAAGACTTTCTCCCTTACCCGCTGTTTATTCCTGGGGCTATCAGCATCTGACTCAGGGGCCGTTTGTTCATTACAGAGCCTAAATGGTTAGTTAGGGTCAGTGCAGCTTTAACCAGAATTATAACAGACAGTTGAAGGGTTAAAATCTGGAGAGAGTACTAAATGAATCAACCTTGGCCACCCGATCAGTCAAGGTGAGGATGAAGTCTGGGCTAAGGGAATAAACAAAGAATCCAGGTAGAAGGTCACAATAAGTCCAAGACAGTGAGAGCATAAAGCTCAAGAATTTGGTAGCCAAAGTTAACTGTTAAGGTTAAGCTGGTTTTAACCTTCTGTCCTGATGGGTTAACTGCCAATTAGAACTGACTTGGAACAGGGTTTCTGGAGTGGGGAGTGTAGTTAACTTTTATCAGTTATTTCCTGAGCAGGCATTGTTTCTGCACGGTCCTTGTCCTCTTGGAGTTCACACTGGAGGGGAGTGTGGATGGAGACAGAGTTCCAGAGAAAAGCCACTGCACAATATGATAAATATTCTTACAGAAACCTAGACTGAGTGTTCGGGAAAACACAAAAGAGGGCAAGAAATTGATGCTGACAGTTGGAGGGTGGGGATTCCTGTCATGGAAAATTCCAGAGGCCGTGACATTTGAATTGGCCTTGAAGGATAAACAGAGACGCTTGCATGGCAGAGAACTGGGAAAGAACAATTATTCATTTAATAAATACGTATTTGTGTTTAACTTTATACCAGGTATGTTTCCAGGTAGTTGGGTTGCAACAGCAAATAAGACAAAGGCCCTGCCTTAAGGAGTGTCCATCCCAGTGACATCATGGGCGAAGGAACCACAGTGTGCACAATTTGGCATGTTCAGGGCAGAGTGCAGTGTGGCTTCATGGTGGAATACATGAGCTGTTTCTGTGAATGTATACATCTCAAAAGAAGAACAAGAATTAGAATCAAAAGAAAATCTTTGGGGATAATAAGCATTGTTGTTTTTTGTTTTTTTGTTGTTTTGTTTTGTTTTGTTTTTGAGACAGAGTCTTGCTCTGTCACCAGGTGCCAGGCTGGAGTGCAGTGGCTCAATCTCTGCTCACTGCAACCTCTGCCTCTCAGGTTCAAGCAATTCTTCTGTCTTAGCCTCCCGAGTAGCTGGGACTACAGGCGTATGCCACCATGCCCAGCTAATTTTTGTATTTTCAGTAGAGATGGGGTTTCACCATGTTGTTTTATTAATAAAACAATTTTGGGCTGTTGAGAGGAAGAAGGCTGGAGAGGCAAGGTGAGGACAGATAGGAATTAGGCCATGCTAAGAGGTTTAGCACAGACTCTCCGGTAAGCCTTTGGCTTTTCAACACGTTAGAGTTCTGGAACACTTTTTCAAAAGAAATTCCGCATGGTCACTCCACATATAAAACAACAAAAGTAGAGCTGCTTGGTTGAGGGGCAGTGGTGGGTATGGGCAAGAGAAGAACTCCTCATTCTGCACTCCCACCTTACTCTCAGCTCTCCACGACAGCTCCTGTGTTTCCAAGAAACCCAAAGGCCCACAGTTTTTCTTGTTTGTTTTTTGAGATGGAGTCTAGCCCTGTCACCCGGGCTAGAGTGCAGTGGGGGGGTCTCAGCTCACTGCAACCTCCACCTTCTGGATTCAAGCGATTCTCCTCCCTCAGCCTCCCAAGTAGCTGGGACAACAGGCATGTGCCTCCACGCCTGGCTAATGTTTGTATTTTTTTGTAGAGACGGGGTTTCACCATCTTGGCCAGTCTGGTCTCAAACTCCTGACCTCAGGTGATCCATCTGCCTTGACCTTCCAAAGTGCTGGGATTACAGGTGTGAGCCACCATGCCCAGCCAGCCCACAGTTGAAAACCCACTGAAGGTATTGGAGGGCGCACAGATGTAGGTAAATGAAGAGATGTGACCGGATTTGCTGTCTTGAGATAAAACTGGCAGGGGGCATGCAGTAGGATAGTCCGTCAGCAGAGAGGCCACTGGGTTAGGGAAGAGCTGCTAAGGACCTGATCTCGGGTGGGTGGGCTGGATCCAAGAGAGATCTGGGAGGTAAAACTTGATGACTAAGAGTGGGGGTTAGTGACCAGGTGCGGTGACTCAGGCCTGTAATCCCAGCACTTTGGGAGGCCGAGGTGGGCAGATCACACGGTCAGGAGTTCGAAACCAGCCTAGCCAGCATGCTGAAACCCCGCCTCGACTAAGAATGCATAGTAACTCACCCTGTAATCCCAGCTACTCAGGAGGCTGAGGCAGGAGAATCATTTGAACCAGGGAGGTGGAGGTTGCAGTGAGCCAAGATCGCTCCACTGCACTCCAGCCTGGGCAACAGAGCGAGACTCTGTCTCAAAAACAAAATAGAATGGGGGTAGCAGGAGAGTGAATGGTGATTCCCAAGTGAGAGCAGAATTAAAATCATTAAGGATTGAAACCCCAACTCTACAAAAAAACACAAAAATTATCTGGACATGGGGGCATGCACTCCAACCTGGACAATGGAGCAAGACTGTCTCAAAAAAAGATAGTAAAATAAAATCGTTAAGGCTTTCTCTACTCTCCTCTTTGCTTTTGGCTGTCGGTGCCCTGGGCATCTGGTTGTGTTACTCCATCTTCATCAGCTTTCACTTGCCAGCAAGACCAGTTTGAATGTCTCAGCAGGGCAGGGCTGGCCCTTTGCCATGTCCTCATACCCTTACCCAAGATAGGTATGGGAGGAGAGGCAGACTGAGAGGACAATGAGACATTGATTTGGAACAAATAGGTTTAAGTGGCTAATGGAATATCCAGCAGGGAGTTGGAAATATGGATCTGAAGCTCCATAGAGAGGTGGGATTGGAGTTGGAGATTTAGGGTCATGAGAAAATAGACAGTAATTGAATGATTGGTAGTAGATGAATATATCTAGGTAGGTCAAGTATAGAGAAAAGATTTAAATATAGAAACCCCCAAGACAAGGACATTTAGGGACCAAACGAGGAGTCAGAATAAGTCAGAGATCCGAATAGAGGTCCTTCCCTTAGTGTTCTTCTATGGTAGTAGTCTGGTTTTTTGTTAAATTTTTCAGTAGAGACAGGATTTCCTTATATTGCCCAGGCTGGTCTCAAACTTCTGGGCTCAATGGATCTTCCCGCCACAGCCTCCTAGAATACTGGAATTACAGGTGTGAGCCACCCATGGCCCAGACTTTTTTTTTATTGTTTTTTGAGACAGAGTTTCGCTCTTGTTGCCCAGGCTGAAGTGCAATGGTGTGATCTCAGCTTACTGCAACCTCCGCCTCCCAGGTTCAAGTGATTCTCCTGCCTCAGTCTCCAGAGTAGCTGGGATTATAGGCATGCGCCACCACACCTGGCTAATTTTGTATTTTTAGTAGAGACAGGGTTTCTTCATGTTGGTCAGGCTAGTATCGAACTCCCGACCTCAGGTGATCTGCCCATCTCGGCCTCCCAAAGTGGTGGGATTACAGGCATGAGCCACTGCGCCCAGCCCAGAGTGTTTTTTTAATTCTACTAGTAGCTCTGGGTCCAAATTGAAAAGCCAGGAGGTCACATCTGCAAGGGTCTGAGAAGTAAGCAGGAAAAGACTTGTTAGACTGCAGTGCCACCCAGAGCTACTAGTGTCATAACCCTCTTCCTGGCGTAGGAAGAAAACAAGAGAAAAAATGGTAGAATCATGCCCCCACCCTTGGTTCCAGAGATTCCAGGAGTGTCACCTGGGCTGGCTGTAGCCTTGAAGCCCACTACTTCTTTTTTTTTATTTTTTTATACTTTATTTTTTAGAACAGTTTTAGATTTACAGAAAAAAATTGAGCAGATAGTACAGAGTTCTATATTTCCCTTTCCTAGTTTCCCCTATTATTAATACCTTCCATTAGTGCGGTACACTGGCTACAATTAATGAACCAGTATTGATGTACTATTGTTAGCTAAAGTCTATATACATTAAAGCTCACTGTGTTATACAGTTCTATTGGTTTTCACATATAATGTCATGTAGTCACTGTTACTGTATCATACAGAATAGGTTCACTGCCCTAAAAATGCCGTGTACTTCACCTAATCACCCCCATACCCTAATCCCTGGCAACCACTAATCTTCCTACCATGTCTATAATTTTGCCTTTTACAGCATCCTTTTTAATGGCTGCATAACATTGTCTCATGTGGATTATCCAGCCAATCCTTTACTGTAGGACACTGATGGTGTTACACAACTTAAAGAAAACACTAGAAATGTAACACTAAACCTTGGATTCACACAGGAGCAAATCACCCTTTGCTGACCTGGCACAGGACTCACTTGCCCATGTGCTGCCACTTAGCTGTGTATCACAACATTTCATGATCTTTGGGCAAAGGAGCCATTCACATGTAAAACACAACCTTGTAAATCAGAAGAAAACATCTGGCATTCACTGTGATGGAAGAACCAAAGCAAAGTGATAAACACCATCTGTCAAATTTATTTTCCAGTGGAGCCTTTCCAAATTTCTGGGGTTTTCCTTGCCAGTTCCTTGTCACAGCAGCACTGGAAGCAAATGAAACCGCTGTGGTTTTTCATGATGTTCTGAGCTAGGCAGCGGTGCTCCCAGGGCTAAAGCCTACTTCTTCTTTTCTTTTTTTTTTTTTTTTTTCAAGATGGAGTCTCTCTCTGTTGCCCAGGCTGGAGCGCAATGGCGCGATCTCGGCTGACTGCAACCTCTGCTTCCCGGGTTCAAGCAATTCTCTGGCCTCAGCCTCCCAAGTAGCTGGGACTACAGGCGCATGCCTCCATCTCCATGCCTGGCTAATTTTGTACTTTTTTTTTTTAAACAGAGTCTCTCTCTGTTGCCCAGGCTGGAATACAGTGGTGCGATCTCAGCACACTGCAGCCTCCGCCTCCCTGGTTCTCCCTGGTTCAAGTGATTCTCCTGCCTCAGCCTTCTAAGTAGCTGGGACTACAGGCACCCACCACCACGCCCAGCTAATTTTTTGTATTTTTAGTAGAGATGGGGTTTCACCGTGTCAGCCAGGATGGTCTCCATCTCCTGACCTCGTGATCGGGGAGCTGCCTGCCTCAGCCTCCCAAAGTGCTGGGATTACAGGTGTAAGCCACCGTGCCCGGCCCAAAGCCCACTTACATGCTGGTATCTGCTCCCACCATTGCAAGTCTCTACTCATCAAGCTTTTTACCTGCTAGACTGTGCTGACTGTAACAGTTTGTGTGTGGAGAACTGACCACAATGTGCTCATAGAAGAGGAGCTGTCTCTTACATTCAGTGATCTGGCAACACAGATTCTGATTCTCCTCATCCTGTGCAGCTTTATGCCTTTGACTCTTACTCTGTCTTCTTTGCCTAACTCATCTGTTACCTCCTCCAAGAAGTCTTTATTAATCCCTTTCCCTCATTAAAGTCCTCATGTTTCCCCATGGTACCCTGTGAATACCTTATCTTAGCAGTTGTCATGTGGGGAAATGATCTATTTATTCATTTATCTTCTTTACCAGCATATATCAGGGACTGGCACATAGAAGTTGCTCAATAAATACTTCTCAAATGCTGAGTACAGCACCTGCTACATTACCTTCACACCCAAGCCTGCTGCCCTAACTGTCCCTTCCTCTCCCTACTCAGCATCCATGTGGGAGACAGACACTTCAGCTGCCGGGGTGCTCCCGCTGGGACAGGCTCTGGTACAGCCCCAGCAGTGCTGCCATCTTGGTAAACATTTCCCAACATGACCAGACTACTCACAATGCTTCTCAGGAAATTCCAACCCCCTGATGGACATCCGTACTGAGGAATGATCCTTTGCTGGCCTGCTCTAGGGGAAGCATTGAGCCAACTTGCTCCAAGGGCCTTCCTCCAAGCTACTTGGTGGGTGCTCCCTTGGCTAGCTGAGCAAGGAACCACAATTCCCAGAGTCTGTGCTGGGAATTGTCCCATTGGCTCTGGTTGTATTAAATATTATTAGTTTGTTAAATACTTTTTAGTTCCATTTAGTGTCTTTGAGCATCTGTAGATACAACAGGGTCTAGCAGTTATAGGAAAGTCCCTCTAAACTGGAAGCCTGGGACCATAGAAGGACTCAATAAAAATTGTTGAATGAAGTCCCTGAAAAGTGGGCACTGAGCAGAATAAATACCAAGGGAGGAGGAGAAAAAGACATCCAAGCACAGGGAACAAAGGCAGGGGAATGTTGCCTCCACTTCGGAGTGCTCTAGGAAACTGTTCTGATTAAGCAGGCCCTATTAATCAACTTGTTTTTCTCTGAGTCTCTATGACACCGGCATTTCAGTTTTTTGTTTTCATCTTTTTTTCCAGAGACAAGGTCTTACTCTGTAACCCTGGCTGGAGTACAGTGATCAGAGCTCACTGCAGCCTCAAACTCCTGGACTGAAGTGATCCTCCTGCCTCAGCCTCCCAAGTAGTTGGGACCACCAATTTCTTTGCAAGTAATAACAGACCAGACACACAACTACCAAAAACCGGTGGTAAGTAATGGTTAGTCCCTAGACTGTGGATTCTAGAGCCAGATGAGAAACAGTTAGAATCCTAGTACCACCACAGTGAGGGTGGGCAAGTGACTGCTTCTCCGTGTCTTGATTTCTAAAACAGAGGTAGAGCCAGGCATGGAGGCTAGTGCCTATAGTCCCAGGTACTTGGGAGGCTGAGGATGGAGGATTGCTTGAGCCAAGGAGTTTGAAGCTCCATCAGTCAAGCTATGATCATGCCACTGCACTCTAGCCTGAACAACAGAGACCCCATCTCTTAAAAAAAAAAAAAAAGGTAAAAACAGTGTCGACTTTATATATGGTACCTACCTCATATGTGTTGTGAGGATTAAATGAGCTAATACACATAGCAAATACTCAGTAAATGTTACCTATTCTCCCCTTACTGTGTAGGAAATCTTCCTTTATCCCTACCATGCCTCAGATATCTCTATTTGTTCCCTGACACCTTGAGGATATTTTATCATAACACGTTAACTCATTGTTGATATTATCTGATATATCTGATATTAATTGATATTATATTATTGTTTATCATTCTCTCCCACTGCACTCAAAGATTGTTCACACATATTTGTTAAGTTATAACAGGGATCAAGAGAGATACAGTATATACCCCAAATAATTAAAATCAGGTACTCAAATACAAATATATATTCATAGCAGCACTACTTGGAATAGCCAAGAAGTGGAAGGAGCCCTACTGCTCATCAATAGATAAATGGACAGGGCTGGGCATGGTAGCTCATGCCTTTATCCTAGCACTCAGGGAGACCAAGACAGGAGGGTCACTTGAGCTAAGGAATTTGAGACCAGCCTGAGCAACATAGTAAGATACCCTCTTTTTTTGTTTGTTTGAGATGGAATTTCACTCTGTCACCCAGGCTGGAGTGCAGTGGCACGATTTGGGCTCACAGCAACCTCCACCTCCCAGATTCAAGCAATTCTCCTCTTTCAGCCTCCCTAGTAGCTGGGACTATAGGCACAAGCCACCACACCTGGCTAATTTTTATATTTTTAGAAGAGATGGGGTTTCACCATATTCGTCAGGCTGGTCTCGAACTCCCGACCTCAGGTGATCCTCCCACCTTGGCCTCCCAAAGTGCTGGGATTACAGGCATGAGTCACTTTATTTATTTATTTACAAATAAGACATATAAAATATATAAGACATATATAAAATAAGACATATATATATTTAAGACAGCAGGCCAGGAGTAGTGGCTCATGCCTGTAATCCCAGCACCTTGGGAGGCCAAGGTGGGTGGATCACCTGAGGTCTGGAGTTTGAGACCAGCCTGACCAATATGGTGAAACCCCGTCTCTTCTAAAAATACAAAATTAGCCAAGTGTGGTGCTGTGTGTCTATAGTCCCAGCTACTCGGGAGGCTGAGACAGGAGAATTGCTTGAACCCAGGAGGTGAAGGTTGCAGTGAGCCCAGATTGTTCCACTGCACTGCAGCCTGGGTGACAGAGTGAGACTCCATCTCAAAAAAAAAAAAAAAAAAAAAAAAAAAAGACAGCATCTCACTATATTGCCCAGGCTGGTCTCAAACTCCTTAGCTCAAGTGATCCTCCTGCCTTGGTCTCCCAGAGTGCTAGGGCAGATCACCTGAGGTTCGGAGTTCAAAACCAACCTGACCAACATGGAGAAACCCCATCTCTACTAAAAATACATAATTAGCCAGGCATGTTGGCACATGCCTGTAATCCCAGCTACTCGGGAAGCTGAGGCAGGAGAATCGCTTGAACCTGGGAGGCAGAGGTTGCAGTGAGCCCAGATCATGCCACTGCACTCCAGCCTGAGTGACAGAGTGAGACTCCATCTCAAAACAAATAAATAAATAATAATAATTAAAAAAAAGATAAACGAGGGCCGGGCGTGGTGGCTCATGCCTGTAATCCCAGCACTTTGGGAGGCCGAGGTGGGAGGATCACGAGGTCAAGAGGTCGAGACCATCCTCGCCATGATGAAACCCCATCTCTACTAAAAATACAAAAATTAGCCGGGTGTGGTGGCACGTGCCTGTAGTCCCAGCTACTCGGGAGGCTGAGACGGAAGAATCGCTTGAACCCAGGAGGTGGAGGTTGCAGTGAGCCAAGATTATACCACTGCACTCCAGCCTGGTGACAAAGCAAGACTCCGTCTCAAAAAAAAAAAAAAAAGATAAATGAATACATTGTGTTATATACATGCAATGGAATATTATTCAGTCATAAGAAAAAATGAAGTACTGATACATGCTATAAAATGAACCTCAGAAACATTACAGGAAGTGAAAGAAGCCATGCCTAACACTCACCTATTATGATTCTATTTATATGAAGTATCCAGAATAGGTAAATCTAGAGACAGAACCCAGATTGGTGAGTGCCAGAGGTTGGGAAGAGGAAGGAATGAAGAGCAACTGCTTAATGAGGATGAAGGTTTTTTTTGGAGAAAGAGTTTCGCTCTTGTTGCCCAGGCTGGAGTGCAATGGTGTGATCTCAGCTCACTGCACCTCCACCTCCCCGGTTCAAGCCATTCTCCTGCCTCAGCCTCCCAAGTAGCTGGGATTATGGGCATGCACCACCATGCCCAGCAAATTTTGTATTTTTAGTAGAGACAGGGTTTCTCCACATTGGTCAGGCTGGTCTCAAACTTCCGATCTCAGGTGATCTGCTCGCCTTGGCCTCCCAAAGTGCTGGATTACAGGCATGAGCCACCATGCCGAGCCGAGGATGGAGTTTTCTTCTGGGGTCATGAAAGTGTTTTGGAACTAGAGATGGTGGTTGTACAACATTGTGAATGTAATATATACCACTGAATTGTGCAATTTCAAGTAGTTAATTTTGTTATATAAATCTCACCTCAATTTTAAAAAGTAGCCAGATGTGGTACATGCCTACTCAGCTATTCTGGAAGTATCACTTGAGCCCAAGAGTTTAAGACCAGCCTGGGCAACCTAGCAAAACCCTAAAAAAAAAAAAAAAAAAATCTTAAAATAAAAAGATAAATTGAGAGAGAAAAAGATCCTGCCTTTGTAGAGTTTATATTTTAGTGGGTGAGCCACATCAGACAGTAAATCAGTACACACCTAAGTAAGTAATGATGTACTGTGATAATCACTTGATGGGATGTAAGGGTATGAGAGAACAGAGAGGCTTTGAGGTGGGAAGGGGCTTGGCAGTTTGGAAAACTGCAAGGAGACCATCTGAGCTGATGCTTAGAGAGCCAGAGGCAGTGATTTAAAATGAACCCAAGGAGGTAAGCAGGGGCCAGGTCCTGCAGAGCCTTAAATGTCACAGGAGGGAGTGTGACATTCAATCTAAGAGCAATGGGGAGCTGGGGAGGGTTTTAAACAAGGGATTAACAGGAACTGAGTTATATTTAACTGTTCGAGCTGCTTTATTGAGACTGTCTCACTCCGTCACCCAGGCTGGAGTACAGTGGTGCGATCTCTGCTGGTTGTAATCTCTGCCTCTCAGATTCAAGTGATTCTCGTGCCTCAGCCTCCAATGTAGCTGGAATTACACGCCTAGCACATTTTTGTACTTTTAGTAGAGACAGGGTTACACATTAGAGACAAGATATAAGGATGTACAGATGAGAAGTAATTTTCAAAAAAGCGCTGGATGGAGAACTATACTATAAAAAGGATCTGAGGTGCTATGATGCAAGGAAGGAAGCATTATTTGGTTGGGGCTGAAAAAAATAAAGCAATTATAGTAAAAAAAAAAAAAATTTTGATCCGAGCTTCTTGACAGTGTGGTCCGAGAAGCAACAGAACAGCTGGCAGCCTGCTAGAAATGCAGAGTCCTGGGCCCTGCCCCAGACCTCAAGAATCATAATCTGCATGTTTAGTAAGAGCCTCAGGTGTTTTTTATGTGCTTATTAAAGTTTAAGCAGCACTGGTCTGTATCACGGCAAGGAGACCCAGACCATCAGACGGTAGGCTCCCTGGCACAGCTGAAGCATTTTTGAATACTTTGATACCGGACAGTGTATCTGAAAAGATACTGCATTTTTGAAAATTAAGTGCTATAAATACTGGAGAAAGACCTCTTTTTTTAAAACAGCAGGGAGATTTCTCATAAGCCAAATTTCTTTTGACTAGAAGCATTTTCTGGGGAGTAAAGTACCAGGCTTCTTTAAAGTGAGGCAGAGCCACGTTAAAAATGTGCGATAAGAACTCAGTCTTGGCCAAGTCGACCGTTCACCAGCTGGGTCAAGTCTGGAGTCGCCTAGGTCCCTTGGCAATTCTGAGCCACCAGGATGAGCTTTTACAGGAAGTCGAGTTGGCTGCTGTTCTGTCCCAGAGAGCAGCTGAGTCTTTTTTTTTTTTTTTTTTTTTTGGAGACAGAATTTTGCTCTTGTCGCCCAGGCTGGAGTGTGCAATGGCGTGATCTCGGCTCACCGCAACCTCCACCTCCCGGGTTCAAGCGATTCTCCTGCTTCAGCCTCCTAAGTACCTGGGATTACAGGTGCCCGCCACCACGCCCGGCTAATTTTGTATTTTTCGTAGAGACAGGGTTTCCCCATGTTGGTCGGGCTGGTCTCGGACTTCTGACCTCAGGTTATCCGCCTCCGCCTCCCAAAGTGTTGGGATTACAGGCGTGAGCCAGCGCTCCCGGCTCTCAGTTGAGTCTTTAACGCGGAAGATGCAGAAATGAGACTGGACAAAACCATTTTCGGGGAGTGTGGCCGGGGAATTCGGTGAGGGTGCTACACCGGGAGAGAGTAGTAGCATCTGCTCATTCACTCTGAAGCCCATCAGTGACCTTAGACCTCTAACCCCGCGCCTCACTCGGCGCTTCCGTGCGCAGCTTCCGCTCCCGCCCCTCCGTGGAAGGGCTGACCAAGGGGTGTGGGCGGGGCTCTGAGGCGGGCGGTTAGGGGCGGTGCCCGCTGGGGGCGGGTCTCGCGGGGGGCGGGATTCGAGGAGGCACTCGTGCATTGGGCACCAGGTAGGGGCGGGGACTAGGGCTGGGCTGGGTTGGGCGGGGCAGGGAGTTCGTAGCCGCCTCTGGGTAACTCGACTCGGGCGGCCAAACCTCCAGAGGCCGGGGACGGCAGGCGGGCCCGCAGCGGATCCTGGATCCGGAATCTCTCGGGCAGGAGCGGAATCTGTCCCGAACCGGGTCTCTGAGGAACTCGCAAACTTGGATTAGGAAATCCTGGAGCCCGGATCGACAAACCCCGGCACCCGGAATTAAGATCGCCAAGTCCCGGATCGCGGAGCACAGAGCGCGGAGCGGACTCGACGCGGAGCCCGGATTCCGGATCGCGGCACCGCGGGACGGGACGGAGCGATGTCGGGCCGAGGCGCGGGCGGGTTCCCGCTGCCCCCGCTGAGTCCTGGCGGCGGCGCGGTGGCCGCGGCCCTGGGAGCGCCGCCTCCTTCCGCGGGACCCGGCATGCTGCCCGGACCGGCGCTTCGGGGACCAGGGCCGGCTGGAGGCGTGGGGGGCCCCGGGGCCGCCGCCTTCCGCCCCATGGGCCCCGTGGGCCCCGCGGCGCAGTACCAGGTGAGCAGAGAGGACGCGAGCGGACGGGGGCGTGCGGCGCCGCAAGGGCGCCTGGGCCAGGGGCTGAGGAGGGCTCGAGTGAGGGCACTGGGGCGTGCCTGAGGAACGGTGGAAGGCGGGCCGGGACCCTCGGGGTGCGGCGAGTGGCGGTGGAGGAGTGGGGAAAAGGAAGCGGGTACCGTAGCGGAGGGCTGGAAGCAGCTGGAAGGCCTGGGGGCTTCCTCGCACAGGGATTCCGAGTGCCTGGGAGATGGAGGAGTTTGGGGAGCCAGTGAATTGTGGGCAGGTGGGTTGGGAAGTGATGAGAAAGTTTGGGAAAGGGCCCTCGCTGAGAAACCGTGGTTACTCAGCATCGGCCTTGGTCCCACTTCAGGTCTGCCCTGTTTTTTCTGGTTAGGAACTGGCCGAGCCGAGCTCTAGCGTGTCTGAGATGGCTCCCGGCTGCTAATGAAGAGGAAGGAGCCTGGCGTCCCACGGGCACGGGACGCGGAGGCTAGGGCCAGGGGATTCCAGCTTGGGCACCGGCGGACTTTACTCCTGAGGCAGGGCCGGCGCCTTCGCTGGCGAGGACTACAGCTTAGACCAGAGACGGTGGTGGCCAGGCCTGAAGGGAGGCCCAGCCTAGTCACAGGCCGCCTCTCTTCTGGCCTTTCTGCCTGCTGTCATAGTGTCCGGGAGTTGATTAGTCTGGACGTGCAGAGTGGAGCCCTGCTGGTCTGGGGCGGGAGGAGTCTGCGAGAGTTGCTTCAAAGAGTGCCGTCCTGACCCCTTTGGGGTTTGAGAGCTGCTTAGGTTGCAGCCTTAAAAGCCCTTGCAAGGCAGCGATTTCTGCTCAGTGTGTGAGGACCTCAGCCTGACCCTGCCGGTCCCCCAAGTCTGCTGTTTAGGTTGCCCCAGAAGGCTTAGAAACTGCCCATCTGCCTTCCCACCGTCTCTGCACTTCTATTTGGCATTCAGGCTCTAACCCGGCCACATCCCAAGCCATGTGCCCCAGCATTTGACGCCGGCGTCTTCCTCATCTCCCGGGTCTGTCGTGAGGCTTCCTGTTTTCAACTCAGGTCTCCAGGTGGAGGTCCTTAGGGATCCTCGTGGAGTATACACAGCTCACCTGCCCCCTTTGCCTCACTTCTAAAGAAATGCTTAATTAGGGACACTGACTGGATTTTTTTTCCCCCGTTACTCATTCTTCCTCCTTAAGAGAAAACAAAGAGTCTGGATATGGTCAGAGACAAACCTAGTCCCAGAGACTCCAGCTGGGGCCGGTCTTTCCCACCTTGCTCTCCCCCTGGGGATTCATGGGCCCAGGCTGTTGCTGAGGGCTCCACGCATCGGTCATTGGCACCCTCAGACCTGCTCTCTGAGACCTGGCCTGGGCACCACCTGTGGGCCTTCGGCCTTGGAGGGACCTGGAACAGACAAGCAGCTCCAGTTTCCTTGGCATGTAAGCCATAGGAAATGTACCCTTCGGAAAGCCCCTGAGAGGTTGGATTCCAGAGTGTTTGGTGGGGGGTGGCCTTGGGCCTGTGGCAAGGCCAAGCTGGCTGGCTGGTTAGGCCTGGGCTGCTAGCTGGGGGGAAGTTGGAGATGGCCCTGAATCTGGGTTTCCCATCCCACTAGCTTTCCTCTTCCTCCTGGCAGGAGAGGTAGATGGGAAGGAGAATCCAGCCAGCTAACACTGGCTGAGTTTGAAGAGGATCCTACTTGCCCTCTTTCCAAGCCCAGTTGTATGACTTCCAGGAGAAGGGACTTTAGATCTGGGGAACAAAGGGATTCCTATCTGTTAGGGCTCATCAGTTGTGCTGGAAACTCGAGGATTTGAGGCCCAAGCTGAGCAAATAGGGGAATCTGCTGAAAGAAGGGAAGCGATGACCTCCCTCCCTCCAGAGGGTGGCTCTAGCTGTGGCTCACAGGTAACAGGAGCCTAAAAAAGAAAAAACCCTCCAGGGCTGGGTGTGGTGGCTCACACCTGTAATCCCAGCACTTTGGGGGTTGGGGGGGGCAGACAGGATTGCCTGAGACCCAGGTGTTCAAGACCAGCCTAGGCAACATAAGCCGTCGCCTCTTAAAAAAAATTTAGCCAAGTGTGGTGGTATGCACTTATGGTCCCAGGTACTCAGGATGCTGTGACAAGAGGATTGCTTGAGTCCAAGAGTTCAAGGCTGCATTGAGCTATGATCCTGCCACTGCACTCCAGCCTGGGCAACAAAATAACAAAACCACAGATTGTTGGGTTCACTCCAGAGAGTTCAAAAAGTTCAAGATCCTTTTTACTCATGGGAGGGTGGTAGTAGTACTCCAACTGAGGCCCTCAGGAGCATCAGGGCCACATTTGGGGCAGGGCAAAGCGTACTCACCTGAGACCTGGATGCCTCACCTGGCAGCCACAGCATCAGACCCAGCCTCCTGCCCTGCTGCCCTGGGTGGTGGTGGTAGAGTTAAGCTTAGAATATGGGCTAGTGCCAGGCCAAGGGAGAGGAGGGCGTTACATGCCTCTGGGGTTCAGGGGATTGAGCCAGGGCTACCTGGTCCTGCTGCAGGCAGGGAGTTTGGGAGGCTCAGAGTTCTGGACTGTTTTTTTTTTGAAGGGGGATAAGTTGCTGGTGCCACAAAGCCCAGGTATGGAGCTTGGCAAGGCTCAGCCGGGACTTGAACTGTAAGCAGCCTTCCCCTGGGGCCCCGAGTGAGCTGGGGCTCTGGGCCCGGGAAGTCTGTGGCAGATGTCTGGGTGGAGTCTATTCCAGGCCCTGCCTGTGTGGCCTTGTCTTGGGACTTCCTGTTCCCCCTAGTACCTGGCCAGGAGGGATGGGTGGTGCTGCAGGTTTTGTGAAAGACCCATCAGGAAGCTTCTTGGGGATCACAGGGCTGTCGCTCACGCTCTGCAGGACCCATGGCTTCGATTTTCCCTGTCTTTGTCTCGGGCACTAGAAAAATCTCAAGTCTGGGATGTCTGCACCCTGAGCTTACAACTGTAGCCACACGTCGTTTTTTTTTTTGTAATCTCAGGCCAGAGAAAGAACCATCCTTAAGGCAGAGAAAGAGGCTGTGTCGCCTTTCAACAGCTCTGATTAATCTCCTCCTGATGGAGACTTTGGCAGGACTCCCAAAGCCCCAGAGCCCCCCACTTTGAGCCTTTTATTCTCCAAAACACTTCCTCCCACCGTGCTCCTCCTCTCCCCATCCTCATGTCTGTGGGTCATGTTTCTTTCCATCTCCACATCTGGTCAAGAATCTGACCCTCTGTGTTGGGAACATGGGTTTGGTGTAAGATGAAGATGTTGGGGAAAAATCTCATCTCCGTGTTGCTGGGGTGGGGGAGGGTCCTTTGATTTGGTACAAGTCTCCACCCTCCTGGGCTTGGTTGGCTGGTTGTGCTTGTTGCATAATCTGGGCCCTGGGGCCAGCCCTGTGAAGCTGCCAGGGACAGTGTGTGCAAGGCAGAGCTGCCAAACAGGCCTTGCAGGCAGCAGCCATGAGAGGGAGGGGCGGAGGTGACTCCCAGATGGGTTCCACAGAAATGTCGGGGAGCAAGGCCTCAGGTGGGAAATCCTTCTGCTAGCATCTAAAGAAACTGTTTCTCTTTCCCACTTTCCTGCTGCTCAGCCTGGGCCTCTGATCCTTGCCTCCCAGAATCATCTTAGCCCCCTTCTCTAGCTTGGGATTGCCAGGGCTGCACGGAGCCAGAGCCAGTCCTGGCTGTCAGGTGGTGCCTGGACCATGGGCAGAGTCCAGGTGCCAGCCGCTCTCTTTCCCACAGGCCACCCAGGAGCCATAGCTTCCCTTCTGGGGTCTTCTGGCATAGGGGTGGTAGTAGGGCAGTAGGGAGGTGACAGGAGGGTCCAGTTCTGGGCTGTGGATAGGGTCTTCATGGTGACCAGACTGTCCCTGTACCCTGCCTGAGGCCATCCCCACCACCTGGTACACATTCCAAGCCATCCTGTTGCAGCCCTGCTCACCTGGGGTGCTGCTGCCTACCTGACCCCTTTTTCCCTCGGCCATAGAGGATAGGGATTGGGGCTCTGCCCGTCGGCCTGCTCATACCATAGTACACCCACCCCTCTGCCTGGCAGTGACATTGTCCCTGTGCCTCCCAGCTGTGGTTCTCCCTCATGATGGGGGAAAGAGGAGGGCAGGGCTTGGTGAGACCATCTGAGGGAATAGGGACAGGCTTGTCCCAGGGAATAGGGCACAGCATGCTAGGGCTGGAAGGTGGCAATGGGCCCTGAAAAACTCCCCTAGGCCCTTCCCTTTGCAGGCAGGACCCTCCTCCCAGCCTGGGTTCTGGCAGGCCTCATTCGCTGGCACAGTTGCCAGGGCAGTTGCAGGGGGCGGGGCAGGTGTGGTTTACACTCTGCTCAGGCGCCCGCTCCTCTTTGTTCCTGGTACTCCAGCAGGCCTGACCTGGGTGACGAGAGGGATGGAGAGCATGGGCTATGGGTCCCAGAGGGCCCTGCCCCTGACCTATGCACCCCCATTGGCTCACTTCCCCCAGCGACCTGGCATGTCACCAGGGAACCGGATGCCCATGGCTGGGTTGCAGGTGGGACCCCCTGCTGGCTCCCCATTTGGTGCAGCAGCTCCAATTCGACCTGGCATGCCACCTACCATGATGGATCCATTCCGAAAACGCCTGCTTGTGCCCCAGGTGCAACCCCCCATGCCTGCCCAGCGCCGGGGGTAAGAGCATCCTGCTTCTCCCACTCTACCTAACTCAGCTCTGGTGGTAGCAGAGGGTTTGCTTCTATCTTAAGAGTTTTGGTGACTGAGGAACTCCTGGCTTTCCTGGGGTAGAGGGTCCTGGAGACTGGAGGGGTGTTGGGGGGCAACTGTCCTTTTTTGGACCATTGGCCTCTTAAGTGGGTTTCTGTCCTCCCCAGGTTAAAGAGGAGGAAGATGGCAGATAAGGTTCTACCTCAGCGAGTAAGTGTTGAGAGAAGGCCTGGAGGCCTGCCCAGTGGCTGCCTGGGGGGTGGGCATCCATCTCCCTCAACCCTGGGCTGCAGGAGGAAGGGAGGAAAGAGCCAGGCTTCTGCTGAAGTGAGCTGATGAGCTCCTGCTATCTTCCTCCAGATCCGGGAGCTTGTCCCAGAGTCGCAGGCCTACATGGATCTCTTGGCTTTTGAGAGGAAGCTGGACCAGACCATTGCTCGCAAACGAATGGAGATCCAGGAGGCCATCAAAAAGCCTCTGACGGTATGTGTGGCCCTGACTGCCTCCAGCCGTCCCAGGTTTCCTTGCCCTCCATCCCTTTGTTTTCCGGGAGCCAAGCAAGTCAGGCTAGACCTGGGTTTTTCACATGTAGGATGCAGCCTGCTAGTAAAGCAGAAACTTAGTTGAATGTGTTGGGACCAGTATGTTTCAAATGAATGTATGACAGTAGAAAATTTAAAAATACTTCACAATAGTACTAACCATAGTAGTAAAGATATTCTTTCATGAAATTTTTGTTTCAGATATATATGCAGACCTTGGGTCATAACTGAAAATGTAAATCTTATAGGTCATAATCAAAAGTTTGAAAACTACTAGACTAGAAGATAAAGGTAGTTCCTTTCTCCTTCCCCATCCATAGAGAAGCTTTTTTTTTTTTTTTTTTGGAGACAGAGTCTCATTCTGTTGCCCAGGCTGGAGTGCAGTGGCACGATCTCGGCTCACTGCAACCTCCGCCTCCCAGGTTCAAGCGATTCTCCTGCCCGAGTAGCTGGGACTATAGGTGCGTGCCACCACACCCGGCTAATTTTTGTTTTTAGTAGAGACAGGGTTTCACTATATTGGCCAGGCTGGTCTCAAACTCCTGACCTTGTGATCTGCCCACCTTGGCCTCCCAAAGTGCTGGGATTACGATGTGAACCACTGTGCCAGCCCTCTTTTTTTCTTTTGAGACAAAGTCTCGCTCTTTTGCCCAGGTTGGAGTGCAGTGGTACAATCTCGACTCACTGCAACCTCCGCCTCCTGGGTTCAAGCAGTTCTTCCTGCTTCAGCCTCCCAAGTAGCTGGGATTACAGACATCTCTCACCACACCTGGCTGATTTTTGTATTTTTAGTATCACCATGTTAGCCAGGCTGATCTTGAGCTCCTGACCTCAGGTGGTCCGCCCACCTTGGCTTCCCAAAGTGCTGGGATTACAGGCGTGAGCCACCATACCCGACTGAGAGGCTTTTCTAATAATAATCTAGAACAGTCCCTTGAGTGGTGAATGAATGCTTTCCAGGAGACTAGGATATTTTGGGGCCATGACAGGTGTTTGGGTTTCATGTAAGATGTGAGCCAGAGGCCGCCGATTTGCCCGGTCACTGTGTATGTGTTCCTCTGTCACACCATAGCACCAGTCCGGCTGTGCTGGCATTGTTGGTGATGCATCTCTTTCCCCGTAAAATGGTGAGTTCGGCTGGATACAGTGGCTCATGCCTGTTATCTCGGCACTTTAGGAGGCCGAAGAGGGCTGATCACCTGAGGTCAGGAGTTCGAGACCAGCCTAGCCAACATGGTGAAACTCTGTCTTTACTAAAAACACAAATTAGCTGGGCGTGGTGGCACATACCTGTAGTCCCAGCTACCTGGGAGGCTGAGGCAGGAGAGTAGCTTGAACCTGGGAGGCAGAGGCTGCAAGTTAGCCGAGATCATGACACCGCACTCCAGCCTGGGTGATGGTGAGACCATGTCTAAAAAAAAAAAGACTGGGACTTATTACTTCCAATTCCCAGTGCTTGACAAGGTGCCTGGCTGGCTCCTGGTGCTCAGTATTGATTGTTGAATGGTTCATATGAGAAGATGGGGTAGTACTGTGTCCCAGTGTCTTGGTCTACCTCCAGTTGATTGCCTTTCTCTCTTTAGCAAAAGCGAAAGCTTCGGATCTACATTTCCAACACATTCAGTCCCAGCAAGGCAGAAGGCGACAGTGCAGGAACTGCAGGGACCCCTGGGGGAACCCCAGCAGGGGACAAGGTGGCTTCCTGGGAACTCCGAGTGGAAGGAAAACTTCTGGATGATGTGAGTTGGGGAGGGAGGTGTCTGGAGGGGAGGAGGCCTGTGTGGGTTTAGGACTGGGACCAAGGAGTTTGAGACTAGCTTGAGCAGCAGAGCCAGACCCCGTCTCTACAAAAAATTTAAAAATTAGTTGGGTGTGGTGGCACACACCTGTAATCCCAGCTACTCGTAAGTCTGACGCAGGAGGATGGCTTAAGCCCAGGAGATTGAGCTTCAGTGAGTTATGATCACGCCACTGCACTTCAGGCTGGACAGAGTGACATGGTGTCTCAGAAAAAAGACTGGGCCACTTGGGCGCTTCCAGAGAAGTCCTGCCAAAGGGAGGGGGCGCTGCTCCAAGCCTGTTAGAGGTTGATTTGTGTGATTATTACAATGTTCCTGCAGATGGCAGTCAAGTGTCTCGAGGAAGTCCCTCGTGGGCTGCAAGAGGGCGCCATTTCCCTGCCTCCAGTCTGCCCAGAGTCCTGATTTCTTCCTTCAGGGCCCAGGAATCCTCAGTACCCTCATTACCCTCAGTACCTCATTTCAGAGCTGCAGGGCTGAAACGGGGCTCCTGTTTTTTGGGATTTAGCATAGCTTGAGATTTGAGAGCTCAGCAGCACCTTCTCACATAGCTTTCTATCCCCAGCCTAGCAAACAGAAGAGGAAGTTTTCTTCATTCTTTAAGAGCCTGGTCATTGAGCTGGACAAGGAGCTGTATGGGCCTGACAATCACCTGGTGGAGGTAAGAGTGGGCCTGGGGCACAGAGGCAGGCTGACATACCGATTTGGCAGGGAAATGGCCTCAGGCCCCTTGGAAGGCCCTGTGTTTACGCTCACACCCTTGGTGATAAGCCATACTTCTCTCCCTGCCAGTGGCACCGGATGCCCACCACCCAGGAGACAGATGGCTTCCAGGTAAAACGGCCTGGAGACCTCAATGTCAAGTGCACCCTCCTGCTCATGCTGGATCATCAGGTGACAGAGGCCCTGGGGTCATTTCTGGGACCACAGGGACCCCTCAGGAGGGGAGTTCGTTGCTATAAACCCTTCCTGTCCCTGCCCGATTTTCCTGCTTTTACTACAAGAGCCCATCCTGACTCCCCTCCATCCAATTCCAGCCTCCCCAGTACAAATTGGACCCCCGATTGGCGAGGCTGCTGGGAGTGCACACGCAGACAAGGGCTGCCATCATGCAGGCCCTGTGGCTTTACATCAAGCATAACCAGTTGCAGGACGGGCACGAGCGGGAGTACATCAACTGCAACCGCTATTTCCGCCAGGTTAGCCAGATGCCAGCCCCTCTGCTGTCTCAGCCCTTGCCTTGCCTGCTGGGGCTACTCTTTGGCCACAGCCTGCAGACTGCTGCCCTCACTGGTCCTGGAATGGTCCACTCCGCTGTGCCCACAAGGCAACGCTGAGCCTTTGGTATTTCCTCCAGATCTTCAGTTGTGGCCGACTCCGTTTCTCTGAGATTCCCATGAAGCTGGCGGGGTTGCTGCAGCACCCGGACCCCATTGTCATCAACCATGTCATTAGGTAAATGCAAGGAGGGGGACAGGAAGTCTCTGCTAAGAGCAGATTCACCCTTGGCTTGAACTAAAGCCAAAGAGAACAGCAGGTTTCCTGCTCCCCGATTGTGTGTGCGCAGAGAATGGGTCCCAGGTTTGGCCCAGGTGGGCAAGATGAAGACAGCTATGTGCCTTCCCTCCCCATGTGCTGCCTGCAGTGTGGACCCTAACGACCAGAAGAAGACAGCCTGTTATGACATTGATGTGGAGGTGGATGACCCGCTGAAGGCCCAGATGAGCAATTTTCTGGCTTCTACCACCAATCAGCAGGAGATCGCCTCCCTTGATGTCAAGGTGGGCCCTCTGCCTCCAAAGCTTCCTCTGGGGCCCAGGATGGGGGTAGGCTGGCAACTCTGGCTCAGTCCTTTGTGTTTAAGCTTTGGGGGCACAGTCTGACACATGTACCCCTCCCCAGATCCATGAGACCATTGAGTCCATCAACCAGCTGAAGACCCAGAGGGATTTCATGCTCAGCTTTAGCACTGACCCCCAGGACTTCATCCAGGAATGGCTCCGTTCCCAGCGCCGAGACCTCAAGGTGTAGTCCTCTTTCTCGAGGGGGACTCCTGTATAATGCTCTGGGTGATTTTTACCCCCAGCAGTTCCAGGGGTGGATTGGCTCAGGGGTGGGGATTGGTTATGCTATTGCTTTCCTCCTGGCTCTTTGCAGATCATCACTGATGTGATTGGAAATCCTGAGGAGGAGAGACGAGCTGCTTTCTATCACCAGCCCTGGGCCCAAGAAGCAGTAGGCAGGCACATCTTTGCCAAGGTGAGGCTCTGCCCTGTTTTCTGTCCTGTGGTGGTGAGTAGCAAAGGCCTGAGCCACTTTGGTCTCTCCCTTCTCCAGGTGCAGCAGCGAAGGCAGGAACTGGAACAGGTGCTAGGAATTCGCCTGACCTAACTGCTCAGGGATCTCTTCCTTTCTTCCCAGCCCTGGAGGGAGACCATCCTCTGGGACCTTGCTGGGGCCTCAGACATGTAGATTAGGGTGAGGAGTGTCTGCTGTCACCCTCTACTCTGCAGCTTTAGTTTTATAAATGTAGTGATAGGATTCCTTGTTGCTTGGTCCCCAAAGCCTTATTCTTTTTGCATTGGCTTTAATTGGGTTCAGCAGATGCCTCCTCTGCCCCCTGCAGGCAGGCACAAGTAAGACTGCTGGAGGCTGTGCTTTGTAACAATTTTGGAACCAAAGGCTGCTGGGTTTGCATGTTTACAGACAACCCCCTGGGGTGAGGGTCAGAGCTGGCTCTGGGGAGCTGGGCCAGGAAGAGGAGGTGCGGCCCAGACTCTTCCTAGCCTTTCTAAACCAAAGTTCTTTGCCATTCCTACAAGCCCAGCCTTGCTGCTGGTTTTTTCCTTTCCTTTGGGTATTTGCACTATTTTGGGAGCAAGTTTTCTATGTGGGAGCCACTTTTTTTGTACAGGGGAAAGTTGGGGGTTTTCAGGGAGCCCTGTTTGGTGCCTCCTTGTTTTCTTTCCTCAATCTATGCAAGCGGCTCTGGCCGCTATCATCTCCTGGGATGCCAGAGGGCTGCCTCTCCAGTGGTGTGGGCCGTGGAGGGGATACTCCAGTTCTCTAGCATGGCCTGAGGTATAGGTGTGTGCATGGGGAGGCTGGGAGGATTGATGTTACCCTTTGGAGTTTGGTGAGGAGGACGGGCCTAGGGGCTTGGTGAGTGCCACTTCTGGCAGGTTTGGACATTTCCAAATAAATCCTTTTGTCTATTGATGGTACCTGGTCCTTGAACAGCGCAGCCCTCATGAACAGACTGGAGTCCTAGAGGACTGGGCCTACAGAGCTTTATTGGAGGATCCACACAAAGGCTGTTCCCTCACTTCCATAATTTCTTGATGGACATGTTTTTCTCACTGTCTTTCTGCATGACCTAGGGGTGGAGAGAGAGAATGAACCTTAAAGTTATGAACGCACACACACCCTAGCTCACTGCTCCAGAGCCACCACACAGTCACAAAGATGGAGGCCTGTACCTTGGCTACTGCCATCTCGAAGTCCTCCTGAGTAACATGGACTCGCCGTTCTCGCAGGGCATACATGCCAGCTTCTGTGCACACACCCTGAACGGGACAAGGAAGTTGAGGCCCCACTGTTGTGCCCCTCATCTGTGGCCCTTAAGCCCAGAGCTTCCTGCCTCTGCCCTGTTTTCGGTGGGTACTTCAGTTACCTTCACTTCAGCTCCTGATGCTCCTGGCATGAGCTCAGCAATTTTTCTCAGGTTGATCCCCCGAGTCAGGTTCATTTTCCGAGAATGAATCTTCAGAATGTCCAGCCGAGCCTGGAGACGGGTGAGTTTAAGGACTGAGCCCCACAGCCCAGCCCCATAGCCAGAGCCACTTTGTGCAGTGCCCATTACAAACCTCTTCATTGGGGGGTGGAAATTCAATTTTTCTGTCAATGCGCCCTGGGCGAAGCAGCGCAGAGTCCAGGATATCAATCCTATTAGTAGCCATGATAACCTGAGCAGAGAAAGCAGGTAGGGTCAGCTAAGCTCTTCCTCAGCCTGCATGGCACTCAGGCCTTCTCTGGGCCTGTTCCAAGGCTGCTACCACCTTACCTTGATGTTTTTGGTGGCCTCAAAGCCATCCAGCTGGTTGAGCAACTCCAGCATTGTACGCTGCACTTCACTGTCCCCTCCAGAACCCCCCTCCAGCCGTGAGGAGCCGATGGAGTCGATTTCATCCATGAAGATGATAGATGGAGCATGTTCCCGTGCCATGACAAACAGCTCCCTCACCATTCTTGCCCCTGTGTGGAGGTCAAGCTGATGTTAGGGAGCTTATTACCTCCCTAACCCCCTAACCTCTTGCTTCTCACGTTCCTAGGCATGGTTACCTTCCCCAATGAATTTCTGTACCAATTCAGAGCCAGAGACACGAATAAAGGTACAGTCTGTATGATGAGCCACAGCCCGGGCCAACAGTGTCTTCCCAGTGCCTGGAGGTCCATATAGCAGCACTCCCTAGAGGGGAACAGCAAAAGTCAGGGCAGAAAGCTACCTCATTTCATTCAGTGAACATTACCGAGTGTTGGGTCCCTTGCTATAGGTTAGGGATACCAAAAAAAAAAATCAAGGTCCATTCTGGAGCTTATATCCGAACCACCACCCTAGGAACACTTCCCCAGCCATTCTTTTCAGGGGAAAGGCCAGCCTAAGCCAGGCTGGCTAGGATAGGAGTAGTAAGGTAGTAAGTACAGCTTGGCCCTCCCAGAGAAGCCCTGCTACTCACCTTGGGCTGAGCAATGCCCAGTGCTTCGAAGAGCTCGGGATGCTTAACAGGCAGCTCGATCACTTCTTTGATCTCCTTGATCTGTTTGTCCAGTCCACCAATCATCTCATAAGTCGAATCTGGCACTTTTTCCACCATCATCAATGATACCAATGGGTCCACCTTATTGGGCAGGATCTTGTGTAGAGTGTAGCTGTCATTTCTTAGAGCCACCCGGCAATTGGGTGTCACCTGGGTGAAGGGGGCAAGTTTCACAAGTGGTGCAGTAAGAGCTGACCCCACTACCCCCTCCACCCCCTCACCTGCTACACTCACGTCATTGATGTCGATGTTTTTGTCCACGTCTACAACAAATTTGCCCTCAGGATGTACCTAAAGAAACAAGGGCCCATGACCTTCTGACAGCCACCAAATCACTAACCCTACTCAGGAAGACCTATGAGAATCCCACAATATCTTGACAGAACACAGAACCCTGTCTCCCAAGGCTACACACAAAGAGGTGGGAATGCAGCAGAGACTGGGCTGGTCCCTGGGTCATGCTGCTTTTACCTTGACCAACACTTTCTTCTTATCCATGGCCCGGACTACTTCCCCCACATAGGAGCCCTGCTCCTGCAGCAGCTGTAGCTCCTCCCGCAATAGGCGAACTAGATGGCAAACAGACATGGTGATCACCTAGCTACTCCTTGGGAGCTCCCAGGATCCAATTCTACATGCATGAGCTAAGTACCACTCAAGTTATTAAAGGAAGGCCAAAGGTCAAAATTTGTGTCCTTTTTTTTTTTTTTTTTTTTCCTTGAGACAGAGTCTCAAAAAATTAGCTGGGCACACCACCATGCCCAGCTAGTTTTTGTATTTTTGGTAGAGACGGGGTTTCACCATATTGGCCAGGCTGGTCTTGAACTCCAGACCTTGTAATCCACCCACCTAAGCCTCCCAAAGTGCTGGGATTACAGGCATGAACCACCGCACCCAGCCAAAATTCTTGTCTTTAAAGAGGTTACAATGGAGCTCAGGAAAGAGAGATACACGTGAAACTACTAGATGACAATGGAGAAAACAGCACTGCTATGAATACAGTGCAGGGAGGTTAGGACAGAGCTCAAACTGCCCACATGCAGCTTCACATCTTTCTTCACTCACCTTTAGCATTTAGTTCATTCCTCTGTGCCTGCAGCCTCCGGAGGTTTTGGCTCTTATCATTCACAATCAGCTGTAATGGACAAGAGACAAATTTCATTACTCAAGGGCAGGAGACGGGAGGAGGTAGGATCTTGGCCAAGACCTCACAGGTCGGAACGAGCTGAGGGAAGGGCACAGGACACCTGCATGTTGTTTCAGATTCTCCAGTGTGTTCCTAATGACCCTGTCCTGTCCTCCACGAGCCCCTCTGGAGCCTAGGGCAGCCATCAAAGAAGGCTGCTTGTCCACTACTGGTCCGGGAATAAGAGAATCTAATGGAGAAAAGTTACAGCTGGCTCATGTAACACTGAATTCCTTACGCGAAGGCAACATCACCTGGTGGAAAGATCGTCAGGTGAACTCACCTGAGTTCTAGCCCAGCTACTATCAAATCAAAAGCAAAGTAAAGCTAAGGCAAGCTATTTTTAAAAATCTACATCTGTTACCAAACGGCTCACGGGTATAGTATCAGCTGCCCTGCTGCTTTTCAGAACTACTGAGGTGAACGAATAAAAATGATTAACTAGGCCGGGCGCAGTGGCTTATGCCTATAATCCCAGCACTTTGGGAGGCCGAGGCGGGTGGATCACAAGGTGAAGAGATCGAGACCATCCTGGTCAACATGGTGAAACCCTGTCTCCACTAAAAATACAAAAATTAGCTGGGTGTGGTGGTGTGTGCCTGTAGTCCAGCTACTCGAGAGGCTGAGGCAGAAGAATTGCTTGAACCCAGGAGGCGGAGGTTGCGGTGAGCCAAGATCGCGCCATTGCACTCCAGCCTGGGTAACAAGAGTGGAACTCTGGCTCAGGAAAAAAAAAAAAAAAAAAAGATTATCTAAACATAATACCTGCAAATGCACTTGGAATTCAGAATTCTTCCTTGTGGCTTTCCCCCACCCAATTTACATTACAGCTGACCCCTGAACAACGCAGGAGGTTAGGGCGAAATTGAAAATCCATGGACTTGTCCCAAATTAAACTACTAATCGCTACTGTAACACTATAACACCACACTTAACACTAATAGCCTACTGTTTATGTTGTCAGTAAGGCTTACCACTGAAAGCCATACCTTACTACTGGTAGCCTTACTGACAACATAAACAGTCAATTGGGGTTAGGGTGAAATTGAAAATCCATGGACTTGTCCAAAGTTAAAATACTAACAGCCCACTGTAACACTGTAATATAACACTATAACACTAGCAGCCCACTGTTTATGTTGTCCAATACTGGTTCAGGAATAACAGAATCTAATGGAGAAAAATTACAGCTGGCTCCTGTAACAGGGAATTTCTTGCGGGAAGGCAACATCACCTAGGGGAAAGATCTTTAGGTGAGAAGCCTGAGTTCTAGCCCAGCTGCTGTCAAATCAAAAGCAAGGTAAAGCTAAGGCAAGCCGTATTTAAAAATCTAGATCTATTACCAAATGGCATGTGGGTATCGCATTAGCTGCCCTGCTTCTTTTCAGGACTACTGAGGTGAACAAATAAAAACACATGAAAAAGCATTCAAAAATGGTAAACTAAACATAATACCTGCAAGTATTATGCAGTAAGGCTTACTACTGGAAGCCACACCACCTTACTCCTGGAAGCCTTACTGACAACATTAACAGTGGATTAACAACATAAACTGTCCTTTATCTATGGTTCAGTGCTTTAGGCTAGAGCTCTGGGTTGCCCCGTTTCTTTCATTCAGTCTCCATGGAATGAGCATTGTTCAGACGTCTCAATGATGCCTTTCCTCACATTCTCACTTCATTCACCCTGACCCAACCTCTTCGTGATAAATCTTATCTCCTGAGCCTGTGTGTTCCCTTTTCTAAGGAAACACATTCGGGCTTCTTCCAAAAGGGTTGACCTTTGGCTAGAGGTACCTTTTCTGTTAAGATTTGACTGTTGAAGACGTGGAACAAACTGTGAACACCAGGACCCTCAAAGGGGTGGGACTTGAGGAGAACAAGAGATTGCTTACTTCTGACATACACACCCCACTAAGAAACAAACTTTCAAGAAAGGAGAAGCAGCAGCTTCTTCCACTGCACTCCCAGAGGAATTAGATTTGTGGAAGTCAGCTGCCATCCCTCCCAACCCCTCTCCTAGCTCCCGCTGGAGTCTGTCCTCACCTGGAGTTCTTCAATCTTGGACAGATAATATTGGCGGAGTCCGCTGCCTGCCTTCCCCTCCTCCAGCTCCATCTGAAGACACAAAGTGAGTCTTAAACGACAGGCTAAACGTCCGAGGGGGTAAAGCCACTTGCAGGGCACTTTAAATTAGGCTTGACACCAGGCAGCTTTGCGTAGTAAAAAAGTTTGGACTTCGGAGGCTCGGGATCTGGGTTCTAATCCCTCCCTCCCTTGGAACCCTCCATTTTCTCATGATTAAAATAAAAGAATGGGAACGCCGCCTACCTCGTAAGACTTTTAGGAGGACCGAGGGGCGATATGATATACACGGGAGCGCTTTGCACTGCGTCAAGCGCTCTACAAGCCCGAGTTGTCATTACTGCCGACGGAGCCAGCGAAATGGAGCCGAAGGACGGGCGTCCGATCTCCTGCGACCCGCGGGCCGGCGGTTCCCGCGCCCATTGCTCCCCTCACTCACTCCACTTCTACCGTGTCTCCTCTTCAGCTTTGCCCTGACTCACCGAGGGCGGCGCTGACACAGCAGATCCGGTCGCAGGCAGCGTCCAGCCTGGACTGGTCCAGCCACCTTCGACCCACCCGACCCTCCTACGCCGGCCCGCTCTCCACCCAGATCACACCCGCTCCTCACACAGCCCCGTAACCCGCCGGGCCGCCACTGCAGCCGCCATACCTGCTCTGGCCCGTCAAGCGCCATCTTCTCTCTTCAGCAGAGACCGCCGGCATCCGAGCCGTCTTGGAGCGCAGGCGCGGAAGACAAGCCTTGGGACCTGACGACTAGGCAGACAAAAGTTCCGGGTCAATGGGCGGAGTGTGCGGCGAATCCGCACTAACTAAGGGCACCATGATGGGAGGGGCGGCTACTCGAGTTCATGGGCTTTGGAAAAGGATGAAGAGGGAGTAGAACGCCTCAGTGTTGCCTCGTAGAAACTATGTTTATAGTGCTGTAATATGCCTCCCTGGTCCCAACTTTCAACTTACAAAACCCGAGGACAGAGTACCGAGAAAAATCTATGGCCACACGCAAAATGGCGGAAAACCTTGCACCAGGGACGCAGGGGACGCAAACGGAAGCGGAAGTACGTTTGCTGCGCACATGTGCAGCTTCAAGTGTGGAGAAAGCAGCGCTGGCTATCTACGTGGAGTGTGTAGAGCCGGGCGCGAGGTGGAATTGCTGCGGAAAGTGGGAAACTGGAAGTAGAATCTGGTGCTCCGGAAAGAGACGTTCCCAACTTCTGCTTTCTCCTCAGATTGAGCATTACTCCCCCATTCTACCATGGGCAAGAAGGGCAAAGTTGGCAAGAGCCGACGGGACAAGTTTTATCACTTGGCGAAGGAGACGGGTGAGTCTGGATTCGGATTCGCTCAGTCTGCGGGCAAGCGAGCGAGCGAGCGAGCGATCTCTGCCCGGTTCGCCTCCAGTTTCCGACCATTGGGTTCCTCTCCTGCAGAACGGGTGGTGGTTTACAAGGCGGTAGAAATCCTGCTGGTGAAGCCCTCTAGGCACTTGGTTGTTTTGTCCAGGTTACCGTTCCCGATCTGCTTTCAAGCTGATCCAGCTCAATCGCCGCTTTCAGTTCCTGCAGAAAGCACGAGCCTTGCTGGATCTGTGTGCTGCGCCAGGGGGATGGTACGTAACACTCACCACAAGTGGCAGCTCTCTGGGTTCAGAGCCGGGATGGATTCCAGTTTCATTGCGGGAGGACGGGATTCGGGATTCCCCTCCCGGAATACAGTAATTCCAGCCTCAGATTTCTCTACAGCCCAGAGCATAGGTACCTCCTAAACTTTGGGGACCGTTTCCTTTCTTGATTGCAGACAAAAGGCTTGGAGTACGTGCATATGACATGCCCTGGCCAGTGCACGTTAACACCAGGGATGAGAGGTCAGTTGCCAAGAGAGGGAAAGGGTGAGCTCTAGGTTTTAAAATCTCTATTCCTTTTATAGGCTGCAGGTAGCTGCCAAGTTTATGCCTGTATCCAGCCTTATTGTGGGTGAGTGAGGACAGCTCTCCTCCGTGTTTTAAGGGATGGGTGTATGAGGTACTTTGTCATGTATTTCTCTTCTCCCTGTTTGAGGCAACCCTTTAGAATACTCTGACCTGATTTCTTCCAGGAGTGGACCTGGTTCCAATCAAGCCTCTCCCCAATGTGGTGACTCTCCAGGAGGACATCACAACTGAACGCTGTAGGCAGGTAATAGGAGTCTCTCTTCCATTCCCATTTATATGCAAACATCCACATCCCCAGAATCCTCTAGAGTTTAGAGGATGTTCCATGTTTTGAGCACGTTCCTGCCTGACATCTGTATGACAAGACCCATGGTTTCCATAGTGTCCACTCCAGCCTTTATTTAGAGTGAGGGATGAAGGTGTTTGGAATTGGGAGAAAGACAGAGATCTTTAGTGAAGTCTTTTCCTGTGAACTCACTGTTAGACTGTACGCTCCATGAAGGTAGAAACGTAATATTTTTGTTTGTTATTTTCTGTGCCTGGAAGAGCCTTTGGCCCATGATGGGCACTCAACGAATGACTGGATGGACAAATGGCTGAATTAGGCCTATTACCGTGTTTCTGTTTCTGTTTCCATAGTTCCTTTTCTTCTCTTTAGGCCCTGAGGAAGGAGCTGAAGACCTGGAAGGTTGATGTTGTGCTAAATGATGGGGCCCCCAACATTGGGGCTAGCTGGGTCCATGATGCTTACTCACAAGGTACAGGGAGTGTGGCACTTGGAGATCAGGTGATGGTGGAGGTGTGCACATGCCCTCTTGGGCTGCAGAATGCCTCAGCTGTCTCTGTCCTACAGCCCATTTGACACTGATGGCTCTGCGTTTGGCTTGTGACTTTTTGGCCTGTGGTGGCTGCTTCATCACAAAGGTTTTCCGTTCCCGTGACTATCAGCCTCTGCTATGGATCTTTCAGCAGCTGTTCCGCCGTGTCCAGGCCACCAAGCCCCAAGCGTCTCGCCATGAATCTGCAGAGATCTTTGTGGTCTGCCAAGGTGGGCATCACTTCCTTTCTCTTGGTCCAGCCTTCCTATTCCCAAAGCATAGTTGTAACATATCCTGTCATTTTTAGGATTCCTGGCCCCTGACAAGGTTGACAGTAAATTCTTTGACCCCAAATTCGCCTTCAAGGAGGTTGAAGTTCAGGCTAAGACCGTTACTGAATTGGTAACTAAGAAGAAGCCAAAGGTGTGTTTTGGGGAATGCGGTTACCATTGGGTCCTGGAACTCTGGGGAGGTTGGGCCTCATACCCTAGAAGGGACTGCCCAACCTTCTCTATTTTTCTCCCTAAGGCCGAAGGCTATGCTGAGGGTGACCTCACTCTCTATCACCGTACCTCAGTCACTGACTTCCTCCGAGCTGCCAACCCTGTTGACTTCCTCTCCAAGGCCAGCGAAGTGAGTCTCCAGCCTTGAGGGACATGAGGTAACCCTGGAAACATGGCCTGAGAATCTCCTTTCCCTTCTCCCAAACAGATCATGGTAGATGATGAAGAGTTGGCACAGCATCCAGCCACCACTGAGGATATACGGGTGTGCTGTCAGGACATCAGAGTGTTGGGGCGCAAGGAACTCAGGTATGCAGTGGGGTGGGCATGGGGGCCAGGAGCCCTGGAGGCAGGGAAAGGCCATGATGTTGGATCTCTGGGAAGAGGATGTTGCTGTGCTAAAGGTTTGGGGTAAGGGCCTGAGCCTTTTGATTTATGTAGCCAAAGCCTGAAATTTGGTTAGTGAGTCTAAAACAGAAGCGGGCAGGGAGAAAGAGGGAGATGGCAAGACCAGTAATAGTATTTCTGGGGCAGGTCGCTACTAAACTGGAGAACAAAACTTCGGCGGTATGTGGCCAAGAAGCTGAAAGAACAAGCAAAGGCACTGGACATCAGGTGAGTAGGGAACTCAGCCAGGCAGGTGTTGGTGGGGTGTTGAGGGAAAGTCAGGAAAATAACTGAACTCCTTGGACTGTTTTGCCAGCCTCAGCTCTGGAGAGGAAGATGAAGGTGATGAGGAGGACTCAACAGCTGGGACCACAAAGCAGCCCTCTAAGGAGGAGGAGGAGGAAGAACAACTGAACCGTACCCTGGCCGAAATAAAGGCCCAGGAGGTGGCGGAATTAAAGAGGTGAGAGGAGCTGGGGTGAAGCATGGAGTCTCCCAATGCAGGGATCCTCCGTGTGACAATGGGAAAAGAAAATGCAAGGCATGGATAGAAACTCTTCAGAGCTGGGCACATTTACTCTTTCAATCTACTCCCTCAGGAAGAAAAAGAAGCTGTTGCGTGAGCAGAGAAAGCAGCGGGAGCGTGTGGAGCTGAAGATGGATCTGCCTGGGGTTTCCATCGCAGATGAGGGGGAGACTGGCATGTTCTCCCTGCACACCATCCGGGGTCATCAGGTGAGGCGGCATTGGGGTTGCAGGTTTAGGAGACAGAAGATCTATGTGGGAGTTTGGAGGGTGGGGGGTGTTGAATGTCTTTTTAAGTTCCCGAACAATGGGCTGTGGTTGCTGTCTTCACCACAAGATGCCTTGGTGAGTCTAAGGCCACAAACCTTAAAGGATGAAGTTAGGAAGATAGATGAGTGTACTGCATTTATTGTTGTAGAACCAGAACATCAGAAAAGAACTTAGGTTATAGTTGATGCGGCCAGGTTACTTGAGTTAGAAACACAGATGAATAGAGGGTCTCCATCAGAGGGGAGCAGCATTCTTGAGTTCATTGAGACCAAATGAGCACATGCATTAGGCTTCTTCCACTGAATACTGAAGAACATGTTTTTCCTGACAAAATCAGGGTCACAGGCAAAATGAACTTTTGTGGCTTTTGTGAGGGAGTGTCATAATCAGGTCATCTTTGTTGGACAGGAGGCAGTAAAGCATGGTGGGCCTAGAGCACACACAGGCTCAGGTTTCCTTCCCAGTTCTACCACCTGGAGCTGTGTAAAGTGACTGAACTATCACTTATCCTTGCTGCCTCAGTTTCCTCATCTGTAAAACAATAATAGAACCTACCTACTAGAGTTTTTGTAAGGAATAAAGATGGTCAGTTGTAATCCCTCCTATGTGATAAACACTCAAGAAACAGTAGTTGGGGTTTTTCTATTGAGACAGGGTCTTGCTTTGTCACCCAGGCTGGAGTGCGGTGGTGCCATCGTGACTCACTGTACCCTCAAACTCCTGGCATCAAGCAGTCCTCCTGCCTCAGCCTCCCAAAGTGCTGGGATTACAGGTGTAAGCCACCATACCAAGCCTAGTATCTTTGCCATGAGGAAAATAAAAGATTCTGACAGTTGGTTTAAGTGGAACAGTTCTGTTGAATGTATGCTGGCTGGGCCCCTTTTACTTAGTGGAAACAAATTGTGTAGATGGTCTTCTCAGGAGGTGACTGAGATGCCATCTGAGAGTAATTTTTAAAAGAAAACCAGTGTTGTAGAATACGTTAAGATCTATTTGTGCTATTACTGAGACAAGACAGCTGAGTGGGAGAGATGAGTAACCCCGCCTAGAACAGGATGTTGTAACAGGCCATTCACTACCCTGGGTCTGAGCTTTCCCGTCTGTGAAAGGAGATAATGGATTTGCCAGTGTTCTTTCTAGTGTTGCTGAGCATAGACTGAGGTGAGGGACACAGAAAAAAACAGTATGTTTTCTTTACCTCTTTGTTTCTGTTACACTTCAGTTATTAGAGGAAGTAACACAAGGGGACATGAGTGCAGCAGACACATTTCTGTCCAATCTGCCAAGGGATGACATCTGTGTGTCAGATGTTGAGGACGATAGTGACGACACATCTCTGGATAGTGACCTGGATCCAGAGGAGCTGGCAGGAGTCAGGGAACATCGGCGTCAAAGGGACGGAAAGGGGTAAGGGGTATGTGTGTGTGCCAGAGGGAATGCTGCCACTCTGAGGCAGCATTGGGTGGGTACTGCCAGAGCCCAAGTAAGGGAGCAAGGGCTCCAGGCACTCTGGGTCCCTGAGCCCCCTCCTACTTTCCTTTGGATCTACAGTGTGCGATTTGCTGAAGCGGAAGATGATCAAGAGGAGGAAAATGAGAATCCGCTGCTGGTACCACTGGAGGAAAAGGCAGTACTGCAGGAAGAACAAGCCAACCTGTGGTTCTCAAAGGTAAGAAGAGGCTGGAGGCAAGACTGATGGGAGGTCAGCCTTCCCTTGGAGAAGGGCAGCTGACATTCTCCCATCACAGGGCAGCTTTGCTGGGATTGAGGACGATGCCGACGAGGCCCTGGAGATCAGCCAGGCCCAGCTGTTGTTCAAAAGCCGGTGGAAGGGACAGCAGCAGCCACAGCCACTGACACCACCTTCCAGCTTGAAGATTGAGAGAATGTCTCCCATGTGCCAGGATGAAACCCCTAACAGAACAGAGGCTTCTTCAGGGACAGAAGCTGCCACTGGCCCTGAAGGGGAAGAAAAGGATGGCAGCTCAGACAGTGATAACAGTAGTAGCAGTGAGGATGAAGAGAGGTGAGTGGTTGCAGCTGATGAGAGAAGTAATAGGAAGCAGTGGCTTGAACCATTTCTCTAAATTGGGGGTTCTCAATCTTAGCTCCAGATGGGGAGAGTTAAAAATACTATACTGATGATCCTGATTCGACTGGTCTTGGATACAGTCTGGCTGGCAGGATTTTTGCAAATTCTGTGGGAGTGCGGTCTCAGTAGTAGGGAGAATGGTGGCATCACTCAGAGTCCTCCTCTCTTCACAGCTGGGAACCCCTCCATGGTAAGAAGCGAAGCCGTGGGCCTAAGTCAGATGATGACGGGTTTGAGATCGTGCCGATTGAGGACCCAGGTGAGCTCTGTATATCATGGAATGAGAGACCACTGAAGTCTCAATATTGGGAATCGAGCTTTGATCTTTCTCCTTCCCTCTTTAGTGAAACACCGGATACTAGACCCTGAAGGACTTGCTCTAGGCGCTGTTATTGCCTCTTCCAAAAAGGCCAAGAGAGACCTCATAGATAACTCCTTCAACCGGTAAAGGGCCAGAAACTCATCAAGAGTGACCCAGGGTCTGGTTGGTAAATGGGTAGTTTCTTTTTTCTGAGACAGAGTCTTGCTCTGTCACCCAGGCTGGAGTGCCATGGCCCCATCTCAGCTCACTGCAACCTCTGCCTCCCAGTTCAAGCGATTCTCCTGCCTCAGCCTCCCAGGTACCTGGGACTACAGGCGCTCACCACCATGCATGGCTAATTTTTTTGTATTTTTAGTGGAGACAGGGTTTCACCATGTTGGCCAGGCTGGTCTTGAACCCCTGACCTCAGGTGATCCACCCACCTCGGCTTTCCAAAGTGCTGAGATTACAGGCATGAGCCACCATGCCCAGCTAATTTCACCACAACCAGGTAATTTCTTCTTTAGAAAGCCTGGAGCGTTGGGTATTGGGCTGATGTCCTTTCCCCTCAGGTACACATTTAATGAGGATGAGGGGGAGCTTCCAGAGTGGTTTGTGCAAGAGGAAAAGCAGCACCGGATACGACAGTTGCCTGTTGGTAAGAAGGAAGTGGAGTACTACCGGAAACGCTGGCGGGAAATCAATGCACGTCCCATCAAGAAAGTTGCCGAGGCTAAGGCTAGAAAGAAAAGGAGAGTAAGTGATGGGCCACCAAAGATTGTTAGTGCTGGGGATAGGGAAGAGATCACCTGACTGAGATCCCTTTGTAGATGCTGAAGAAGCTGGAACAGACCAGGAAAAAGGCAGAAGCCGTGGTGAACACAGTGGACATCTCCGAACGAGAGAAAGTGGCACAGCTGCGAAGGTAACGGGAGGACACCACAAAGGTACACAGGGCTAAAAGTGCAGTAGAAAGTAAGCTTCTAACCTTTTCTCTTCCCTCTGTAGTCTCTACAAGAAGGCTGGGCTTGGCAAGGAGAAACGCCATGTCACCTACGTTGTAGCCAAAAAAGGTGTGGGCCGCAAAGTGCGCCGGCCAGCTGGAGTCAGAGGTCATTTCAAGGTGGTGGACTCAAGGATGAAGAAAGACCAAAGAGCACAGCAACGTAAGGAACAAAAGAAAAAACACAAACGGAAATGAGCAGAGCTGCCAGGCTCTCAGGAGAGCATGGGGACTAGGGAGGAAAAGCGTGGCATGGCTCAGTCTGGCCCCCTTGATACCAGCCCCTGCTCACATCACAGCTGTCTAAAGAACAGTGAGGCAGGGTGCCCAGAATTTCCATGGTGGTCCCAAGCAGAGGAGGATGTCCTCCTGCCTGCCTGAAGGGAGGTCTCCCATGAAAGCACCGAACTGTCTTGACAGACCCATGACCCCTTTTTTAAACCATTAAAGGGAAGTTCAGTGTTGGAGCGACACTCAATGATTCCTGGACATGTGGGCCAGGCCTCTTAAGCCAGGAGCCACACTCAATGTAAATGTAGTCCATTCTTGGACGTGTGTGCCTCTTAAGCCTTCCCCCATTCTATTCCTGAATAAAACCAGGATGATGGAAGAGATGTCTCTCCTTACAGTTTAATAAGTATTTCCCTACATCTGAGTACACACGTGTGCAACACTATTCTAAGTCCCAGTTTAATATGTACCAAAATTCATAGTGAGACAGAAATGACAAACAATCCACAGGTCCCGATAGTGAAACATTTACTAGAGAGCAAGCAGAAAGGAATGCACAGCTTAAAGAAACCTTCACAAAGTCACAAAAGTCAAAGTTTGTGTATTTCTTTTCCTTTTATAAACAAGATAGAACAAAAATCACCAAAATCATTTCGGCAAAAGACTTTTCTACCATTGGGGCAAGTTAAAAAAAATACAGTGAAATAGAAGACACTTTAAAAGCTGTTGTTGCGTTAATTTTAAATTTAGCAACACCACCTCAGACCTGGAGTAATCCTGGAACAGTTACCAGGATCACCTTTTCCCTTCAATCCCTGTGACTTCTGGGAATCTTCAGAGCCTGGGTCTGGAAGGTGCTTCTTACGTGTCTCAGGGCTGGATGCAAACCTGGCTGGGGACCTGAGCATCGAGTCCCATTTAGAATCAAACATCTCCCTTCCCCACAAACATCTAGAACCTACCAAACTGCTTCCCAACAATTCAATGGATTAGGTGTACAGAAGCCAACTCCTAAAAATGGGACTGCTGGGCCACACAACTAAGAAAAAGAATTCAATTTATAGATGTTTATAAGGTGACACCTTAGTAAAAAATACAAGCTATGTATAATATAAACCTAGAGTGAGTTTTGTGCCCTATAAGGCCCTTTCTCCCAAGGTAACCTCAACTTACCCTCATGACAACTCACCTAGAGCCAAAAGAAGTTTCCCAGCTCTCACTGCTTCCAAGGACCAAAGCAGCTTCCCAAGAAAACATCCGAAAATTCCTTCTGATGAAGGGGTAATGTCTCCAAGCTCCAGCTCTCCACTAAGGGCAGGGGGTCCTTACCCTTTGGACCCCAACCCAGCCCTGAGACACCTAGTTACCAAAATCTTTCTAAAAATTAAGGACAACTGATTTCACGCTTTAGCACATCCCCTCTAACTGTCCCATCGACTTTTCTTGCGTTTAGGTGGCTCTGGGACAGCAAAGCCATCAGCTGTCTTATCTGTCTTGCTGTCCGCCTTGTCCATCTTGCTGCTGTCCACCTTGGGCTCCATCTTGCTCTCACGATTACAAGCTTCTTTCTTGCTTTCCCCATTCCGACCGTCATTTGTACCCCGGTTCTCCCCATGCCGGCCTGTGCTTCCTCCATGCCTGCTCTCACCATGCCGATGGCCATCAGTATGACGACTGCTGCTTTCTGGGTGGCGGTTTCCATCTCCATGGCGACCACCATCTCCGTGACGTGGGCTGTCACCATGTCGATTGCCAGTCTCTCCGTGACTGTGACGGCTGCTGCCCCGGTTCTCAGTATATCTCTCTCTTTTCCCGTTGCCACCCCCAGTCCCTTCTCGGCTGTTATTCCCTGAAGCTGTGTTGTTGACTCCCTGGGCTCCGGCAGATGGGTAGGTCACAGGGGCACCACTGATGTTGCCACTATTGCCAAAGCCTGGGATGCCCTTGGCACTGGTGACGGGGCTGTCAGGACTGTTATGGCCCTGTTGTGCTGAGTTAGTAGGAACAGAATTCAAGCTCCCTGCACTAGTCCACCCACTTGCCCCAGCAGCAGAGCTTCCAGCCTTCTGATTACTTAAACTGGCTGCAACAAAATGACTCTTGTACTGTGACTGAAAGAAAAAGAGACATCAGGAGTAGGTAAGATAGCAAGTTCTAGAAACTTGAATATACAACTTGGCAAATGATGAGGTTTAGAGAAACTATAACTATGCTATCTTGGCACTGTGACTTTAGTGTCCTGATGTCCCCACAGCATGGTCCCTTTTGTTCTTGTGCTAAAAAGGAAAACTTGTGGATCTCTGTGGAGAGGTGGACCTCAGTGTTCTGAAATGTACTTTTATAGCCTGATCGACTAGAATAAAGCATCTATGATTTGCCACATTTGTGGCTTACAATCTTATTTACCATTCAGAATCAAAAAGTTCTGAAAACTTAAAATTTTACACCAAAGTCTAAATTTAAATTTGACAGCCAAATCTGCCTTGAACTCATTCTATCGATTCACCTTAGTGTGACTATCAGTACATTTTGCTTCAGAAGTGAGCACCTTGGAGGTGGGCAACTCCACAGGCTGCTGGGAAGGGAGGGAACACACATCCTGCTGCAGAACGACAATCCCAGGCTCTGAGTGGGACTCAAGCAGACCAGCACAAGGGGTTCTCTAGATCAACTTGCATCTCCAGGTAAGCTACTGTTAAGTTTATATTCAAAATCCAAGCAGTGTGAAGACCCTAAATCTAGCAACAAGCCTACGAACCCAGCTACAACCAGGAAAACTAGGCCCTTTTGTCACTGCCCAAAAGTTACTATTTAAAACGTGTTTAATCAAATGCTTATTTCAGACCTGGAAAGCTGCTTTCATTGCTGTTAGTCGATCTCCCATAGCTCCTGTGGAAGGCTTGTAGGCCTCATAATTGCTCATTACATTGTTATTTCCTCGGTCCTAAAAAGATAAGCATATCTATGAGGATGGACAAATAACCAGGAAAGAGCTCACTGCCATAGATGGGGCCTCATTATAAGGAAAACCTTGAAGCAGGAGCTACAATGAAACTGGATACTTTTAGAAAGCTACTTATGCTTTCTGAGAAAAAGACACAGTGACAATCATTTAAAAATGTTTATGCCCTCAACACAGAAATTCTAAGAATTAATCCTGTTAATCAGATATGCAATCAGATTATGCCCAAAGTTGACCATGTATTATTTACATACACAAATCCAATTATATAAAAATTACGTTAAAGATAAAAAGGCCACCTGTATAGTATATTGTGTGACTGCTCAGGTCCTGAATCAAGACCATGGAGGGACTGAATTTCAGCTTCAACACTTGCTAGTGTAACCTTAGGGGCCTCAGTGTTGTTATCTGTACTAACTTCCATTCGGTTGTTGTGAAGATTAACTGAGCTAAAACATCGGATTGATTGGAATGGTCCTGGCACGTAAAAAGTGCTCAATAAATATTAGCTATTATGCATAATCATCATTATTACTATAATGTGGGAATCAAAGATGCCAAATTTTAACTATAATGCTCCAGAAAAGTATACTGGCAGCTTTCTTCCCTGGCTTAGAAGTCAAAGTGACAGAAAACGGGTAGTTAAGAAAGGCTACGCAAAGGGTACTTTTGTTATGGATTCTGAGGAAAAACTAGCTCCCAACTTGGAAATTCCTGACCCATTCCTGAGTTTACTGACAAGATATGGCTAGATTTTACAGTGACCCTATGGCAATATTTCCCTAGCAGCAGGCTTTTAGGCCAGGGCTGAAGGGCTTGTAAAAGCAGACTCCTGGGCCCCAACTCTAGAGTTTCTGATTTGCAAGGTCTGGGGTTGGGGATGAGTTTGTATATGCTGCTGGTCTAGGGACCACAATGTGAGATCACTGCTAATCTAGAATAATTTCCTGAGCAAGCCTTGTCAGCCAAGTACACAAAAAATGCTTCCTCAATAAAAAGTTAAAGCTCCACTGACTCAAATCAGATTAAATACAAATTTCCTTCTAGACACGGTTTTGAACTCACTGAAGCTTTCTTGGGTACATGAGACTATTCCTTATGACATTCAGGACATGGGACCAACCCTAAAGGAACTACTGTAGTCTGGACTCACCATGTTCTCAGAGCCCAGGCCAGGCCGCTCCCTATAACCTAGGCCTCCTCCACCAATGTTCAGCTTTTTTCCTTTCCCTCCTTTGAAGCGAGATTTCCGAAACCAGGCATTCTGCATTGAACAAAATTCAAGGTTAAGTCAGGGAGGGAGAAATGACCAAAGGAAGAGGACAAGGGCAAAGAAGAAATTAGGTGGGAAGGGAGAACTTTTTGCTTAATTTTCAGCCCGCACATTTACACTAAGGGAGGAACTGTTCACAGGAACCACAGATTGGCTTCTCTTTGGTAACATAATCCACCAAATTTGAAAAACAGCTGAGATCTTTATCTAAGGCTTCCTATAATGCTCCCTACCTCAGGGTCTCCTGGAAAGGAAGTTGTTCAGATAAGCTTCAAATGCAGAAGTGTCACTTTGGCTACTTCTAACTTCCTTGAAGAAAATGGACTTATTTTTCATTTCTCAAATCACCTATACATACTATTGGCCATAAACATTTGGAGCTTAAAGAACTGGTATGTTCAGAAGCAAAGGAAAAACACTATGTGAAGTGAGGCTTATCAGAATTGACTATAGGAACAGACTCCTGGAAAAGATGGTAGCCACACAACTGAAAATTTTATTTGCCCACAAAGCCTAAAAGTTTTCATTGAACTTGACGAATGCCAGAATAATACTCACCATATTTATTCATATTCTCTTAAGAATGCAGGGCGGTGGCTCACGTCTACAATCCCACCACTTTGGGAGGCCAAGGCGGGTGGGATCACTTGAGGCCAGGAGTCAACACCAGCCTGACCAACATGGTGAAACCCTGTCTCTACTAAAACTACAAAAATTAGCCAGGCGTGGTGGCACATGCCTGTAATCCCAGCTACCTGGGAAGCTGACGCGGGAGAACTGCTTGAACTGGGAAGTCAGAGGTTGTAGGAAGCTGAGACTGTGCCACTGCACTATAGCCTGGGTGAGAGTGAGACTCCATTTCAAAAAAAAGAAAAAAGCAAACATCTCTAGGGAGGTTAAAGCTTTATCCAACAATCACATATTACCAGCAAAATAAAGTACTTGAGGGGTAGGGCAGCAGGCCTGGGCAAAGTCCTGAGCACAGAACGGCTGAGGCACAAAAAGAGATGAACGAAAATGCCAAAGACAAAATGTAAAATGTGTCTCATTTAAAAGGTTATTTAGGACTGACTCTCTGTGCTCAGGAGCAGGGGAGGAAACATTCTATTCTCTCTCTTGAAGCACAGGTCCTTTACTCCTAGGACCAGAAACTCAGACACTGCCACACTGCAGCTGCGATGTACCAGTTGTGTGAGCTGGCCTAGGCATTTGACAAACTCTTAAACAGTTTCTGCTCTCAGAAAGTGTTTTGAACGCATTTGTAATTTAGGGACAGCATGGATTCAGATGACTCTAGGTTTGATTTGCTAGAATGCCTCACTCAGCTTTAGACTGGAGCACACCTGGAAGAAGGCAATCAGTGTGGTCAGAGGTCTGAGATCTCAGGCTGCAAGGAATAGTTAAGAGGCACTATACATTAATTGCTTTAAAGACACCACACATTCCACTCCCCCACCAAAAGAAAAGTTTTGTGAGGGAAGAGCAGTAGAGAGAATAGTAACCATCTTTCAGATTAAATTTACTCCTAAGTGTCCTATGGGGTAGAAATTAGAGAGATTTCAGCACAAAGGAAGCAAGAGCTTTTCAACACAGATGTTGTTGAAAGAGTGCTAAGACCAGATGAATTTTAGTATCTCACAATTCCTATCTGTACCTCATAAATCCCACATCCTTCCTGCAACCCAACTTTCCTATCAAGTTTTTATGTTATCTGCTCCAGGATTGCTAAAATGTTTTGGTTAAACCAAGATCAATCTAAAGTGAACCCAGCCCCTCACCTGCATTGCCAGATCTAGGAGTTCCTTAGAAACATGTTGATTGGCGCCTTCCAAGTTCCGGACCAGGTCACCAGCAAAATTGCTGTCCTTGGGAGTGAGTAGGGTATAGGCTACACCTTTCTCACCCGCTCTTCCTGTGCGGCCAATCCTATGGGTGTGAGTATCAATGTCTCGTGCCACATCATAGTTAATGACAGTCTTAATTGAAGGAATGTCCAGACCACGGGCTGAAATAAAAAGCAACTGAATTCTTTTATTCTTCATCTGTAGTCAAAAGATCAAAGTAAACAGAAATGCTAGTGCTCTAAGAAGTCACATTTCCCTTATCTAGGCAAAGTGCATGGGGAGTTTGGTGAGCTGAGATACAGGCATGTTAAGTCACCACTCAAAAACAAATGTCACCACCATAGATTCTATGATGCTAGGCCTTCTAGTGTAAGGGATTTTGCATTAATAATCTGGCATGCCCTCTTCTCTTGCACTGGGAATGTATTTTTAAAATGTGTCTTGAAGCTGAGTTCTCTCTCCTTTCTGTGAAAAATTACCAATGTTTAAGGGTAGTTATTAAAACTTGGCAGAACAAAGCCAGAAATCATATTCCAAAAACTCTTCTCATCCTGAGTGAAGTATGCCCAATTAACCTGTAGACAGTAAATCAATGTAAAATATCTACTATATTCAGACATACAATAGGGCATTCATTGCCTTTTTTCCCCAAGTGACTTCTAGCTGTAGGAATTCTTTGGTGAGAGAGAAATACTATACGAAAAGTGGCATCCAGAGCTCCAGACTGATCCCTGTGCTGAACTGCTGCTTCCTTGGGGATTGGGGTGGGAGTGGTCAGTCAGGCCAATAGTCTTTCCATCAGACTGTTCAGACATTACAGGTCTTATATAAGACGACACAGTACCTTTATAGCCTAGGAACTTAAGGTTGTTGAAAAATTCATACTCTACCTGCAACATCTGTGGCCACCAGGACTGGGATGTCCTTTTTCTTAAAGTCTGAAATGACCTTATTTCTCTCACTCTGATCCATGTCCCCATGGAGCAGCCCAAGATTATGACCCTCCTGCTTAAGGTTATTGGCTAGCTCTTCAGCATTGGCCTTCTTAGTAACAAAGAGGAGAACACTCCCTGAAGAGGTAAACTCCACCAGACGTCTGGTAAGCCAGTTCCATTTACTAGGTCCAGAATGGAGAATCTCCACAATCTGTGTCACATCTTCATTTGCCTAAGAAGGAAGAAATGAAATAGATGATTGTGACATTGGAGCCACAGGCCGCCACCTCAACAAGGCTAGACATTATATTTTCTACCTGCAGCAAGAAGATCTAGAACCATCCCAGTTCTCCGTGGGCGTTACTTCAGCAAGTCAAGTGCAGCTCAAACTCACCTCTCCTTTTCAATCACCTTGCTCTCCACCTAGTATACATACCTAATTTGTACAGCCCACTACTTTGTAGAGCTTTCCTTAACAATAATCATGCCAAGCAGTTGAAGGATTCTCTAAGCAGCCATAACTGAATTCCAAGTCCCAATTCAGAGAAATTTTCCACATAGCACATATGTCCAGGTAAGAAATGAAACCTGATTTTTGCCAGGCCTTTCAGGTCACCCTGTCCCCGCTGTGTAGGCCTCCTCCCACAATAACTTAAAACTTCAGTTCCAACCTAACACACAGTAGTATGCTTCCAGGAAGATCTTTTGGTTTTGAAGCCTTTTTTAAAAAACAATTATAAAGTTTTAAGACATTCACACAAATAAAAGCAAAATGAACAAAATCAACTCGTACCCATCACCTAGCTTCAATGATTGCCAACATTTTGCCAGTCTTGTTTCATCTATCCTCACAACTTGCAAAACAGCAAATCTCAAACATGTTGCCTCATCTATAAACATAACATCTTTTTTTTGATCTCAATAGTGAGAAATTAATTCTGTGTTCCATAATATGAGAAATATACTCATTAAGGTCCCATCAAGCCCTGCTTAGTTAGGGTTACCTCTCCAATATCTCCCTGCACCACTCGAATAGGGTCGATCAGGATGTCTCTGGCCAACTTTTCAATCTTTTTCCGAAAAGTTGCACTGAATAGGAGAGCTAAAAGGTAAGATATATTCCGTCAGAGAAACAATATGGTATCTTTATGAATATCCATTATGTTTCTTTGGCATTCAGGATTATGCAGTTTTATTTACATAAGCTCACCCCCCCATCCTGGCCAACACGGTGAAACCCCATCTCTACTAAACAAAAATTAGCCGGGTGTGGTGGCACTCATCTGTAGTCCCAGCTACTCAGGAGGCTGAGGCAGGAGAATCACTTGAACCCAGCAGGCAGAGGTTGCAGTGAGCCGTGATCACACCACTGCACTCCAGCCTGGCAACAGAGCGAGACTCCATCTCCCCAGAAAAAAAAAAAAAAATTGATTTACTAGAGAAAGATTTGGTCTTATTCTATTTTTATTACATTTTTAATTAAGAGAAGTTGTCATTATGGTTCAGAAAAAGACTTCTGATTTCAAATCAGCAGATCTGTACTGTACACTGCTTCTACCCACTGATAAAACTATATAATTTAGGGCAACTCATTTAATTTCTAAGCCTTGGTTTTATCATCTATAAAAAGGAACAAGTGGCTGGGCACGGTGGCTCATGCCTGTAATCCTGGCACTTTGGGAGGCCAAGATGGGCAGATCACCTGAGGTCAGAAGTTCGAGACCAGCCTGACCAACATGGAGAAACCCTGTCTCTACTAAAAATACAAAAATTAGCTGAGCATCGTGACAAATGCCCATAATCCCAGCTACTCAGGAGGGATTACAAGTAGCTACTGAGGCAGAATAGCTTGAACCCGGGAGGTGGAGGTTGCTGTGAGCCAAGATCACGCCAATGCACTCTAGCCTGGACAACAAAAGTGAAACCCCCATCTCAAAAAAAAACATAAAAGGAACAAGTTATATCTAGTGCTCTCTAAGATCCTGTCCAGCTAAACTCATTACCTCCCTCATGATTCTCACCAATACACATGATAATTTTACTTCCATAACTCTGAGTGTTTATAAGGGTCCTTTTTAAGTACAAATTTGCTTTAACAAAGGTGCTTCATACATACTCTGTCTGTCAGGACGAACATGACTTGCTATGGATCGAACCTGGTACTCTGGAAGAAGCAGAACAGTAAAATTAGTATTATAACCTGAAATACAGTTTGGGAAGCCTGAAAAAAGCTATTTCAAGTCTACACAAGAAATTATAAGAATTAAGGAAAATTAGAAACTACAGGCCAGGCATGGTGGCTCATGCCTGTAATCCTAGTACTTTGAGAGGCTGAGGCGGACAAATCACTTGAGGTCAGGAGTTTGAGAACAGCCTGGCCAACGTGGCTATCTCTACTAAAAACACCAAAAAATTAACTGAGCATGGGGTGGGCACCTGTAAACCCTGCTACTCAAGTGGCTGAGGAGAACCACTTGAACCTGTAAGGTGGAGGTTGCAGTTAAGCCGAGATTTCGCCACTGCACTCCAGCCTGGGTGACAGAGTTGAGACTCCATCTCAAAAAAGAAACAAGAAACTCCTAGACATATTATTCAGCATAAAACTGAAAAACTTTCCCTCCATCCAACCGGGGTAGGTCTAGCACTGTTCCAATCATTAAAGATAGCTATGAAGATAGGAAAACAAAGGGCCTTGAATGATGTGACATTCACCTACCCGAGAACACAGAACTTAACGTCTATGATCAAAGACATATGAATAAAAATAAAGACAGAGAAAATATTCCCCTTATATACAAAGACACTTTGAATTTTCTGAACCCAATAAAACCTAACATACTTTTCCAGAGAAAACTCCTAAAAATGTTTGTCTTAGCTATTACACTTCTACAGTCTAACCCTATCCAGGAGTATTTTTAGCTTCTCTCATGCTGAAAAAAAAGAGTCTAGAAAGACATGGAAAAAAAACTAATATTATGAGGATGGAGACAGAAGAAACTGGTATTCAAGGCATACCAAATCCCATGTCAAACATTCGATCTGCTTCATCAAACACAAGGTAAGAGACTCTTTGAAGATTGGTAGCTTTCTTTTTCACATGATCAATCAGTCGACCCTAGGAGATCCACAAAATGAACAGTAAGTATAATTATAGGCATTCACAGGGACTTTCTAAGCAGTTGTACTCCTAGCAAAAGTGCTAATTCTCTAGTCTCAGACTGTAAGATACTGGTCCAACAGCCACATTATGCACTTAGCTCAAAAGAATAGAAATTTTGAAACCTCAATTGGCTTCTTCCTTGACATTGTGATTTAAATTCTGTGGGAAAGTGGGCAGAAACATTTTTTGAGACATTCTAAAATGACCTGATTTAAAGGATATTGACAGGTTTTAATGTTTAAACTATACTCTTCTAGGCTGTTCTGACCATATAAATCTTTCTGATTCTTGATGAACTTGGTAATCATTTTGTGGGAGAGCATAAGTAAAACTATTTGACATAGAGGGAATTTGTAGCTACTAGCCTATATGTCACAAAGACTCTTAATGGACTGCTAATTTAGCCACCAAAGTGAAAACCACAGGCTGCCATTCATCAGGATATTCTCAACTCTGCTTTACCACATTTTAGGGGAAATTCCCCGCAAAACTAATCGTGTTTTCCATACCAAGGGAGGCTGAGAAGCCATTTAAACAAAAGGCATACTCACTGGGGTACACACGACAATCTCTGCCCCTTCCTGAAGGGCCTTGGCCTGCTCCCACATGCTCCCTCCTCCATACACGGCCACTGATCGAAGATTATATGCTTTTCCAAACCGCTTACACTCTGCATGGATCTACAAAGTTGTTAATAATATATTAACAAACTGTGACAATAACAAATATCTCTGTCACAACCCAAATGAAGCTCCGAAAAACAGAATGTGATGCCATGCTTTAAAATCATGGCTTTATTCATAAAGGTATAAATGAATAAAATACCATTATCACATCTCAACAGATTATCTAAAATCTTACCTTACTCATTTTATCCCCTTTTCTTCCTGATCCTGTCATTGTTTTTCTACCAAGACAAATAAATTCACCCTACAGAAAAACTGTCAGCTTATAATACAGTCTCCATATCACAAGAGATTTTTCCTCTTAAAAACAGCAGTTTTGGTCAGGTGTGGTGGCTCACACTTGTAATACAAGCACTCTGGGAGGCCAAGGCAGGCAGATCACCTGAGGTCAGGAGTTAGAGACCAGCCTGGCCAACACGATGAAACCCTGTCTTTACTAAAAATACAAATATTAGCCAGGCGTGCTGGCAGGCGCCTGTAATCCCAGCTACTCCAGAGGCTGAGGCAGGAGAATCACTTGAACCTGGGGGCTGGAGGTTGCAGTGAGCTGAGATCGCACCTGGGCAACAGAGTGAGACTCCAGTCTGGGCAACAGAGCAAGACTCTGTCTCAAAAAAAATAAAAAAATAAAAACAAACAGTAGTTTTGGCCAGGCACAGTGGCTCATACCTGTAACCCCAGCACTTTGGGAGGCCGAGGCAGGCAGATCACTTGAGGTCAGGAGTTCGAGACCAGCCTGGCCAACATGGTGAAACTGAATTTCTACTAAAAATACAAAAATTAGCCGGCTGTGGTAATGTGCACCCATAATCCCAGCTACTTGGGAGGCTGAGGCAGGAGAATTGCTTGAACCTGGGGGTTGCAGTGAGCTGAGATCATGCAACTGCACTCCAGCCTGGGCAAAAGAGTGAAACTCTGTCTCAAAAAAAATAAATAAATAAAAACAGTAGTTTTTAGGGGAAAGTACATATTTGGTTATACAGAAAATATTTAACACAAAATATTTTCCAAAACTTCCTGGCAGCACAACACTGTGAGTGAATATACTTAATGCCACTGAACTGTACATTAAAAATGGTCAAGATAATCAATTTTGTGTGTATGTTATTACAATTAAAAAAAAATTTCCTGGTCATTCTACCTCACTTCACTGGCTGGTCCCTAGCTAGTCCACATATGGAAGAAGGCATTCTATTGAAAGCACATACCTGCTGGCAAAGCTCCCTGGTAGGACACACAATCACTGCAATTGGTCCATCGCCTGGTTCCAACTCCTTCTGGTCCATTATATGAATCAACATGGGCCAAATAAAGGCTGCAGTTTTCCCACTACCTGTTTTGGCAATACCAATCATGTCTCTACCACTTAATGCCACCGGCACGCCCTGGAGAAAAAGTAAAATATAACCACTCTAAAATTTCAATTCTAAAGATGTACTGAAGCAAATCTGGGGGAAGGATAAATGACTACTAATGATATTTATTTGCAATGGAACAAAACATATCCTGGGCAATGCATACCAGTTTTGAAATAGAAATATTAGTATCTGACATTCTCATGAACTTCTTGATTTAGAGAAAATGACATCATTTTTGTTATGTGGATGTCAGCCACCATTTACAGAATAGAAACAACACCGTTTTGCTTAAAATATAGGCGGCTCACACTTGTAATCCCAGAACTTTGGGAGGCCAAGATAGGCAGACTGCCTGAGCTCAGGAGCTTGAGACTAGCCTGGGCAACACGGTGAAACCCCATTTCTACTAAAATACAAAAAATTAGCCAGGCATGGTGGCGTGCGCCTGTAATCCCATCGACTTGGGAGGCTGAGGCAGGAGAATTGCTTGAACATGGGAGGCAGAAATGGCAGTGAGCCAAGACTGTGCCACTGCACTCCAGCCTGGGTGACAGATCGAGGCTCCGTCTCCCCGCCAACCCCACACAGTTTTTTTTTTAAACAACACACACAGAAAAATCACAATTTATAATGAAGGGTTGCTAAAATGTTTTAAACCTCCCCCCCTTGAGAAGGTACAGACTATCTCATTCATATAAAGAAAATGAGAATTTCCTGCGTAAGAATGAATAAATCCCGTAATGGGAAAAAGAAGCTAAAACTTTCAGTAATGAATGAAAATTTTCAGGTCACAGACAGAGGAATTCTAGTCATTGACAGTGCTAAATACGTCCATATACAAACCTTTTTGGTTAGGTTTAGGCCTAATAAATTATTTTCTTCATATCGTATTTTCAAGATTTGTATCAGATACAAAAGAATATTTGCCAGCCATTTAGTGACTTCTTAGAGTGATAAATACCTCTATCCTTATCAATACAGTTCTACACTAAACACTGTTTTACTGCTGTGATTTGTTTTTAAAATAATATAGTCATGAAAGATTATCCTACTTTATTTTCCTTGTATTATGCTGTACTTACCTGGCACTGTATTGGAGTGGGCTGTGTGTATTCAGATTTCCGAATCTGGTGCATAAGTTGTTCATCAAACCCAAAATGAGCAAAGCTACTTCCTGGTCTAGGAGGTGCAGCACCAGAGACCTAGAGATAAAGACAACTCCCCAGAGTGACTTGTACTTCAACATTAACAGCATTTGAAGTTCAAGAATACTTACCTGGATCTAGCATTTTAGTTGGAGTATGAAGTGAAAATACAAGTCTATAAGCCAAAATCATACAATGAAAAGGCAAAACCTCAAATGGTAACAAATATAAACCTCATATTAAAAACTCCACTATAAATATTGCCAAGATAATTGTCATATAATTTTAAATGATTAAAAATCTCTTAAATCAAAATTTTCTCATAACATAAGGAAAAAAGAAAAAACGTGGTTCAATGAATTGGGAAGTCATTAATGTTCTTTCTTTTGCCATTTTGCATAAATATTAACCAGATGGTAGGAAAAAAAAACGTATCAGCCGGGCACAGTGGCTCACGTCTGTAATCCTAACACTTTGGAAGGCTGAGGTGGGTGGATCACCTGAGGTCAGGAGTTCAAAACCAGCCTGGCCATCATGGTGAAACCCCATCTTTAACAACAACAACAAAAAAAACCATATCTTATTCTTGACAATTCCAAGTAGGCTCCAAATAAGACAAATCTACATATACTGTCTACAAAGATATAATCTGCCACCTCCATTTTCAGCTATGCCTGATGAACTACATCTCACTTACTGATGGCCCAGCCACTGTGAAGCACTGTTGAAATGGTACCCAGGTGAAGAATGGAGCTTATAACTTTCATTTTGTCCCCAACAGTGGTAACCTTTGATTGATTTTCTGGTGATGCTAATATTTCCAGTCAGGATTTCATGGATTTTACTTAAAAATTTTCTTGAGGCATTGGGAAGGTGAGTAACCTCGGAAAACAGACATGCGTACACACACACACACACACACATACACATATTCCTCCTGGAAAACAGGAGTTTAAACATTGTGTAGCAACTTATAAGGTGCACACAGGCAAAAAAGGTGTCTATACTAGAGTAGATAGCATAGCATAGTTTTTCTGTGTGTTTCATTTGAAATCTACCAGCATCTTAAACCAATATGGTCAATGTGCAGCCCAAAACTTTTTGGTGGACAATTTAAAACATTCTGAAATTAGTATATGCATGTTTTCAAAAGGTATTAATTTATTCTAATTTTTAAAATAAAGCATACTACCTATAATTTGATAGACAAGTTTACCTTAATTTCAAAACATTCTAAGATATCATATGTTAACATCTATTAATCTTGTTTCCTTTTCCTTTAGATAGGGACTCCCACCCTTCATCACTAGCCCATCCAGCACAGAACATATAAAACTGATTGACAAATGAAAGAAGAAAATGATCCTATCCTCAAACAGCATCTAGAAGACTAAAACAATCAAACTAAGAGACATGAACACATCTAGAAGACTAAAAAATCAAACTAAGTGACATGAACACAGGGGATATAATAATTACTCTGGCAAAGACAGTTCAGAGACCATTAGAAAAGAAACTCAAGGTTATTAGTTTAAATAACCAATAATACTCAATCTAGGCTAATTAACATTAATAGAAGAATATTAAGCTTAATGATTTCTTACCCGAAGATTGAGCTTATGGCGGAGATCTATTAACTGCTGTGGAGTGAGGTTGGTTATCTCTTCATGCTCATTGTAAAAATTTTTTTCAAATGGTGGATAGTCAATCTGCAGGTCCAATTATTCAAAGTTAGTCTAGAATTCAAGAGTCAATCCTGTAAGTTTGATTTTAATGCAAAATAATATTTTCCAAATATTACACAAGTAAAGCCATTCCAGCTAGAAAGAGCAAAAAAATTAACCTATTTTCAACGTAGATCCTAAAAAGTACAGCTAATTTGTTTTCTATTCCTATTTTCAGTATAAAGACCAACCTACTTCTTTTTTTGTTGTTGAGACAGAATCTCGTTCTATCACCGAGGCTGTGGTGCAGTGGTGCAATCTTGGCTCACTGGAGCCTCGGCCTCCCGGATTCAAGCAATTCTCATGCTGCCTCAGCCTCCTGAGTAGCTGGGATTACAGGCATGTGTCACTGTGCCTGGCCTAACACCAACCTACTTCCTAAAGAGACTCTTAAGGAAACCTCGAATTTGAACAACCTTGAAGCAGACTAAGGATTTCTATAATACCAACGACCTCAGAGGACAGAGAAGATATTTCACCATATGACATTTAAATATATTTTAAATTTAGCTGTTTAACCTAGCTCTAGGGATTTAAAAACACTCCTAATATTTCTTTTAGAGATAGCTCTGCTTTTAGAAGGAGTTCTATTCTGTTTAAAAACATGGAGTTGTTTATAACTGTTAAAAAATGTATGGCCAAGCATTGCCAATTCCAGAGAGAGTAGAAGTCACTTCTATTATTCTTTTCATAGCTTACTGTACTAGGGATACAAAACATAAGCACATCGCTACCTATCAATTTGGCTAAATGATTTTTTATAAACTTTTTTTTCCCCTAGGCTTGTCAGTCAATAAAAACATTTTTTTTGTAAGAGACAGGGTGTTGGTATGTTGCCCAGGCTAGACTCAACTCCTGGGCTCAAGTGATCCTCCTGCCTCTGCCTCTCCAGTAGCTGGGACTCCAAGCATGTGCCACCATGCTTGGCTCTTAAGCTTATTTTTAAGAATATTAACATTCTATAGGCAGTCAAAAAACTTGTAATTCTGGATACATCAAAAAAGTTGGTGAGAAAAGTGACACTGTCTTATATTTTCGCAAATCTCTTTATTAATGTCTGACTTAAATAACTCCTACTATATTCAAATTGTTGCAATAGCTTGGCTTTATTTAAGCCTATAAGAAAATCTGGCCTCCAGGCCTGGAGTAGTGACTCATACCTGTAATCTCAGCACTTTGGAAGGCCAAAGGTGGATGGATCACTTGAGGTCAGGAGTTCGAGACCAGCCTGGCCAACATGGTGAAAGCCCATCTCTACCAAAACTACGGAAATTAGCCGGGTGTGGTAGCACGCGCCTGTAATCCCAGCTACTCAGGAGGCTGAGACAAGAGAATCTCTTGAACCCAGGAAGAGGAGGTTGCAGGGAGCCGAGGTCACGTCACTGCACTCTAGCCTGGGCGACAGAGCGTTTCACCAAGCCGTCCAGGTTTGTATCAAATTCCTGAGCTCAAGTGATCCACCTGCCTCAGCCTCCCAAAGTGCTGAAATTACAGACGTGAGCCAATGCGTCTGACCAAAAGCTTGAATGTCTATCATTGGTAATAAATACTTTCAATTGTTTTCCTTGAAGTGTCATTGATTTTGTCCAATGAAAATCGTGTTCTATGAAAAAAAGTAGCTAGTTCACCTTACAACTCAAACACGTAAGGGCTTTTCTTCAAAAGACTATCATAGTTTGGGACATAACAGAAATGCTTTATGCGCACTTTCCATTTTATCGCACAGAATAAAAAGACATGTAGTTCAAGGGTTACAATTTAATAATTTTTACTGTTTCATAAGGACATTCTTTCTTTCTTTCTTTTTTGAGATGGAGTGTTGCTCTTGTTGCCCAGGCTGGACTGCAATGGCACGATCTTGGCTTACCACAACCTCTGCCTCCCAGGTTCACGTGATTCTCCTGCCTCAGCCTCTGGAGTAGCTGGGATTATAGACATGTGTCACCACGCCCGGCTAATTTTATATTTTTAATGGAGACAGGGTTTCTCCATGTTGGTCAGGCTGGTCTAGAACTCCCAACCTCAGGTGATCCGCCCACCTTGGCCTCCCAAAGTGTTGGGATTACAGATGTGAACCACTGTGCCCAGCCATAAGGGCATTCTTAAGTGAAACTGGCTTTTTTCTTTTTTAACTGCAATGGTCTGACAGGAGAGAATATGCCTAATAGAATAGTTTGGTGCCAATGGCTTGATTCATGCTAAGGCATCAGCAGTTTTACTTATCACTGCTTTTACACCAACAATGCAAATGTTGATGCAGTAACAAAGGAAAATAATCTTGGTATGATAAAAATTGTTCGGACTTTGTAGGTTCCCTGGAAGGGGTCCTTGATCCACACTGAGAACCACTGCTCTAGCATCAGTGTATCTAAGATCTCTGCTGATATTTAACCTGGATGAAAGACTGATATTTTTTCAAGTGGGTATACTGATGTCCTCATTCCTTAAGGATCCTGTAATTTACTGGTTCCACTTTGAAGACACAGCCTCTCATCTACCCCAGATCTGGGACCAAGAGTAAAAATGCATAGCAATTTAAAAAAAAGTGCAGATGGGTGCAGTGACTCACATCTATAATCCCAGCACTTTGGAAGGCCAAGGTAGGTGGATCACTTGAGGTCAGGAGTTCAAGACCAGCCTGGACAACATGGTGAAACCCAATCTCTACTAAAAATACAAAAAATAGCTAGCATGATGGTGAGCGCCTGTAGCCCTAGCTACTTGGGAGGCTGAGGCAGGAAAATTGCTTAAACCCAGGAGGCGGAGGCTGCAGTGAACCAAGAATTGCGCCGTTACACTCCAGCCTAGGTGAACGGGCAAGACTCAGTCTAGAAAAAAAACAACAAAAAAATAAATGCAAGCCAGGTGCAGTGGCATGTACCTCTAGTCCCAGCTACTCAGGAGGCTGAAGTGAAAGAATTGCTTGAGCCCAGGAGTTTGAGGCCAGATTGGGCAATACAGCAAAAACAACAACAACAAAAAACAGTAAACACAGGCCCAAAATGTTCCCAGTTTGAAAGATGTCACAGCCGCGTGCAGCGGCTCACACACGTAATCCCAGCACTTTGGGAAGTCAAAGCAGGCAGATCACCTGAGATCAGGAGGTCAAGACCAGCCTGGCTAACATAGCATAACCCAATCTCTACCCAAAAATATTTTTAAAACATTAGCCAGGCGTGGTAGTGGGCACCTGTAATCCCAGCTACTTGGGAGGCTAAGTAAGGCAGGGAGAATCTCTTGAACCTAGGAAGCAGAGGTTGCAGTGAGCCAAGATCATGCCACTGCATTCCAGCCTGGGCGACAGAGAGACTACGTCTTAAAAAATAAATAAATAAATAAATATGTTAAGTATTGATTCTGGAAAACAAGTACAATTATTTGAAGAAAAAAAAAAGTTTTAATTCCAAAGTCAAATGTAAGTGATTCGGCTATACCTCAGAGCAAGATAGGCTATAAAGCTTCATGGAATTTGTGGCTCAACCACTTAGTAGAGACAACAAGACGCATATGCCCATGATTAAGAATACTCCACTACTGGGAAAACCTAAATGTTAAAAGTTGAAGAAAATTGTACTGGCATGAAACAAGAATCAAATTCAGCAAGAAACACCATACCTCTGAATGATCAATAGGGGGAAGTGGATCAATGATTTTTTTGGTAGGTGCAATCGGATTTCCATCACTATCATATTCTAGATTGTCTTCCTCTTCCTCCTGAACCACACCAGCAGTTGGGTTTTCTGCCATGTATCGAAAATAAGCTTCCTGCAGGAAAGCACAAGAACATAATCACACCCAAGTACAACTGAGATGTTTCTGCTTCTGTAATTAGTGCACACAGTGTACCAGATGACTGCACAGTTACAATACCTACCAAGTAGGGCAAGACCCTTCTAGTAATGATTCCTTTAACAATAGCAACATTCAGAAGAAATCAATTAAACAGTACTACAAAATGATGTAACTTGTGTAATAGAAGATTTACAAATCTGTCTCTTCCACAGCCTTCCTGGAGTGAGGTGTCTATCAACCCTGCCCAGAGCCATAGAACACATGCTGTGGCTTTAATAATCCAAGTTTGGAAGTTAACACTAATCAGAAAGGTCACAAACCTGGAAAGGGCTACCACTCACTGATTCTCATCATTCCACAACTGAACAATGGGGAAGAAAATACTAACAGGCAGTAATTAATGTTCCATCTTGAAATACAAGAACCACAAACAGGACTCTTACTAAGAGGTAGAGGTTAGATGTTACCAGAGGTCATCAGTAGATCCCATACTACTCTACTACTTGATTTAACAGAATAAACATTAATTTTGGATTTAAAAAGAAGCAAACTGAATAAAGCTCATATTTGCTTTTGATGTCATAGTTGATGAAAAATTCCATCTTCAATATAAGGGAAAGCCATGTGAATCTATAAACTACCAACTGGTCACATAGGTACAAAAGGAGCAAATCAAATGACACTCCCTGCTGAATGTCAGGAATGGCCATTTCAAGTGAAGGCAAGCTCTAGCTTGTCCCCAGTATAGACTTTGCGGATAAAAATAAAAGATAGAAATACTGCATAGGAACTCACTTGGTCATCTTCCTCTTCAATGTCATCTCGAATACCCCTGGAAAAACAAGCGGAGAAACAAACTTCCCTGCAAATGTTCCACATACCCAGCTCCATACTTACAGCAGATTAGTGTCGAATTCCATACAGCACAGGAACTCTCAACACTAACAATAACAAAGCAGCAATGAGCACACTGTAAACTATCCACCCATTATATATATGTATAGCTTCACTCTATAATCTGCAGTTTGCATTTCTTTTAAATGGGATGATATGGTACCCCTGGAAACAGTAGTTACTAACAAGGTAATCAGACATAAAAACTTTCTGAAGACAGATACCAAATGATCCTAGTTTTGTGAATCCATACAAAAAATGCGGTTGTGAAAAGCATTTCATACCAAAAAGAAAAAAAAAATTCCTACATTTGGCATATACTATAAAGAAGGGCCCAGCCTTCTTATTGTCTCCAAAGTTTCTAGCTCTAGGATAAACAGTTTTCAGCCAAAAGCAGTTACCTTAGGGATGGAGACAGAGAAAAACTACATTAACTCCTTTATGAGTTTGGGGATAAAACTTCTAAATAGTTCACATAGAGAAGGGGGCCATTACCACCTGCTATATCTATCAGGAGCTATAGGGAAAGTATCATTGCTTAGTTCCCACAACCATCTCTTTGTAATCAGACTTTCTGCCACACCTAGAGCACTTGCTATTACTAAGGCAACCAGCAACCACCACCACCAGTGTAGAGCAGGTGGAAGGGATACAACATACAGTGAATACCAAAAACGTGGCTAAACCTCCATATAGCACAGGAACGCTGGGAAGGGACTGAAGCCCTAACTGCCAAGCACGGGGAGAAAAAGTCCCACTATGCCTGGTAGAAAAAGCTTTAGGAGTTTATTAATCAAGGTAAAGAGGAGACTTTTCTTTCCCAGAAAATAAAATACTTCAAGCTCTGACTATGGTTGCTAAAGCACGATGTCACTCCCTAAATGAAATTAGGTATTAGGTATTACTACAGCCCTCCTTCTACACAGGTTTTTATACTGTGAATATTATTTTTCCATCTGTGTTGGTTGAAAAAAAACCCCATATAAGTGAACTCATGCAGTTCAAACCTGTGTTGTTCAAAATTTCAACTGTACATAGTTTTCATGATATAGTTGCCATTACTTCTCATAATCAACCATATAGGCATTAACCTATTTTATATTAATTATGAGACAAACTCAGAATAACGAGCCCAAACTTTAGTAATCATGCTCCCCTAAACTCTACTATAATTCATTTCTGTGTTTACTAAACAACTACTTACAGTCAAAAACCAAATACTATTCTACCAAAATGAACACTTTTTAATTATTGCAAATGTGAAGACTGTTGCCATCTCTATTTTTAAAGAAGTATTCAAGATATAGGAATAACTTCAAATAAAGACACTGTGTACTTCAGTATTTTTTCTTTATGAACTTTGGGGGAATAGGCTTTGCAATACTTAAGCAGTTTTCATGTAACCTTTGTGAGGAAGAAGAAAACAACTTACTTTACGTTTTTTCTTTCTTTGTCCTTTTCTTCAAGCCTCTTCATGTCTCTAGCTGCCTGATCCTAATGAAACAAAAGGCTGTGTAGAATCACATCAACTAAAAACACTGAAAGAAACAATTCTTAGATTGGAACAAGTGCCATAATAGCTTTAGCTATGTGTTTGACAAGTGCATTCTGACACAATCAAATTGCATTTTGACAATTATTTTTTAAAAAGAAATAACAAAATGCTCTACTAACATGGCTGTATATGAACTACATGATTTTTATCTGTAATAATATGCCACTCATGGAAAAATGAACAAAAATGCTTGCTTCACAAATATAATCTTTGGTTGCTTTTTATAAATTAATGATAAAATTACAGATGTAACGTACTTTTAATTCAGGCAGATCAGCTTTCCTCAAAGTGTACCTTAAGACCTTATACAACTGACTCTGGAAGGGTGGTTCTCAACCTGGGGCAATTTTGCCCCTACGCAACATCTGGCAATGTCTAGAGATATTTTTAATTTGGGAGTGGGGTACAGCTGAGGCTACTGGTTTGCAGAGGCCAAGGATGGCTGCTAAACATTCTACAATACACAGAATAGCACCACAACAAATCCAGCGCAAAATGACAACATTCTCAAGGCTGAAAACACTGCTCTACACCTACTAAATTGGAATTCTTGGGGCTGGAGCAAGTTAAATATATGTAGTTTTTACATTTTCCCTAGGTAATTCTTATATACCACAAATTGATGATCACTGATCTAAATTAATCATTTGTATTATACATTTAAAAATCAAGGTCAGAAGAATTAAGTAATTTTTCCCAAGGTTATACACATTCTGCACAACTTTTTCTCATTATAAAGCACCACGAGTTTTTCCAGCAATCTCAGATTTTTAAAAAATGCCACTAAATATACCATGGCATGGTTGAGTGTTCTATCAAACCAAATGTTCCTGATAAAGATAAATTGTTTTAAAGAGAAGCATGGCATACAAACAACCTACTTTTCAGAGGACTGAACCAGCTATAAGACTAGAAACTGAAGATGATATAAGCAATGTAACATAAGAAACAGGTCACCAACAGTGGTAGAACATATTGTTTAAGCCTACATAAATCTTTTTTCAGAACACTGGCTAAAAATAAATCATCTAGTTCAAGCACTAGAAAAGTTTATACTTCCTATAAAATTTGATGGCCTGGCACAGTGGCTCATGCCTGTAATCCCAGCACTTTGGGAGGCCGAGGTGGGCGGACCACGAGGTCAAGAGACAAAGACCATCCTGGCCAACATGGTGAAACCCCGTCTCTACTAAAAATAGAAAAATTAGCGGGGCGTGGTGGCGCATGCCTGTAGTCCCAGTTACTCAGGAGGCTGAGGCAGGAAAATCACTTGAACTCAGATGCAGTGAGTTGGGATCGCACCACTGCACTCCAAGCTAGCGACGGGGCAAGATGTCGTGTCAAAAAAAAAAAAAAAAAAAATTGGGCTGGGCGTGGTGGCTCACACCTGTAATCCAAGCACTTTGGAGGCCAAGGCGGGCGGATTACCTGAGGTTGCGAGTTCAAGACCAGCCTGACCAACAGGGTGAAACCCCATCTTAAAAAAAAAAAAATTTTTTTCTTTTTTGACATCTGGGCTGGATGCAGTGGTTCACGCCTTTAATCCCAGCACTTTGGGAGGCCAAGGCGGGCAGATCACCCAAGGGGTCAGGAATTCGAAACTAGCCTGCCCAACATAGTGAAACCTCATCTCTACTAAAAACACAAAAAAATTAGCTGGGCATGGTGGTGGGCACCTGTAATCCCAGATACTTGGGAGGCTGAGGCAGAAGAATTGCTTGAACTGGGAGGCGGAGGTGGCATTGAGCCGAGATCACACCACTGCACCCCAGCCTGGGCAACAGAGCGAGACTCCATTTAAAAAAAAAAAAAATTGACATCTGAAACCGGGAATTAATGGCAACAACACTCTAAGATCAGACAAAATCTTTATCCTAAAATATGCAACCCCCTCCTCACCATTTTTTTCTGAGGTGGGTGTCCTGTTCTGTCACCCCAGCTGGAGTGCAATGACACAAGATCAGGACGCTCCTGGGTTCAAGCGATTCTCCTGCCTCAGCCTCCTGGGTACTGGGACCACAGGTCCGTGCCACCATGCTCAACTAATTTTTGTATTTCCAGTAAAGACAGGGTTTTACCATGTTGGCCAGACTGGTCTCAAACTCCTGACCTCACGTGATCAGGCTGCCTCTGCCCCACAAAGTGCTGGGATTACAGGCATGAACCACCGTGCCCAGCCACAAGACCCCTTTTGATACTACACTAAAAAGATACCCCAAAGAATGATTCTGTACCAAAAAGATTTAATTCCCAAACAGCTTCAACAATTAAAATGCCAAGCAGAAGAATTTAGGCCATTCTTAGAAACTTTCACTCACAAAGGGCTGTGACAGTTTGTAATACCATCAATCTACATTTACACCCAGAAAATCAAGAGCTAACTTTTCTTTTAATTCATCACTATGGATACCTCAAGAAATGAGACCAGATTCTCTTGGAAACATAGCCCATTAGGAAACGTTCATATCTCTCAAGAAGATGAAAAAAACAATGCACACCGGACATCTCGAACATGACAATTCATTTTACTCCTAGGGTAAATCACTTAACATATTAATTAAATACCTACTATATTGCAAGACACATGTATGTCCTGAATTGTCTGAGTGTCTGGTAAGTATCCTGTATAGTTTGACAAGAGGCAGAAATACAGAGTGCTACAAGAACTTAGATACAGAACGATACTGCATAAGGAATATGGGGTTTGGAGATGAATTCTGGCTCTGCCACCTATTAGGTGTATATTCTTCAGTAAGGAACTTAAGTTGTTCAAAATCAAAGATGGGAAATTCAAAGACCAAACTGGAAATAAGCAAGTAAGTATATCCTTCTACAGAAACGTACTCTAATTTTTCTTATGTCACCCTGAGTGCTTTATTTTCTGATATCTGATAGAGAACCAAGTTCAGAAAAATAATTCTCCATCCTAAGAAAAATTACAATGCAGAGGCTGGGCACAGACTCTGCCTGCAATTCCAGCACTTTGGGAGGCCAAGGCAAAAAGACTGCCTGAGCCTAGGAGTTTTGCGACCAGCCTGGGAAAAAAATAATTTTAAAAAATCATCCGAGTGTAGTGGCATGCACCTGTAGTTCCAGCTACTTGCGAGGCTGAGGTGGGAGGACCACTTGAGCCTAGGAATTTGAGGTTAGAGTGAACTGGGATGGTGCCACTGCACTCTGGCCTGAGCAAAAGATCCTGTCTCAAAAGAAAAGAAAAATTACAGTGCAAGAGAAATGACAACTGGTTCTATAAACAGTGGCCTCAACATTAAGAAGGAAACAGGGATTGATGAAAACATGGTGAGCAAGGAAAGGCATGCCTTGTCTAATGCAGGCAGCCATTTGCTCAGCAACAGCCTCTTTGGGTCACACAAAAATACAGGCTTAGTGTATTGCCAGATCTTCCATTTTTCAACAGTCTGAACTATTAGACAAAATCCCCTGATTTTAAAAATGTTGGCTCACATTTTACAAAAAGCAATGTCTAAGACAAACAAAAACACATTTATCTTGGATTACTTCTTTCCCACCTCCCTTGGAGGAGAGATGTATTCTGGCTGAAGACAAGTAACTAAGAAATCTGAAAGGATTTTATTTCATAACCAATTAAGTGAACTTTTTTTTTTTAACAGACACAGTCTTACAATGTTGCCCAACCTCAAGCGATCCTCCCACCTTGGACCCGCAAAATGCTGAGTGATAGTTTTTTGCTTCATTTTGTTCTTGAGAAAGGGTCTTACTTTGTCATCCAGGCTGATTACAGTGGCATGATCACAGCTTATTACAATCTCAGCCTCCCAAGTAGCTGGGACTATAGCAGGATGCCATCACATCTGGCTAAATTTTTTATTTTTTGTAGAGACAGGGACTCACTAGGTTGCCTAGGCTAGTCTTGAACTCCTGGACTCGAGGGATCCTCCTGCCTCAGCCTTCCAAAGTGCTGGGATTATAGGTGTAAGCCGCCATGTCCAGTCATCTAAAGTGACAGTTTTTAAGCAAGGAGAATACCATGAAAAGAAACATATTATGGTCTAATTAACCTGTAGCTGTATACTACCTAATAAGACAGCAGAGAGCCTAAAGCAGGGAGAGAATTTATAAAAATGTAAAGTAGGATGGCTACAATGGCAACAGAAAGGAAAGAACAGACGCAAGGGCTGTAATAAAGATTGACAGATTTTGGCAAATGACAAGAGGAAAGACAGCATGATATACGAGAAAGAGCTAGACCTTCAGGACTACTAAGAAGGAAAAATTAGATTTGAGTTCCAGGTCTGCCACATTAAGTACCAATATAATTTGGGGCAAGTGATTTAAATTATGTTAGGGCTCTGTTCTATTATCATTTAAAAAATTATATTTATATATACATTTTTCTGCCTATTTCCCATGATTTTGAGGCTTAAATTAAATAATAAACATGCCTGATAATCTGCTTAAAAAAAAAAAAATGAAGGGGCAGTGATGAAAGGAAGAAATTAAAGCCAGTTTTAAGCTAAGGTGACTATGTAAACACTTATGTCATTCACAGAAATAGGAGAAGGAAAAGATGAGGAAGAAAAGATGATGAATAGAGTTTAAGGTGCCATTGGGACACACTCATGTAAAAAAGGCCAATATGATTCCAGAAAAGCAGGACCAAAACTAAAGTGAAAGATACAACTAAAAATGTAAATTATGCACAGAGAAGTTTTTTGTTTTTTTGTTTTGTTTTGAGATAGAGTTTTGCTCTTGTTGCCCAGGATGGTGTGTGCAGTGGCGCAGTCTCAGCTCACTGTAACCTTTGTCTCCCAGGTTCAAGCAATTCTCTGGCCTCAGGCTCCTCAGTAGCTGGGATTACAGGTGCTGCACCACCACACCCAGCTAATTTTTTGTATTTTTAGTAGAGATGGGGTTTCACCATGTTGGCCAGGCTGGTCTTGTCCTGACCTCGTCATCTGCCCACCTTGGCCTCCCAAACTGCTGGGATTACAGGCATGAGCCACTGCACCTGGCCAAGAAGTTTTAAAAGTAAATGGGGTCACCAAGGAATGTATAAAGAGTGAAGACAGCAAATCAATATAGAGAGCTGTAAAGGGACCTCTGTATGTGAAAAATTGGAGGAAGATGGCAAGAAGGATCACAAATAACAGTCAGATGGATGTTTAATGATTTGTTTTTTGGGTGCAACAATAATCTGGTGGTTGTAATTTTTAAGAGTGTTCTCACAGAAATACAGATGGATAAAATTATATGTCTGAGATTTTAAAATAAACCAAAACAGAATTGGATTGGACACAATGGCTTATGCCTGTAGTCCAAGCGCTTTGGGAGGCTGAGGCTAGAGGATCACTTGAGGCCAGAAGTTCAAAAGCTCACCTCTATAAAAAAATTAAAACTTAGCTGAGCATGGTGGTGCATACCTATAAACGCAGCTACTCAGGAGGCTGAGGCAGGAGGATCATTTGAGCCCAGGAGTTTGAGGCTGCAGTGAAACATGATCACAACACTGTATTCTATCTAGCCAGCCTGCATCAGAGAAAGACCTTGCCTCCAAAACAAAACAAAAAAAAAAGAAAGGAAAGAATCAGTGGTGGGAGAGATTAAATAACACAAGAGCGGCCAAAAGTTGTTAACTAATAAAGTTGGTTGAAGGTACATGAAAGTTCATTTTATTATTCTATCTTTGTATGTTTAAATTTTTCCACAATAAAAAGTAAATAAGAAAACAAAAACAACAGAAAAAACCAGGAAGAAGAAAAAGGAAAATAACACAAAATCACAAAAGCCTAGTGAGAAGAGTTTCAAGGAGGTGGTCATGAGGTTGAATTTCTACAGGGAGGTCATCAATGTTGATGAAGAAAAAATATTTAAAACCACAGAATAGGCTGGGCGGGGACTCATGCCTGTAATCCCAGCACTTTGGGAGGCCGAGGTGGGTGGATCACAAGGCCAAGAGATCAAGACCATCCTGGTCAACATGGTGAAACTCCATCTCTACTTAAAATACAAAAGTTAGCTGGGTATGGTGGCATGTGCCTATAGTCCCAGTTACTTGAGAGGCTAAGGCAGGAGAATCACTTGAACCCAAGAGGCGGAGGTTGCAGTGAGTCAAGATCGTGCCACTGCACTCCAGCCTGGTGACAGAGTGAGACCCCATTTCAAAAAAACAAAGAAAAAAACCTACAGAATATAGAATTTGTAATTTTGGAAAAGTCCTTAAGTTCAATTATCTTACATAAATATGTACTTAATAAATGCTAGATTGAATGAGGTGTTAATTAAAGGATATGCTAAGATTAAAATAAAACACACACATATACATCTAGAGCTACCATATTCATGGGTTACAGTTCAAATTTCTAGCCACTAATCATCGCAAAAGTACTACACAGCAAGTGGAAGTAGACATACGAAACTATAGAGTACTAGACCAAAATTCTAAAAAAAAAAAAAAAAAAAAAAAAAAAAAAAAAAAGACTAGAAAACAAATTTTGAAAAATGTTTGAAGTACTATGTTAACCTGATCTATTTCTAACTGCTAAATATTTTAATGAAACATGTTGATACTTGCCTCCACTTCAGCCATGAATGCCTCCAAGGGATCATCATCACTGTCAGAATCTACGGGCTTGGAATGGAATTGCTGGCGAGTTGGTGAGTTTTCAGCAGGAATGTAAGGTAAATCAACATTGCTAGAGTCTTCTTCCTCATCTTCAAAATAGCTGACAATTAGAATGCAAATTGGTAAAGTAAATGTTTACTTTGGGATCAGTAAATCGTTCACTTAGCAAAAATTTTTATTATGGTGTATCTTATTATTTAAGAGATTTAATGCAGATCAAATTACAGACCTCCAAGGCTCTGGCTAATTACCTAATTATTATTTATTTATTTATTTATTTATTTTTGAGACGGAGTTTCACTCATGTTACCCAGGCTGGAGTGCAATGGCGCGATCTCGGCTCACCGCAACCTCCGCCTCCTGGGTTCAGGCAATTCTCCTGCCTCAGCCTCCTGAGTAGCTGGGATTACAGGCACGTGCCACCATGCCCAGCTAATTTTTTGTATTTTTAGTAGAGACGGGGTTTCACCATGTTGACCAGGATGGTCTCGATCTCTTGACCTCGTGATCCACCTGCCTCGGCCTCCCAAAGTGCTGGGATTACAGGCTTGAGCCACCGTGCCCGGCCTAATTACCTAATTATTAAGCACTACTTAATACATGCAAAATTTCAATATTACAAAAAAGTAATAACAAGAGATACTCCATTTCAATAGTGTATGGTCGAATCATATTCCCAGTTCTGTTAAAAGGGAAGAGTTTTCAGTACAAACTTACTGATCACTGTTAGATAAATATGACAAATATTAAAGAGCTGTGCTATGGGAAAAAAGGAAACTTTTTTTTTTTTTCAGACGGAGTTTTACTTGTTGCCCAGGCTGGAGTGCAGTGTCACAATCTTGACTCACCAAAACCTCCACCTCCCGGGTTCACACGATTCTTCTGCCTCAGCCTTCCAAGTAGCTGGGATTACAGGTCCCTGTCACCACGCCTGGCTAATTTTTGTGTTTTTAGTAGAGACAGGGGTTTCATCATGTTAGCCAGGCTGATCTCAAACTCCTGACCTTATGTGATCTGCCTGCTTTAGCCTCCCAACGAGCTGAGATTACCGGGGTGAGCCACGGCACTCAGCTAAAAGGAAACTTTTTAAAGAAACATTAGAAATTCAGTCTATCCTTTACAACCCTTAATAAAAACTTAAGAGAGATTTTTGTAAGACCAAAAACTTCAGAAGTTCTGGACTATTTTCTTGGGACTGACAGAAAACTTCCAGAATTGAAAAATGCTCAGGCTGGGCATGGTGGCTCACACCTGTAATCCTAACACTGTGGGAGGCTGAGCCAGGTGGATCACTTGAGGTCAGGAGTTTGAGACAAGCCTGGCCAAAATGGTGAAACGCTGTCTCTACTAAAAATACAAAATTAGCCAGGCATGGTGGCATACACCTGTAATCCCAACTACTTAGGAGGCTGAGGCAGAATTGCTTGAACCCAGGAGGCGGAGGTGGCAGTGAGCTGAGATTGTGCCACTGAACTCCAGCCTGGGCAACAGAGCAAGACTCTGTCTCAAAAACGAAGAAAGAAGAAAAAAAAGAAAATAAGTGCTCAATCCAAAATGATTTGCAATAATACTTAAGTATTCAGAAAGGACAACTTCAAAGGCTGGATAAGGTATCATTTTCTCTTTAACAAACATTCCAGAAAAGAATGTCACTACAGCTCTTTATAAACTAAAACCACTGTTAAGATTTTATCTCAAAATTAAATAGTAATACAACCATATATTCGTATAAATAAATAACTGCATCTTGAAAAGTTAAAGCATTTCAAATCTTCCTAGGAATTATTTTAAAAGCTTTAACTGTTATACTATATACACATATATATACATACTAATATATGACTATATATAACAATAATATAAACTATATAGCGTGTGTGTGTGTGTGTGTGTGTGTGTGTATATATATATATATTTTTTTTTTGAGACAGAGCCTGCTCTGTTGCCCAGGATGCAGTACAGCAGTGCCACTCTCTGCTCACTGCAACCTTTGACACCCGGGTTCAAGCGATTCTCCTGCCCCAGCCTTCCAAGTAGCTGGCATTAAAAGCACACGCCACTACACCCAGCTAATCTTTGTATTTTTAGTACAGACAGGGCTTGACCACGTTGCCCAGGCTGAACTCAAATTTCTGACCTCAAGTGATCCACCCACCTCAGCTTCCCAAAGTGCTGGGATTACAGGCATGAGCCACTGCACCCGGCCTACAATATATAGAGTAGACATGCTTATGCATACTCCTTTATACAGTAACTCTTATATACACTAATGTAGCAATAGCATATTTACACTATAAACTATATGATGTAATTACATATGCATTAACATATACATACATATTTACTCATGCATAGCCATTTGCATAGGTTTTTGGGTTTTTTGTTTGTTTTTAGAGACAGAGTCTCACTCTGTCATACAGGCTTTAGAGCAGTGATGCAAAAATAGCTAACTGCAGCCTCAACACTCCTAGGCTCAAGCCATCTTTCCTCAGCCTCCTGTATATAGTGTGTTCTATTTAACTAATGAAAAAATAGCTTGAGCTGGTTAACTGCTATATAGAATAATGATTTTTAACTTTGCTAAACCTTAAACACTACTTGTATATTTGATTCCTGAATACCATATCAGCTTTCTAAAATATTGCTGTGTATTTTCAAATAATTTTAAACTCCAGTCTTAAAAGTTTTTTTTCCAATTAAAATTTGCTGGGTGCAGTGGCTCATGCCTATAATCCCAGCACTATGGGAGGATCACTTGAGTCTAGGAGTTTCAGACCAGCCTGAGCAAGACCCTGTCTCTACAAAAGAATAAGAAATTAGCAGGGTGTGGTGGCATGTGCCTATTGTTCCAGCTACTGAGGAGGCTGAGGTGGGAGAACTGTTTTAGCCTGGGAGGTCAAGACTGCAGAGAGCCTTGATCACACCACTCCACTCCAGCCTGGCTGACAGAGTGAGATCCTATCTCAAAAAAAAAAAGCAAAAAAAACAAAAAAAACTCCTCAAGCAGTGAGGCAGTGTCACAACCAGCTTGGTAAAATAGCAACAAGAGATTTCTTCAGATTCAGCAAAGAGAGATATTTTGTATAGAAATTAGAACTCAAACCCTTAAATCCCAGTTTTTTTAAAATACCACATTATTGTTTCAGCAAGTTAAAAATGGTAATTGGTAAAAAGCATTTACCAATTATGAGAACTATGGGGAAAATATGAGATTTTTCTACCACTATCAGATGTTCCAACGTTAAAAGTTTTAAAGACTTAGACGTCGAGGCAAACTTGTATTTCCATAAGTTCTGACAACTGCCTGTGTTTACAAAACAATTTATATGGTATCAGTAAAAGACTGAAGTAAAGACCACTAGGCCAGGTGTGGTGGCTCACGCCTATAATCCCAGCACATTGGGAGGCCGAGGTGGGTGAATCACCTGAGATCAGAAGTTTGAGACTATCCTGGCCAACATGGTGCAACCCTGTCTCTACTAATGATACAAAAAGTATCCAGGTGTGGTGGCTTGTGCCTGTAATCCCAATTACTTAGGAGGTTGAGGCAGGAGAAACACTTGAACCCAGGCGAGGGAGGCTGCAGTGAGACAAGGCTGCACCACTACACTCCAGCCTGGGTGACAAGAGAGAAATTCTGCCTCCAAAAAAAAAAAAAAAAACCCCAAAACCACATGAATTATATAAAACTCTTCAACCATATTTATGTTTCAATTGGCTTTTTTTTTTTTTTTGAGACAGAGTCTTGCACTGTTGCCCAGGCTGGAATGCAATGGCACGATCTTGGCTCACTGCAACCTCTGCCTCCTGGTTCAAACAATTCTCCTGCCTCAGGCTCTCAAGTAGGTGGGGTTACAGTTGTGCCAACCACACCTGGCTAATTTTTTGTATTTTTAGTAGAGACAGGGTTTCACCACATTAGCCAGGCTGGTCTCAAACTCCTGACCACAGATGATCTGCTAGTCTTGGCCTCCCAGAGTACTGGGACTACAGGCATGAGCCACCATGCCTGGCCTGTTTCAATAGCTTCTAATCCCACATTGAGCAACAGCCCAGTAGGACATAATTCACTGAATGAGTAAAGGTATAAGTAACTCTACAGGCATTAATATTCCTTACAAATGAGTAAACCTGATAATTTAACTTATTAGGAACAGCGGAATTCAGTGAGATATGTAATTTCAGAAATCATTTATAAACAAATAGTTTCTCTGCCTCAATTTCTGCTGATAGAATGAGTATCTCAAAGCCCAACGTTTGCTACAATACCAGGAATTACCACTTACGCATTTTCTTCATCAAAGTTGGCCCGTTTAGATCCAATTTTGTAGAAAGAAGGGAGCTGTGGTGGAGCTGACTTTCCAAATCCAGAAGAAGAACTGGTTGCCCCAAAGGCACTGTGGGACTGCTGTGGGAGTTTGGGTTCCTCCTTTTTCCCAGCACTGATGGCAAAACCTCCAAAGCCAAATCCCCGCTTAGTGCCAGGACCACCTTTATTCCAGTTCATGGTGCCAATGACTGACCTGTTAGGAGTAAGGTACACAAATATAAATTTAACTTTAAAAAGTGTGTATAGCCCCACTCAGTTGTATATCTCTTCCAATCTTCACCTAAAATTTTAAACTTTAGCTTCTCAATTGAAACTATAACACTGTAGCCAGGAGAGTGGCCCAGGCCTGTAGTGCCAACTACTTGGGAGGCTTAGGCAGGAGGACTACTTGAGCCCAGGAGTACCAGGTTACACGGAGTTACGATCACACAACTGCACTCAAGCCTGAGCGACAGAGAGAGATTCTGTCTCTTTTCACATTAAAAAAGGAAAAAGAAAATCCCATCAGTCTTATTAAGAGATTCATTTCCAGCCCAGTTACTCATGAGGCTGAGGCAGGGAAATTGCTTGAATCCAGGAGTTCAAGGTTACAGTGTGCTATGATCCTGCCTGTGAATAGCCACTGTATTTCAGCCTGGGCAACATAGTGAAATTTTGTCTCTTAAAAAAACAAAAACCACAAACGTTGACATTGTATTTCAGTTAAACACTATGCTAGCCTCAACAAATGATTACATTTTCTAAAACACTGAAGAAATTGTTATTCATTTGATTGGGATCTCAATGTAAACAGGAATGCAGTATTTAATATAATCACACTGAAAGGATTTGCCTGCTAATTAACATCTTATTAAACTGACAAAAATACTTATAAGAAAATATATTTTTGGGAATCTGATATGTGCTAGGCATTGTGTTGGGCCACTGGAGATTTGAAAAGACTGAATGTCTTCATCCTTATAAGAAAGACCTAGGTGCTATCAGCAAGACTGTCCCAAAACTAGGAATTATCCTCTGGTAATGACATCTGGAAAAAATCAAGGAATCAAAACTTAAAAGATCAGTTATTTGTAGACATTAACTGTGTATTCATGTCTTAAGGAAGCATACTATGAACCATGTATTTATTGAACAATTGCCCACTAGGAACATTATCCAGGAAGAAACCATGATTCATTGTCATCGACATGTTGCCTGAAGTATTCAGTTAGGCCGTGGTTAAAAATTACAAACAGGCCGGGCGCGGTGGCTCAAGCCTGTAATCCCAGCACTTTGGGAGGCCGAGGCGGGTGGATCACGAGGTCAAGAGATCGAGACCATCCTGGTCAACATGGTGAAACCCCGTCTCTACCAAAAATACAAAAAATTAGCTGGGCATGGTGGTGTGTGCCTGTAATCCCAGCTACTCAGGAGGCTGAGGCAGGAGAATTGCCTGAACCCAGGAGGCGGAGGTTGCGGTGAGCCGAGATCGCGCCATTGCACTCCAGCCTGGGTAACATGAGTGAAACTCCGTCTCAAAAAAAAAAAAAATTACAAACAAATGTCTTGTGCATTGATAAAATCACTTTACAAACAACACCTTACATCACTCTTGGCTCCAAAACACATTTTTTTTTTTTCCTGAAAATAGAACAGGGTCAAGGGCTCTGTGCGGTGGCTCACGTCTGCAATCTCAGGACTTTGGGCGGCTGAGGCCGGCAGATCACCTAAGGTCGAAAGTTCGGGACCAGTTTGACCAACATGGAGAAACCCTGTATCTACTAAAAATACAAAATTAGCCAGGCGTGGTGGCACATGCCTGTAATCCCAGATACTCGGGAGGCTGAGGCAGGAGAATCACTTGAACCCGGGAGGCAGAGGTTACACTGAGCCAAGATTTCACCATTGTACTCCAGCCTGGGCAACAAGAGTGAAACTTGGTCTCAAAAACAAAAACAAAACAGGGTCTCATGATGTTGCCTAGGCTGGTCTCAAACTCCTAGCCTCAAGAGATCCCCTTCTCACCTCTTCCTCCCTAACTGCTGGCATTACAGGCACAAACCACTGCACCTGGCCCAAAAAACATGTTTTTTTTGTGCGTGTGTGGTTTTTTTTTGCGACAGAATCTCAATCTGTCACCCAGCCTGGCGTGCAGCAGCACAATTTCAGCTTGCTGCAACGTCTGCCTCCGAGTTCAAGAGATTCTCATGTCTCAGCTTCCTGGGTAGCTGGGATTATAAGCATGTGCCACCACATCTAGCTAATATTATGAATTTTATTAGAGATGGGGTTTCGTTATGTTGGCCAGGCTGGTCTATAACTCCTGGCCTCAAGTGATTCACCCACCTCAGACTCCCAAATCGCTGGGATTACAGGCATGAGCCCCTGCACATGGCCCCCAAAAATCTTTTTAATGATACAAGTTATCTAAGTTTTACAGAAAAGCAGAAAGTGAAAAAGAAAAAAATTTAAAACCACCTGAAATTTCCTCTCCCAGATGTGCGGTTTTGTTCTATCTTTTGCTACTTTTTCTATGAATATGTGCACAAGCACATATGCGCGCGCGCGCGCGCACACACACACACACACACAGAAACCATATTGTACGTATTTTAGTCACTGATTTCTTCAGCTAAGGATATACTGTGATACTGTTTAATGTGAATAGATATCTATTTCTTCACTACTTTACTTATAATACTAATAACATTATAATGTTGCAAAACACATCATTATAGGTACATCTTTGTGCATACCTTCCATTATTTCCTTAGGAACAAGTTTTAAAATGCAATTGCTCAAAGGAAAATGCATTCTAAGTTTTAAAAACATGTTTTTTGAGACAAGTTTTTGCTGTCACCCAGGATGCAGTATAGTGCTCTGATCACAGCTCACTGTAACCATGAACTCCTGGGCTCAAGTCATCTTCCCACCTCAGTCTCCTGAGTAGCTGGGACTACAAACGTGAGCCACCATGCCTGGCTTTTTATTTTCTTTTAATTTTTTTGTGGTCTCACTATGTTGCCTAGGCATAGGCAACTCCTGGCCTCAAGCAGTCCTCCTGCCTCAGTCTCCCAAAGCACTGGGATTAACAGGTATGAGCCACACCACCTTGCCTGGCCTAATAATTTTAATTACTACTTACGTTTATGAAAAAGTATCCATTACACATTGAGTAAAATAAGTAAGGGCATAAAACAAGGTGAGTAGTATGATTCTATTTATGTAAAAACCATGAGTTACACATACAGGGACAGCTGAAAGGTTATCAAAATGTTAACGGCAGTTATTTGATTTCTACTTTGTTTACCATTAGTAAGAAAAATTAAAATGTTTAATTTCCCCTAGCTTTGAAGCCAGTGTGAGAAAAAAATTCCAGAAACTGTTTATTATAGTAACATTGTCGAAGAGATCAGAAACATGCACTGTTCTATGCCCCCTGTCTATATATACCTTATAGGTTTTGTTCAACTCCTATTATATACAGTACTTAGTTCCTTGCTTAGTATTATACACAGCACTTAGTTGCTTGCTTAGTATTACATTTTTTTTGAAACGGAGTTTTACTCTGTTGCCCAGGCTGGAGTGCAGTGGTGCAATCTTGGCTCACTGCAACCTCTGCATCCCTGATTCAAGCCATTCTCCTGTCTCAGCCTCCTGAGTAGCTGAGATTACAGGCATACATTACCACACTCAGCTAATGTTCTGTATTTTCAGTAGAGACAGGGTTTCACTACTTTGGCCAGGCTGGTCTTGAACTCCTGACCTCAAGCGATCAGCCCAGCCTCCCGGAGTGCTGGGATTACAGGCGTGAGTCATAGCCCCAATCTGCTTGGTATTAAACTTGAATTACACCATGTCGACTTCCACTTAGACCCTTAACTCCAGATAGAAACGTCTTTACTCATTTTGGATCTCTTTCTGTAACAGTGATAATGACTAAAGTAAGTAGTTAAGTACTAGTTTACTTAAACTTCATCTCCTGTTCTCTTTAGGAATCCCATAAGGAAATTCTTTCAGTCAGGAAATAAACATAATTCCAGTGCAATGAAATTTAGTAAGAATCTTTACAAGCAAGAAAATCTTAGCATCTGATAACGTTTTTAAACTAATCTATAAGACTATCTTTGCAAGGGCTTTCCTAAGCAACAAAAATAATGGGCTCAACTTTAATCTCATTTTTCCTACAGTATATAATGTATAACGAGGAGCTAATAAATAAGACATAAGGATGAGAAGACAGTCAAAGAAAGGATAGTGAAAAGATATTTACGTTCAGGTGAATTTTTAAGAATCACACAATCTCCTAGCAGGAAAACTTTTAATAGTTTACTGAAAGCTTGCTGAGGAAGGACAGTCATACATGAAAGATACAGTCCCTATTCTCAAGGAGTTAGACAGTGTAGTTTGAGGCAGCTGAAAACAACATGATGCATTCTAACAGGTAGAGTATACAAAGTGGATTCACTGGCGGTCCATGAGTGGGAGCAAAGGCACAGAAGACTTCTGGGAGATGACATGTTAAATTTTGAAATCTCAAGAGGCATTAGATCAGAGAAGCATTAAAGAAGGACATTTCAGATGGAAGTATCTGTTAAGTACTACCACAGAGAACAGGTAATAAAGTTCAGTGAAGCTAGAGTTCAGTAGGACATTTGGGAAATTTGCACGACACATGTTCAAAAAGACAGGGTCAAGATGAACAGCTTAGGAGGCTATGCTAACGAAGTACCATACAAAACTGCATTCTGACAGCTACAAGGAAATATTAATTTTACACAGAAGAGAAATTTTCAGATCAGCGTTTTTGAAAGACAGAACGAGAGATACCCATGGAAGAGGCAAGGAAAGTAGTTAGGAGGCTGTTTCAGCAATAAAGACATAAAGTAACAAAATCCTGAACAAAGAAAGTACCTGTTAGAACAGAGAAACGGGGGATAGATCTGAATTATTTATTTAGAAATCTATGAGGGAAGACCAAATAGGATTGGGTGACCAGCAACTAACTGGTGTGGAAGCTAAGGGAGAAGAGTCTAGAATAACTTTAGAAGTTTCTGGCTTTAAAGATTGGGTGGGCCGAGAACAGTGGCTCATGCCTGTAATCCCAGCACTTTGAGAGGCCGAGGCAGGTGGATCATGAGGTCAGGAGATCAAGACCATCCTGGCTAACATGGTGAAACCCTATCTCTACTAAAAATACAAAAAATTAGCCAGGCATGGTGTACGTGCCTGTAGTACCAGTTACTTGGGAGGCTGAGGCAGAAGAATCCCTTGAACCTAGGAACCAGAGGTTGCAGTGAGCCAAGATCATGCCACTCCATTCCAGCCTGGGTGTCAGAGCGAGACTCCATCTCAAAAAAAAAAAAAAGGGGGGGGTTGGGTGAATCATGGGGCCACCAATGGCCAATGGAGATGGAAACCTAAAAGAGTCAGGCTTGCCAAACCAGGAAGAAGGTGAGTTCAGTATCTATGGGCGAACTAAGGAGAGATGCCAAGTAGGATCAGTAACTGCAGAGAGGGGTCTGGAGTAGAACTATAAATCTGATGTAAGACATTTGCATTTGACGTTACTGATGCAAATAAATAAGCTAGCAGAGAGACCATGCAGAGTGAGAGAAAAGGTAACAAAATTCTTTCCCCCGTCCCCAGGTGGAGTCTTGCTCTGTTGCCCACAGCTGGAGTGCAATGGTGCAATCTCGGCTCACTGCAACCTCTGCCACCCGGGTTCAAGCAACTCTCCTGCCTCAGCTTTCCAGGTAGCTGGGATTACAGACACCTGCCACCATGCCTGGGGAATTTTTGTATTTTTAGTAGAGATGAGGTTTTACCATGTTGGCCAGGCTGGTCTCAAACTCCTGATCTCATGATTTACCTGCCTCGGCCTCCCAAAGTGCTGGGATTACAGGCGCGAACCACCGCGCCCAGCCGGTAAGACAACTCTTAATGTGTATCACTATTTAGGAATGGGTAGAAAAAGAGAAGCTTACATGGAAACTTCAGATGGAACAGGGATGAAGGAGGGGAGAGAAATAAAGAGAAGAGAGGGAAGGATGGAAGGGGAGACAAGAGGAAGAACATGGGTAAGGAGAGAGAAGCTCTACGGGCAGAAAACTAAAGTCAGGTAAGTTAAGAACTAAAATGCTTCTGTTGTACATGTAACCAGGAGTCTTCGGTGAAAGCAGTTTCAATACAGCAGTAGTGAAAGCAGTTTCAATAGAGTAGTAGAGGCAGGGGTGAGGAGTGCCCAGCAAGTAAGTGGCAGAGGATGAAGACTAGATGAAGAAGAGTCAAGAATACTTTGTAGGCTGTTTACCAATGACAGGAAAAAAAAAGTGAAGCATTAACTACAGAAATTATTTTTTAAAGAAACATATATATGTTTATATGCTAAAGGAGAAAAATCAATAAAGTTAGAAAAACTGAAGATGCAAGATGACAGAAAAAAATCATAGGATTTCCAGAGAAGACCAGACATGATCAAAACTTTTAACAACAGGAGTAACTCACTCTTCCCCTAAAACTAGAGGGAAGGAGCAAAAAGAACAAGAACGAATATGAATCAGCCCTACTAAATAATCAAAAGGTTCGTATTACAAAAGCAGCAAATCAACTCCTACCACAAACAGGCAGGCAGTGAGATCTCGGGCAGGCAGGTAAGGGGTGCTTAATGGCTCTCAGACTCAGCAAGATGTAAAAGCAATCCTTTCTCTAGCTCATCTAGAACACACAGCCCATTTCCCCTCAATTACTGCCTCTAGGAAGGCCAACCAATTGTGCTTTCTACCTACGCCACTGAGTAGACTATTAGCTCCATGAGAGCAAGGACTTTGCTCAATTTACCCAACATTATATCGCTGGTGTCTATGTAGCACTCAAAAAAATCTGCTGAATGAATAAATACGATGTATTGAAACTCTCCAAAATTCATCTCAGTATTTGTGAAAAACGTCTTTCATTACTAAAAAATCTTATTTAGCTACCACTCTTCCTGATTAAATTTAAGCCAGATCATCCTCAATATATCATAACTTAGTCTCTTGACAACAGTTTTTCCTACTATTAAACCATTAGCCATGCAGGGTACATGGCTACTGAACCTTGACAATCACAGAGGTTTGTGGGAGGACAGCTAATAGAAGAAGCAAAAGATTGCCACCCAAATTTCTATTTGGTCACTAAAAAAATAAAACAGCCAGATGCAGTGGCTTATGCCTATATTATTCCCAGTACTTTGGGAAGCAGGAAGAGGACTTGAGGCCAGGAGTTTGAGACCAGCCTGGGGAACACAGCAAGACTCCATCTCTACCAAGAAAAAAAAAATCAAAAAGAAAAAAAAAGAGATACCTAGAATAGTCAAGCTCAGAGACACAGAGTAGAAGAGTGTTTGCCAGAGGCAGGGGGGAGGGGCGAATGCGGTGTTATCGTTTAATGGGTATAGAATTTCAGTTTTACAAGATGAAAAGTGTTCTGTGGCTAGATGGTGGTGATGGCAGCAAAAGAAGAAAAAAAAATAAGGCCCGGCACAGTTGCTCACAACTGCAATCCCAGCACTTTGGGAAGCCGAGGAAGGATGACTTGAGCTCAGGAGTTTGAGACCAGCCTGGGCAACAACACAAAACCTGGTTTCTACAAAAAATACAAAAATTAGCCAGGTGTGGAGGCGTGCACCTGCAGTCCCAGCTACTTGGGAGGTTGAGGTGGGAGGATGGCCCAAGCCCAGGAGGCAGAGGTTGCAGTGAGCTGAGATCATGCCACTGCACTCCAGCCTGGGCAGACTCTGTCTGGAAAAAAATAATAATGATAATGGACATACTTACTGTCGCTGACATGTCTTTTATAATAAAATAAATAAAACCAGGAAATGAGTACACATATTTTTAGGTTGTTATTTTAAACAAATTATGAGGGAGCAATATGCTATCTAGGCCCCAGTTTCTAAAATACAAACACACTTGTGAAAATGCAACTGCATTTTTTAATTTTTTCTCTTAAAAAACAATTTCTTCATTTCCTGCTGGGGTGCCAAAAAAAAAAATTTAAAAAAGAATCCAAATTAAATACCTAATTTGAAAAGAATTAGCTGTATACTAGAGTCACAAATAAAGTTTAATGTGCATTTGCTTAAAAGAGAACCATCTAAGTTGGTTCGTAGTAATAACATCCATTGTTTTTTACTGACCAATAACCACTAATGATTTTGTTATGTGCCCAGTAGCCTTTCCATCTCCACCTTCACTATTGCGATTATTTCCTAAAAAATCTTTCTGATTATTATCCAGCTCCCACAGCACTACTAGAGTGATCACTAAGTCAAAATATACTGAGGGCCTATTTTGTGCCAGTAACTGCTCTAAGGTGCTACGGATACAGTAATGGAATCAGACACAGCCCCAGCACTCAGGGAGCACACAGTCTGGCCCAGGAGAGAGAAAAACTAAATCATGTAATCACAGGTAGCAAAAGTGCTATGAAAGGAAAGCAAGCAGGTAAGAGGCAAGCTATTAGAGACTTAAGTCAGGAAAGGCCTCTCTGAGATGAATGACATTTCACAGGTAATCCTCCCCCGACAACTCTACTGTCCCAAGAATGTCTGTTTTATTGGAAAATAATGGCAATGTACATCCAGATGCTTCATCGAAAACCAGCAAATCTTCCATAGTCTATGAGAAGTGATTCTATGTAATAAAGTATAAAATGATGAAGTAACAGTGAAACATACAGTGAAAAGAGAAAATGAAGTTTTACCTCCTTTGGTAGAGTAGCATAGTGTGTGTTAATACTGTGGAACTAGAAAAAGTCTCACAGAAGGGAGGTCAGTATTCAGATGCTTATCGAAAACCCTTTCCAAGTTCTCCTAGAACACATGTTTCTGACTCTGTCACTCTCTTCAATTCCATAGCTCTCCACAGTTAATCATGCTGGAATGAGACCCTCCACTGTGGCAACAAACTACCATTCATATTTCCCAAGGGCTCTCCACACGTACTGGTTTCCAAGAAAACAAGCACTATGGTGACTGCTCTTCCCTCTACCTGGATTCCATCCCCATCAAATCTCTTTCCTATAAAGTTTAAGTACCTACCAAAGTCCTATCCTTCAAAGCCCATCTCAAATACCAACTCCTAAAGACATGAATGTGATTTCTCCAGAGAAAGGGCATCTCCTTCCACAAACTCCCTTTCCAGTCCAATTCATTGTAGGATTCATGGTGGAAAAAAACAGGGTTATTCATTTTTCTCTCTTATTGAAACAGTATGTTTTCAATATTAGATACTCATTTATTCAATATGTAAAAGACTAAAGGAGATCTACAACTAGGTTGAGGAGAGAGATTCAAGATGGCATGAAGTCCTATTCGGTATGGTTCTAGGCACTAAATGCTATGGCTGGCTGGGTGAGGTGGCTCACACCTGTAATCCTCGCCCTTTGGGAGGCCAAGGTGGGAGGATCACTTAAGGCCAGGAGTTAGAGACCAGCCTGGGCAACACAGCAAGATCCTGTCTTTACAAAAAAAAAAATTAAAAATTAGCCAGGCATGGTAGCACACGCCTGTAATCCCAGCTGGTCAGGAGGCTGAGGCAAGAGGATTGCTTGAACCCAGGAGTTCCAGGTTACAGTAAGCTGATTGCACCACTGCACTCTAATCTGGGCAACAAAGCAAGATGCTGTCTTGAAAAAATAAATAAAACGCTGTGGTTTTGTAGGAAATCTTAACAGAAAAGTAAAGTAGCACAGGTTATGTGTATATCTTTGCTAATAACTTGATATGAACCCCAGGGAAGTTGTTTAGCTTCTCTGGGTTTAGTTTCCTCATCTATAAAATGGTGAGAGGCTGTGTGTGGTGGCTCATGCCTGTAATCTCAGTACTTTGGGAGGCTGAGGCAGGCGGATCACTTGAGCTCATGAGTTCAAGACCAGCCTGGGCAACACAGTGAGACACCACTACACACACAAAAAAAGATGAGACTATCACCTACCTATCACAAGGGTTGGTGTGAAAAATTAAGTTCATACACAATAATGTACTTGTTCAATATGTTAGCTGCCATCGTGTTTTTCATTATTATTTACATTATTTCTGAAGAAGCAATTTCTACATTGATAAATTGAGAATATCAGACTTCTTTCAACTCAGATATGGCACACCTAAGTGCCACAAGAACACTGAAGATGGCCAGGTGTCATGGCTCACGCCTGTAATCCCAGCACTTTGGGAGGCCAAGGCGGGTAGATCACGAGGTCAGGAGTTCAAGACCAGACTGGCCAAGATGGTGAAACCCCATCTGTACTAAAAATACAAAAAATTAGACAGGCATGGTGACGGGTGCCTATAATCCCAGTTACTCATGAGGCGGAGGCAGAGAATTGCTTGAGCCCCAGAGGTGGAGGCTGCAGTGAGCCAAGATCCCGCCAGTCTAGCCTGGCGAAAGAGCGAGACTCCTCAAAAAAAAAAAAAAAAAAAACACTGAAGATGTCAGAGATCACCACGAGCTAACAATCAGGGATAAGCTTCATAAGAGAGCCAGAAGGCAGGCTAGGCAAAGAAAGATGCAAGCTGGGTAGAGATGTGCAGAGGAAGACATTCTAGGGAGAAAGACTGAACTAGCGAAGACTACGAAGTGAGAATGAATGTGAAACGTGCTTATAAAGGAAGACAATTTAGCTGGTTTGTGTTTTTGGCAATGGTGGAAAATAAGATATGATCTAAATGACTTGAAATATAGTGGACTAAAAACAACTGATTATATAAACCACATTATCACTGTATTTTTGGAAGTGGAAGGAAGAGTTCTAGTAAAAGTGATTAGCATCTACTCTACATAATACCTTGAGAGTATCTCACACACTATATACAGGTCAGTTCTTTAATGAGAATCTATACAAAAACTCAAGAATTTAATCACACTCTTCTAAACTAAATATAAGTAAATGCTGGGTTATGGTTATTTTAGAAGCATCCCTTCTCTTTTGTCAGCTTAAACAGAGTTGATTAAATGACTATCAATGTAACAAAACACAAATTTAAACAACTGCACTCCTCTTACATTAAATTTTCACAATATAAATCAGATCATATCATTCCTCTGATGGAAACCCTCACATCCTTCCTGTCCAAGTAACAGTGTAAAAGGTTCTGGTTGTTCTGCACTCCTTTCCCTCCATTCTTCCCTGACCTTATCTCCTATTACTCCCTCGCCTCACAGTGCTCCAAACACGTTGGTCTTCACACTCTTAAGGTGCCAGCTTTGTCCTCCTCAAGGCTTTTATGTTTATTATTTCCTAGCTTGGAACGTTCTTTTCCCCAGATAAACATAGGGCTCACTCCTCCTTCTAGTCCCCTTCAATATCGGCTAGACTATCCAAACTTCCCTGACCACTTTATTGCAAATTCCAACAACACGTCTCGATACCCCTTTCCAGTTTTCTTTCTTTTTCCTAAGGTACTGGTCATCTTTTAACATTCAGTATAATTTACATATTTGTTTGCCTCTCCTCCCGCTACTAGAAAGTTAAGTTTCACAAAGGCGGGGGTCTAACACCTATTCCAGCACCTAGAACGGCGTTAGAGAACAGGCATCAACGAAAATATAGCTTGAATGAATGAACTGCACATTAGGCTACACAATGCCTCTTCTAGGTACAGAAAGATACATTTTTTTCTTCAGCTCTCAAAGTCTAAAAGCTAATTTTTGTACGAAACACTCATTGCTCACCTCCTATGTGCCAGAACCGGGCTTGGCTCTGCAAAGTGATTTAAGACATAGTCCCCGCCCTTTAGGAAGACCTGGGTGTGTATATGAGGGAGGACAGAAACAGAAATATCATTTACAAAAAGAATATACAGGGAAGCCACAGGAAATTGGATAACTGCCTACAGGAGTGGGGACAAGAGGGAAATTCTCAGTGACGAAAATACAATTCCCCAAAACTCTCGACAGCTTCTATGTTTTTGATGTACATGTTTGCAACTCCACATAAATTATTCATTCACATCAGATAGGTTCTCAACTAGGCCGCATAAAAGTTTGTGACTACAGTGATGCTAATCATCGCCCTACTCAAGGCTGTACAAAGATCATCGCCTATGTCTTTTCACTCTTCTCATTTGGCAGCTTTTGCCTATCAGGACCCCAGATTCAGAGGCCTGCAACTCCCAAGCGCTGCCTCCTTGGATCAGAATTCTCCCCGCGCTATCCCTGCCTCGGAGCCGGGCACCCTGCAAATCCCTTTCCCAGGCGAGCAGGCGCCGCCAACTGGGCCTCGGTTAAGACTTGCGAGGGAAGCGGGAGCCGTGGGAGGGCGACGCGGCTAGGAAGGAGCTCTCCAGGCCTCAGCTCGCGTTCCCACCCCTTCCTGGCACTCCTGCCGCCAGTGCATGGAGGCTCTCCCGACTCTTTGTTAAGCGAGGCCGCCGATCCTCAGCCCTCGCTAGGCCCAACAGTTGCCTCCAGTGCCCCCAAGGGCTAGCGGCCCTGAGTCCAGAACCCCCACGCACAAACCTGCTGCTATGGCTGCAGCGGGAGCTACTACCACCGCCGGCGCGGAGAGAATCCTGCGACCCAAAGTACGCGCTGTCCCGGCCAGGTCCCGCCGCGTTCCTCCCTCTCCACCCCCTTCGCCGCCGTCGCCGCCGCCGCCGCCGCCGCCGCCGCCGCCACCGCCACCGCCTCTCGACCCGTTGCTGGAGGGGGGAGGGGAACAAAACCTGACATGCGCAATGAGGGGTGCGCGGGCCAAAGGGCGGGGCGGAGGCTACGGCTCCCGGAAGGCGCCTGTTCTTAAAGCTCCAGAACGCCTCACAGGCTCCTCAGATACTCTGACAGGAAACTGCAGTTGGGTGGACAGTGTTCATGACCTGTCTAGAAAGTCGGTCTGGGAATGAAGACAAAGTGAAGAAAAAGTGGCGTCAGGGGGCTGGCCGAAAACCCCAACATAAAACGGGTTGGGCAGAAACCACATTTACACGAACATGCCGATCGTTTAAACTCTGGTCCCTGGCAAATACTACTCGAGCGACACTCCTCTGCTTGCCTCGGGCCATGTGGTCCCACGCAGCATGGCCACCTTTAGCTTCCGGAGCACTGGTTCAGTGTGACGTCAGCTTGATCTAACCTTAGGGAGGAGGATTGGGATAGGCGAGGACAGTTCCGGCCCAGGGGCGCGGATTATGTAATTTTCCCAGCAGCCCCACTCCGCCTCAGGGGGCGCGGGAGCGGGAGGTCTCGCGCGGTCAGGAGGGCTGCGTCCCGCCCTGCACGCTGCGCGCAGGCGCGGACGAGCCGCTCGAATTCTACGTAACGGACGGCTGGGGCTGTGAAGAGAGGTGCGGCGTGACTGAGCTACCGGGTATGGCTGTGTCCTAGAGGCATCCGCGGCAGTAAAACCGCGGCGATCGCGGAGGCGGCGGCCAGGCCGAGAGGCAGGCGGGGCAGGGGTGGTGGACGCAGGGGCGCTGGGCCCGGTTTCGGCCTCAGCCATAGATAGGGAGCGGGCCAGGACGCGTTCGTCGGCGGGGCCGGGTCAGGCCGAGCGGTGACTCCGAATTGCGTGGCCTGTAGCCCGGTCCGGTTTCTCAGCCAACTCTTAAGTCCGGCCGATGGTGACAGGCATCGGTCCCCGCGCCTTCTCTCCTCTCCGGACTTAATTTTAAAAAAACTGTTACCCTTTAAAAATCTCTGTTCACCCTAAGGCCCGCTTTCTGTTGGTATTTTATGGGTTGAGATAATTGCAATGGTTTTGAGGGAACTGCCCTACGGAGCTGTGAGCAAATGATAGCCAGAAGGGCAGAGTTAGAGGAAACGTACAGTGTGTGCCGCAGGATGACATTAGGATGTATAGATTCTCTCAGGTGGGGAGAAACTAGGCAAGGGGGTTTAATAGAAGCAACAACCTCTGTGGCCAGTCTCTTCCTGGGGGTTTCTAACATGAAATGTGTTTTTATCCAACACATATAAGGAGACAGAGGAAAGACTGCATGATTTCCAGAATACTCGTTCTGGCCGCTGTCAGAAAGGCCTAATCTAAAATGACAACAAGGAATCACGGCCTCACTCAGTCCTCTTTCCTCAAGTCTGGACTCAGTCGCTGAGGAACTATTGGATGAGCTTGCAGAAAATAATCAAGCCAGACTTGTTAGTGCTTGTGTTTTCCTTGGTCTTGTGTTGCTTGATTCAGGAGTCATAGAGGCTGGGTAACCTGGCAAGGACTTGTGCATTTGAGAAATGAGTTGACAGGTGCAGCAGAGACTTCTGAGACGGAAAGCCAAAGTAAAAATGGCTTGCATAGTTTTAACCTAAATAACCTTGAAGGAGTCCCATTATAGTGCTGAGTTATCTCAGAAGTGTTTCTATGGTGTGAACATTCTAAGTAGAAATTCGATTTGAAATGATCAGATCTTTTGGCAGGCTGTTAATCAAGTTGACTGTTCCAGTGTTAACCTTTAGTTGCTTCTATTTAAAAAAAAAGTTTTAAGAGTGGGATTTGAAAAGGAAAACACTAACCATGAAATCTTTTAACTTAAAGGGCGTTCATAACACACGGTACAAGGAAGTTACAGCAATTAATATTTATTGAGAGCCTTCTATGTGCCAGGCAGTGTTTTAAAACTTGGTACATGTCTTCTGTAATACTCACTGCAGCCCTAAGAAGCAAGTAGCAAATGGTATCCCTGTTTCATATGTGGAGAACAAGGAATTTTAAGTAATTAGGCTAAGGTCATATTGCTGGTAAATGGTAGAGCTGACAGTTTATTTATTTATTCATTTCTTTATTTTTGAGACAGAATCTCACTCTGTCCCCCAGGCTGGAGTGCAGTGTTGCAATCTCAGCTCACTGCAACCTCCACCTCTCAGGTTCAAGCAGTTCTCCTGCCTCAGCCTCCCAAGTAGCTGGGATTACAGGCACCTGCCACTACGCCCAGCTAATTTTTGTATTTTTAGTAGAGGTAGGGTTTCACTATGTTGGCCAGGCTGGTCTCAAACTCCTGACCTCAAATGATCCACCCACCTCAGCCTCCCAAAGTACTGGGATTACAGGCATGGACCACCACGCCCAGCCTAGAGCTGACATTTTAAACCATCTAATTCCACCAAAGTATTTGCTCTTTTTCCATATTTCTTCCACTTTTGACCAAATATCACCACATGAGAACTAGAGAGAAAGCCTAGAAAAACTGAAAACTTTACCAGGTAGTAATTTAGAGGACTGATGACCCTTAGGACTAGTGGAAGTGGAAAATATACATTCCAGAGCTTAAAGACATTAATAAAAGATGGTTAAAGGAAGTTAGGGGTGTTTAGAGACCCCTCCCAAACCTCTTTGAGGTTGGCATTGACAAGGCAGTATGCTTTCCCTTGATGCTAACGTGAAGGATCAACTAGTGTAGACAAGATGTATAGTCCTCCCTTGATATCTGTGGGGGATTGGTTCCAGGACCGCTTGAGAATACCAAAATCCATGGATAGTCAAGTCCTTTATATAAAATGGTGTAGTATTCACATATAACCTGTATATATGTGAATATCCTCCCAAATATTTTAATTATCTCAGATAACTTATAATACCTAATACAATGTCAATGCTATGTAAATAATTGTTATACTATATTTTTTATTTTTTAATTGTATTTTTTAAATTGTTTCCCCCTCCACAAATATGTTCAATCAATCTGTGGTTGGTTGAATCCACAGATGTGGAACCCATGGATAGGGCCTATTGTACTGTTGTCCTATCCTTTATGGCAATTCTCAAAATCATTTATACCTTTCAAATTTTATGAACTTTAATCCTGAGAGCATTTAATTTCTTTTTTCTCTTTCTTTTTTTTTTTTTTTTTTTGACAGAGTCTCACTCTGTTGCCCAGGCTGGAGTACAGTGGCACGATCTTGGCTCACAGCAACTTCCATTTCCCGGGTTCAAGTGATTCTCCTGCCTCCACCCCCTTAGTAGCTGGGATTACAGGCGCACGCCACCACGGCCCGGCTAACTTTTGTATTTTTAATAGAAATGGGGTTTCACCATGTTAGCCAGGCTGGTCTCGAGCTTCTGACCTCATGATCCACCTGCCTCAGCCTCCCAAAGTTCTGGGATTACAGGCATGAGCCACCACACGCGGCCTTCTTTTTCCTTTCTTTTTGTTTTTGGAGATGGAGTCTCAGCTCTGTCATCCAGGCTGGAGTGCAGTGGTATGATCTTGACTCACTGCAATACTACCACCTCCCAAGTTCAAGCAATTTTCCCGCCTCAGCCTCCTAAGTAGCTGGGGTTACAGGCGTGCCTGGCTAAATTTTTTTGTATTTTTAGTAGAGTTGGGGGCTTCACCATGTTAGCCAAGCTGGTCTCGAACTCCTGAATTCAGCTTATCTGCTCACATCAGCCTCCCAAAGTGCTGAGATTACAGGTATGAGCCACTGCACCAGGCCTTTAGGAGCATTTAATTCCTTGAGTGTCCATGGATTGCAAGGTATTGGACAATAACCTTTGATATTAAACTGATTTCTTTAAGAAGTGTCAGTGCTATAAATGAGATTTAGAATATTTACCTTCCCAGAGCACCTTTAAAAAGTAGTACATACTTACCTTTGCCATACTCTCATCTCTGTTAGTACTCAACTCCCTGAATTATGGCTTACATCCTTACCACTTCCCTAAAGTCTCCAATAATGATTTCATCATGACCTGGCCCCTGAAGGCCTTTCCAGCTTCTTTTCTTCCACCTGAATCTACAAAGCAAATGCCCTATCATAACAGCCTCCTAAAATATGCTATTTGAGGCCTCCATACCACACCTGTTCCTCAGTCTGCAATGCCTCTTCTCGATTGACAAAAGTATAGCATAGAAAAAAAAACTAGGCTGGACACGGTGGCTCATGTCTATAATCCCAGCACTTTGGGAGGCCAAGGCAGGCAGATTGCCTGAGGTCAGGAGTTTGAGATCAACCTGGCCAACATGGTAAAGCCCCACCTCTACTAAAACTACAAAAAAATTAGCTGGGCGTGGTAGTGAGCACCTGTAATCCCAGCCACTAGGGAGGCTGAGACAGAAGAATTGCTCGAACCCAGGAAGCAGAGGTTGTAGTAACCTGAGATCACGCCACTGTACTTGAACCTGGGCAACAGAGCGAGACTCTGCCTCAAAAAAAAAAAAAATAAATAAAAAATTAAATATAAAGAAAAATAAAGACAAAATACCCAGAATTCTACCATACAAGCTAACTACTATTTGTATGTAGATGTATGTTTTTGTAAACCACGCTCGTCCAACCTGACCCAGGACAGTTTTCAATGTGGCCTAACACAAATTCATAAACTTTCTTAAAACATTATTGGATATTTTTTAGCTTATCGGCTATCATTAATGTTAGTGTATTTTATGGGTGGCTCAAGACAATTCTTCCAGTGTGGCCCAGGGAAACCAAAAGATTGAACATCCCTATTAAAGTTTTTTCTTTTCTTTCTTTTTTTTTTTTTTAAATGGAGTTTCACTCTTGTTGCCTAGGCTGGAGTGCAGTGGCTCTGTCTTGGCTCACTGTAACATCCATCTCCTGATTCAAGTGATCCTCCTGCCTCAGCCTCCCAAGTAACTGAGACTCCATTCTAACCTCGGGTGGTCTGCCCACCTTGGCCTCCCAAAGTGTTGGGATTACAGGTGTGAGCCATAAAGCCCAGCCAAACCTTTTTCTTTTCTTTTCTTTTTTTTTGAGATGGAGTCTTGCTCTGTCGCCCAGCTCAAGTGCAGTGGCGTGATCTTGGGCTCACTACAACCTCCGCCTCCTGGGTTAAAGTGATTCACCTGCCTTACTCAGCCTCCCAAGTGTCTGGGATTACAGGTGTGTGCTACCACATCCAGCTAATTTTTTATACTTTTAGTAGAGACAGGGTTTAACCATGTTGGCCAGGTTGGTCTCAGACTCCTGACCTCAGGTTATCCACCCGCCTCAGCCTCCAAAAGTGCTGGGATTATAGGCGTGAGCTACTGTGCCCAGCCAAACCTTCTCTTTATGTGTGTTTGCTTCTAAAACAATCTGGGTTCCAACTTCTTTTGTAACATTTTGGGTTTTTTCTTTTTCTTTTAGACAGGGTCTCTCTCGCTCTGTTTCCCAGGCTGTAGTGCAATGGTGAGATCATGGCTCACTGCAGCCTCAACCACCTGGGCTCAGGTGATCCTCCCACCTCAACCATCAGAATAGTTGGACTACAGGTGCACACCACCAGACTTGGCTTTTTTTTTTTTTTTTCTTTTGAGGCAGTCTCCCTGTGTTTGTCCAGGCGGGAGTGCAGTGGTACACTCCTATATCACTGCAACCTCTGCCTCCCAGGTTCAAGCAATTCTCATGTCTCAGCCTCCCAAGTAGCTGGGATTACAGACGCGTGGCACCATGCTGGCTAATTTTTTAAATATTTTTACTTGAGGATGGGTTTTATCATGTTGTCCAGGCTGGTCTGGATCTGCTGACCTCAAGTGATCAGCTCACCTTGGCCTCCCAAAGTGCTGGGTTTACAGGAATGAGCAACCGTGAGACTTGGGTAGTTTTTAAATTTTTTTTTGTAGAGAGGAAGTCTCACTATGTTGCCCAGGCTGTGTAACATTTTTTTTTAAATTACTGTGGGGGTTTTTCCTTTGTTCTTTGTGTTTTGTTTTGAGGCATGGTTTCAATGTCACCCAGGCTGGAGTGAAGTAGCATGATCACAGTTCACTACAGCCTCGACCTCCTGGGCTCAAGCAGTCCTCTCGCGGCAGCCCCCGAAGTAGCTAGGACTGCAGGCACATGCCATCACACCCAGCTAATTTTTATTTTTTGTTTGTTTGTTTGTAGAGATGGGGTTTCGCCATGTTGCCAAGGCTGGTCTTGAACTCCTAGGCTCAAGCAATCCACCCATTCCAGTCTCCCAAAGTGCTGGGATTACAGGGGAGAGCCACCATCCTGTGTAACAATTTTTAATGGACAACAGTAACTTTGTTTTTTGATGCATCCATAGTTTAACCACATAGTTTCAAAATCTCACCATCATAAATAATATTATAGTACATGTCCTTAAAGCCGAATTCCTGTGCAAATTTATGTTCAATTCAGGAATCGTGCTTTATTTTGGCATAGTATCTACTGTGGTGATATGCTTAGTGATGGTACATTTAATTACAGTAGGATCATTGTGAAAAGCAGCAAATGCCAAAAGTGTTTTTATATTACTTTGCAATAATTGGTTAGCCTTTGATGATTATTGAATCCTTATATGTAACAAAAGTTGTGTTTTAGAAATATGTTGGTGGTTTTAGGGAGGAAAAGTAGGGAGTGGGGAGAGTGTTAAGACAGGGGTACCATTTAGAATAATGTAGTGGCTCTTCAGCAGTTGGGGGTAACTTGGATTGTACTGGCTGTGGAAATCAAAGAAGGAAACACCAGGATTTGATGGCTGATAGATTTCAAAGGAAAAAGAAGGCAAAACATTAGATATCTTGTTCTTTTCAACAAGCAAGACTAGAAAAAATGTGATTGATATTAATATGCAATTAGAGAAATTCAGATACCTGATGATTTTGATATGACTATAGGGAGGGGTTGAATCAGCTTGAGAGGAGGCCTGTGAAGTAAGAATGGATTACAGGTGTGAGCTACCACACCTGGCCTATTTATTCATTTTTACCTCCTCATTTTCTATAGAAAGCTTTTTAATAGGCCCTCAAAAAATGCTTATGGAATACTCCGTGTAAATGGACAGAGTGTTTTAGGAAACTCAACCCAAAGAAATTAAATGACTTGGGCTGGGCCAGTGGCTCCTGCCTGTAATTCCAGCACTTTGGGAGGCCGAGGCAGGTAGATCACCCTAAGGTCAGCAGTTCACAACCAACCTGACCAACATGGTGAAACCCTACCTCTACTAAAAGTACAAAAATTAGCCCAGCGTGGTGGCACGTGCCTATAATCCCAGCTACTTGGGAGACTGAGGCAGGAGAATCACTTGAACCTGGGGGACAGAGGTTGCAGTGAGCCAACATTGTGCCATTGCATTCCAGCCTGGGCAACAAGAGCAAAACTTCATCTCAAAAAAAAAATTAAATAAATGACTTGATGACTTGTTGAAGATTTTACAGATACCTAGTGCCAGGATCCAGACTAGAACCTAAGCCTCTTGACCTTATTTTGTTGTTCTTTATATAATGTGATCTGAATCTAATAGTACTGAATAAGAGAAAAGCAGGAGAGGTTTATAAACTTACTCTTTCTGAAATCTGATCAGTATGTATAGAATAGCAGTCCATTTTGGGATTCTCTTTTTTTTTTTTTTAAGCTTCTTTCTCAAGGTGCAATGAAAGTCCTACACATTTTCTGTGTTGTCCTTCTGGTGTTTGGGAGTGTCTCTGAAGCCAAGTTTGACGATTTTGAGGATGAGGAGGACATAGTAGAGTATGATGATAATGACTTTGCTGAATTCGAGGATGTCATGGAAGACTCTGTTACTGAATCTCCTCAGCGAGTCATAACCACTGAAGATGATGAAGACGAGACCACTGTGGAGTTAGAAGGGCAGGATGAAAACCAAGAAGGAGATTTTGAAGATGTAGATACCCAGGTGAGGCTCTTTTTATTGATTTCTTGGAAAAATTTGTAACTAGCACTTTTCCCAAACATTAAAATTAATCTTTAGGCTCAGAGACCTTTATTGTCTGTAATCTCCATTTTCATTCAGTAAGTAGAGCTCGTCTAAATGTTTTGTGGTAAGTTTCTACCTTTTACATTAATAGAATGAATTTTGTATTATTGAAACCCTGACTGGAAGAGGGGTTGGAGAATAGATACTGTTTGTGGATGAGAATTGTATCATTTAGAACTTTGCAATTGGCTGGGCATGGTGGCTCATGCCTGCAATCCCAGCACTTTGGGAGGCCGAGGCAGGCAGATCACCTTAGATCAGGAGAAATTCAGATTCCTGATGATTTTGAGATGACTGTCGGCAGGGGTTGGGTCAGCGTGAGAGCAGCCTGCCCAACATGATGAAATCCGTCTCTACTAACAGTACAAAAGTTAGCTGGGCATGGTGGTGCACGCCTGTAATCCCAGGTACTTGGGAGGTTGAGGCAGAATAATCGCTTGAACCTGGAAGGCGGAGGTTGCAGTGAGCTGAGATCAAGCCACTGTACCTCAGCCTGGGCAACAGAGCAAGACCCTGTCTCCAAGAAAAAAAAAAAAAAAAAGAACTTTGCAATCAAAAGCATGGGTAGTCATCATTTTGGTGTTTTGGGTGCCCCCCAGCTTTATTGAGGTATAACTGAAAAATAAAAATTGTATATATTTAAGGTGCACAGCATTAGTGTTTTGGTATACCTATGCATTGCGAAATGCTGGCCGGGTGCGGTGGCTCATGCCTGTAATCCCAGTGCTTTGGGAGGCCAAGGCGGGTGGATCATGAGGTCAAGAGATCAATATCATCCTGACCAACATGGTGAAACCCTGTCTCTACGAAAAATACAAAAATTAGCTGGTCATGGTGGTGCAAGCCTGTAGTCCCAGCTACTCAGGAGGCTGAGGCAGGAGAATAGCTTGAATCCAAGAGGCGGAGGTTGCAGTGAGCCCAGATCACACCACTGCGCTCCAGCCTAGTGACAGAGCGAGGCTGGAAAAAAAAAATTGTGAAATGCCTACCACAATCAAGCTAATTAACATAGTTTCCTTCATGTGTATGTGTGTGTTGAGAATATTCAGATCTATTCCCTTAGCAGATTTCAAGTCTACATAATACATTATTAACTGTAGTCACCATGCTGTACTATATGTTGGTCTCCAGAGCTTTTTCATCTTAAGCTGAAATTTGTACCCAGTCATTTTGTTAAAAACATGTAACATCTGTGTTCTGTGCCTGCTGCTTACACATTCTGTTTTCTTCAACAAATGTTGCCAACAAAATGAGACACAGCTGCTGGTGACATTTGTAGAGGAAAACAGATGATGCCTCATTTTTGTAGGATGGAGATACCGAGAGTGAACCATATGATGATGAAGAATTTGAAGGTTATGAAGACAAACCAGATACTTCTTCTAGCAAAAATAAAGACCCAATAACAATTGTTGATGTAGGTATCCAAGATTCTGAATTCCCAACTAAACAACCAAATGTCTTGTCATTCATCCTAGAAATAGACAATGACATATAGCTCGTGCTAATGTAATAGTGGGAGGTGGGAAAGAGTTTGACATCAGTTCTTCTGATAAAAATCAACACCTAGAGAAGCAACCCATATTTATCACTCTAGCCCTGCTAGTTTTACTTACAAGGAATAAGTAAAATGTATTCCTTGGTGATGTACACTACATTGAATTTATTTGGGGGATTAGGGACCAAGTTTAATACAAAGGGCTTTTTAGCTTTTCATCCCATTTGATTGTCCTTATATTTCCTTCAAGAATCTTTGATAAAGCTGGCCTAGAAAAGTAAACTGGACCTATTTTTCAAAGTATAACCATGTTCAATAACAGATTTCTGAAGTATCCCTTCTGTTTATGGATTTTCTCATTCTTCCTCCCATGAGTTAGGCTCCATTCTTCAGTCTCAGCCAACATTTAAAGAAATGATTTTGCTTCTTTAGGTTCCTGCACACCTCCAGAACAGCTGGGAGAGTTATTATCTAGAAATTTTGATGGTGACTGGTCTACTCGCTTATATCATGAATTACATCATTGGGAAGAATAAAAACAGTCGCCTTGCACAGGCCTGGTTTAACACTCATAGGGAGCTTTTGGAGAGCAACTTTACTTTAGTAGGTAAGTGAGGTCAATGTCGGTCCACCTTCTTGCTTGAAAATATCTGGTAAGGATGATGTATTACTGCTAGTATAAGCATCTAAGTGATTTCATGGAATACCAAAGAGGGTACATTGTTTTTTTCTGTCAGGGATCCCCCACATCTTTTTTTTATTTTTTATTTTTCCTTTTTTGAGGCGAAGTCTCAATATGTTACTCAGGCTTATGTGTGGTGGTATGATTATGGTTCACGGCAGCCTCAACCTCCCAGGTCCAAGAGATCCTCCCACCTTAGCCTTCTGAGTAGATAGGACTATAGGCACATGCTACCATACCCAGCTAATTTTTGTATTTTTTGTAGAAACAGAGTTTCACCGTATTGCCCAGGCTGGTCTCGAACCCCTGGGCTCAAGCAATCTGCCTGCCTTGGCCTCCCAAATTGCTGAGATTACAGGCATGAGCTACTATACCTAGCCTTAAGGATCCTGTTTTTTGGCCAGGTGCAATGGCTTATGCCTCTAATTCCAGTGCTTTGGAAGGCCAAGGTGGGAGGATTATTAGGAGCCAGAAGTTTAAGACAAGTCTGGGCAACACAAACTCTAAAAATGGTAAGATATGGTAAGATAAGCAGGGCACAGTGGTGTGCTTCTGTGGTCCTACCTACTCAGGAGGCTGAGGTGGGAGGATTGAGCTCAGGAATTTGAGGCTGCGGTGAGCCAGGATTATGCTACTACACTCCAACCTGGGTGACAGAATGAGACCCTGTCTCTTAAAAAAAAAAAAAAAAAAAAGAATATATTGTATTTAATAATTTTCTCATTAGCAGTAAAATTGCTAAACAGCTTCTGATTAGAATAATGTCATTAATGTTTTTGAAACAAGTTGATAAAATTCTGATGGAAACCAAGAAAGTTCGACATTTTAGATAGCTTGATAGATCGTTTCAGTGCATCCTTTAGAAATTGAAAGTCCCTCAGAGTCTGGACACTTGAGTTTTGGATCCACTGCTGAAATATACACCGAAGGACTTCAAGAAACCTCTGTAGTTTTGCAATGTAGGGAATGAGGTGGACTAACCTCACATTCACCTGTTTGGCGTATAGCACCTTATTTCTCTTTAATAGTAAGTATGTATCCACCTGCTCTGCAACACACTAATGTTTATATATTATGCTAGATACTTTGCATGCAGTGTTTCTTATTTACTTTTTGGAACAACACTGTCAGTTGGATATAGTTGCTATTTTCCTAAGGAGGAAACTGAGGGCAGAAATGTTAAAACTTTTCTAAGTTATTAAATTGCAACCAAGATATCAGAACCTATCTACCGATTTACAAAGTCCACCCTGTCTCCACTATATCATAGTACTTCAGAGTATGTTTTGACCAGGAAATTTGAAAAAAGAAAAAATAATAATTCTCCATATTATTTGGCTCCTTCTGCTTCCTCTTGCTTTTTTTCATTTGATGTATCAGTCTGTTTTCCCTTGTGAGGTTGAGCAATTTATTTTGCATACTTAATGAATTAAACGAAGAGAGAAAATACTGGAATTTGAGCTTTTTTCTAGATCTAAAATACAACTCTTAATACCATTGATAAGACCCAGTTATCATTTTGCACTGGAAAAGAATACTTGGTTAATGTTAATTCACAGGAGACACAGTGAAGAATTGTTGAGTAGTTTGTATTAATGTTATTTTTTATTTACTCCATAGGAGGTTTTTTTTTAACTTTTGGCAGAGATATTTAAACTGATTTTTTCCCATTTTGTGTGTACGCTGAGACTTACAATCCAAGCTGATCATCATTAAACTAAGTACATGCTTAAATCCATGTTTCTTCTTATAGAGACAATAGTTTTGGTAGTAAAAGGAACAGTGCTAATCTATTTTAGTCCTTGTCCAAACAGAGTTCTGTAGGACAGCAAAGTATTGCTACCCTAAAGCTATGATCATTTCAAGATGGAGTCTTGCTCTGTCACCCAGGCTGGAGTGCAATGGCTCGATCTCAGCTCATTGCAGCCCCTGCCTGCGGGGTTCAAACAATTCTGGCTCAGCCTCCCGATTAGCTGGGACTACAGGTGTGAGCCACCTGGGCATTTTCTGTTGAGTCACATTAAGTGGTTTTACCCCTAGGGGATGATGGAACTAACAAAGAAGCCACAAGCACAGGAAAGTTGAACCAGGAGAATGAGCACATCTATAACCTGTGGTGTTCTGGTCGAGTATGCTGTGAGGGCATGCTTATCCAACTGAGGGTAAGTAGGAAACTTCTTGTACAACATATATCTTCATTTAATTTTGTCCAGCTGTGATTCCCAGCCCCCCCCAATTCAACATCTTATCCCTTCATGTTTGACTTAAAATGAGGTCTAAAAGTGATATTTGTACTAACTGGCAAATGTGTCGTGAAGTATATTTGACAAAGCATTTGATTCTCCCTCCAAGACCCTTTCTATATACTAAATAGGTGTTGCAGTTGGATTAACTGGCTTCTCTCATTTTTTTCAGTTCCTCAAGAGACAAGACTTATTGAATGTCCTGGCCCGGATGATGAGGCCAGTGAGTGATCAAGTGGTATGTATTCTTCCTGCTGGTTTTCTGTGTACAGACTGAATTATTTCTTTTTGTTTTGTTTTTTGTGTTTTGAGATGGAGTCTTACTCTGTTTCTCAGGCTAGGATGCAGTGGTGCAATCTTGGCTGACTGCAACTTCCACCTTCCATGTTCAAGCAATTCTCCTACCTCAGCCTTCCAAGTAGCTGGGATTACAGGTGCCCGCCACCACGCCTGACTAATTTTTGTACTTTTAGTAGGGACTAAAAATACACTCTGGTCTTGAAACTCCTGACCTCAAGTGACCCACACACCTCAGCAGATAAACTCAGATGTGACTGGGTACAGTGGCTCACACCTGTAATCCCAGTACTTTGGGAGGCCAAGGCAGGCAGATCACAAGGTCAGGAGTTTGAGACCAGCTGGTCAGTATGGTGAAACCTCGTCTCTACTAAAAATACAAAAATTAGCTGGGCATGGTGGCGCACACCTGTAATCCCAGCTACTCAGGAGGCTGAGGTAGGAGAATTGCACGACCCCAAGAGGCAGAAGTTGCGGTGAGCTGAGATCACTCCAGCCTGGGTGACAGAGTGAGACTCTGTCTCAAAAAAAATAAAATAAAATAAACTCAGGTGTGATTAAAAGGGGTTCAGTGCCGGGCGTGGTGGCTCAAGCCTGTAATCCCAGCACTTTGGGAGACCGAGGCGGGTGGATCACGAGGTCAAGAGATCGAGACCATCATGGTCAACATGGTGAAGCCCCGTCTCTACTAAAAATACAAAACATTAGCTGGGCATGGTGGCGCGTGCCTGTAATCCCAGCTACTCAGGAGGCTGAGGCAGGAGAATTGCGTGAACCCAGGAGGCAGAGGTTGCGGTGAGCCGAGATCGCACCATTGCACTCCAGCCTGGGTAACAAGAGTGAAACTCCGTCTCAAAATAAATAAATAAATAAATAAAATAAAATAAAAAATAAAAATAAAAGGGGTTCAGTATAAGGAATGAAAAATACCCTTATAATTCAGGAAATTTGAAGGGTTTTAGGAGCTCTATGCCTGAAACCTGGGATAAAAACCAAATATATTTCAGTGTATTCCACATTATTCCATGTATATGACTTTGCTTATTTAGGTTCCTATTATTTGTTATTTTTCGACTTGAGTGAAGCTGTATTCGTGTTCTATTGCTGAGTAACAAATTACCCAAATTTAGCAGCTGTTCTATTGCTGCGTAACAAATTACCCAAATTTAGCAGCTTTAAACAACATTCATTTATTATGTCACAGTTTCTGAAGGTCAGAAGTGCAGCATGGGTTTAGTGGGTTCTCTAGGGTTTTAACAGGCTGAAATCAAGATGTCACTTAGGCTAGAGTTCCCTGAAGCTTATGGTCCTCTTAAGGTCATTCGGGCTGTTGGCAGAATTCAGTTCCTTGTGAGTGTTGGTTTCCTCTTTTCCTTTTTTTGTTTTTGCAATTTTTTTGTGACAGGGTCTTGTTCTGTCACCTAGCATGGAGTGCACGATCATCACTTACTACAGCCTCTACCTCCTGGGGCTCAATCAATCCTCCTGCCTCAGCCTCTTGAGTAGCTGGGACTACAGTCATTCCCCACCATGCCTGGCTGGCTAATTTTTCTTCTTTTTTTTTTTTTCTGTAGAGATGGGGTCCCAGTATATGTTGTTTAGGCTGGTCTTGTACTCCTGGGCTCAAGCAGTCTTCTCGCTTTTGCCTCCGAAAGTACCAGGATTACAGGTGTGAGCCACCATGCCTGGCCTTTTCTTTCTTTATTACAGATCGGGTCTGGTCTCAAACTGCTACATCAAGCAGTCCTCCTGCCTCAGCCTCCCAGGTAGCTAGGCTTAAAGGCACGAACTACTGTAGTCCCTATTTTCTTGCTACCTGTCAACTAGGACCCACTCAGTTCCTTAGGTCCTTACCATAAGCACCCTTGGTCCTTACCATATGTTCCCCAACCCCCAACATTCTCATAAGCCCTTTCATATTTTGACTTTCTTCTTCAAGTAGGGCTATAGTCCCTTTTAAGGACTTGCTTGATTAGGTTGGGTATACCCAAGATAACATCCCTTTTGGTTAATTCCAAGTTAGCTGATTAGGGACCTTCTGCCATAAAACAGCCTGATTTATGGTGGTAAATATTCCATCGTATTTGTAAATCCCAATCATTTAAAGGGAGAGTATATACACCAGTGGGGAGGGAATCTTAAGGGTCATTTAGAAATCTGCCTATCACAGAACCTAACAGGTGAATTTTGTTGTTTTTTACATTTTTTAAAGCAAATAAAAGTAACTATGAATGACGAAGACATGGATACCTATGTATTTGCTGTTGGCACACGGAAAGCCTTGGTGCGGCTACAGAAAGAGATGCAGGATTTGGTATGCCAAGTTGCTCCAACTCAAATATACGTAGAACTGTGTCTCTTTAGCACACAGATGTTCCGCTTCATTGCATAATAAAAGGTCATGTCTTACTTTCAAATACTTCTTCCTCCAGAGTGAGTTTTGTAGTGATAAACCTAAGTCTGGAGCTAAGTATGGACTGCCAGACTCTTTGGCCATCCTGTCAGAGATGGGAGAAGTCACAGACGGGATGATGGATACAAAGGTAAATGCAACAGAAGACATACGTTTGCCAGGCCTTGGCATTTACAGGACACTAGTCTCGTTGTGCAAGTTCATCATTTTATGGCAATGTACTAGTTGTATTTTCTTTTCCCATACCAATATTAAAATATCTTCTTTAAGCAATAAATTAGCTTGTCAAAATGACAATTTGATGAGTCAAGTTATCTAAATCAAGAGCAAATTGTTCCTGGGAATGCTAATGACTTTCGGTTTTTTTTGAAAAAGGAGTATAGCTTTTAATCTTTTTTATTGTGTCATTTAGTTTTTTTTTTTTTTTTTTTTTTTTGAGCTCCAGTTTGTGTGGGAGAAGAAGGATATGTAGAGAGCCCTCGTCCTTTGTTTTTAAAAAGATGGGATCTTGAGATGTTGCCCAGGCTGGAGTGCAGTGGCTATTCATGTGTGTGATCAGAACTCACTGCAGCATCAAACTTCTGGGTTCAAGTGATCCTCCTGCCTCAGCAAGAGCCCACCATTGTGCCTGGCTGAGAGAGCCATTTCTTTCTATTGGTTATGTAATAGTAACAGATCTTAGTGTCATAAGAATATAGGATAACTCAGAGATAGTTATAAATGTAAGTTTAAGGTGACATGTTTATAAAGAATCCCCTGAAATTATTTTAGTTATTATCTTTATGTTTTCATTCTTCTTGTTTCGAACATTATTTTGAGAAATATTTTCAGCTGCTCAATAAGAAACTTAATCATTATTATGACTAAAAAGGAGTACTACTTTTTTTTTTTTTTTTTTTTTTTTTAAGTAGGGGTGGGGTTTTGAGATGTTGGCCAGGCTGGTCTGGAACTCCTGGCCTCACTCATCTTGGCCTCCCAAAGTGCCTGGATTACAGGCACGAGCCACTGTGCCCGGGGCCTGGAATACTACTTTCATTCTAAAGAGATTCCCTATTTTATTGAAATTTAATTAAAAAAAACTTTAGCCTTGGCTGCGCTCTGTGGTTCACGTTTGTAATCTCAGCACTTTGGGAGGCAGAAGCAAGAGGATCACTGGAGTCCAGGGGTTCAAGACCAGCCTGGGCAACATAGCAAGACCCCATCTCTACAATAAAAAACTAGCCAGGTGTGGTGGTATATGCCTTTATTCCCAGCTACTCAGCAGGCTGAGGCAAAAAGATCACTTGACCCCAGGAGGTTAAGGCTATGGTGAGCTATGATTGCACCACTGTACTCTGGCCTGGGCAAGAGAGCGAGACCTTGTCTCACAAATAAATTTACATGCTTTAATGAATGACATTGTATAAAAGTAAGTAGGATTGAAGGGTGAATTTCTTTCTTCTTTTTTTTTTTTTTTGGAGATAGAGTCTTGTTCTGTCACCCAGGCTGGAGTGCAGTGGCGTGATCTCGGCTCACTGCAACCTCTACCTCCCAGATTCAAATGCTTCTCTTGCCTCAGCCTCTTGGATAGCTGGGATTACAGGTGCATGCCACCACACCCGGCTAATTTTTTTTGTATTTTTAGTAGAGACAGGATTTCACTATTTTGGCTAGGCTGATCTTGAATTCTCAAACTCCTTGCCTCAAGTGATCCCATTGCCTCCCAAAGTGCTGGGATTACTGGCATGAGCCACTGCACCCAGACTCAAAGAGTGAATATCTTTATGAAAAAAAGGGAAATGCATTAAGTACTGCTTTTAAGAAATATTATTTTCTTTTTTTCAGATGGTTCACTTTCTAACACACTATGCTGACAAGATTGAATCTGTTCATTTTTCAGACCAGTTTTCTGGTCCAAAAATTATGCAAGAGTACGTATAAGATAAAATTATTGAAATTAATTTTCCTCACTAGCTTTCTGTGTTGAAACACTTGTAAAGTGCTTCTGCAATATCCCTTACCAAATGTGTGAAGGAAGTTGGTGACAGGCCTCCACGTTTCCCTTTGCTTTGACTGCATGCATCATGAGAGGCCATTGAAAACCTATGGAAGAGAAATGAGCCTCCCCTATCCCAGTTTGCATGCTTCCCTGCATGTTTGCACCACTCACTCAGTGAGGTGGACGGGAATCTTACAGAATGGCTGGTGCTAACAAAATGCAGTTGGTATTTTTTTTTTCCTTTATAGCTTAGGTTCTTTTTTTTATGATAATAATTTATGTGGGATGTTTGACTTATGTCTGATTGCAAATCTGTGTTTGGTAATAAATGGCCTCTTCTGGCTTCCCTCTTTGAATAGTTGATTGTATCCTTTCCTAGTGTATTATCAGATGCCCACAACGCCCATAGGTTTTCTAGCTTTATAGTAATACTGTTCAGGAGTACATATTCAGGACTTAGATTTGTTCTTTGAATTCACAGCCTGCCTCAGGAGAGCATATTTATTTACATTTATCCTCAGTTTGAAACTGGTTCTGACCTAAATTTTTAGTTAAAGCCTACCCTCTGATAGGCTGTGAAGTTGAGCACAATTCAAACCAATCTGGATTTTAGTTGTATACTAAGATTACTCAGATCCTTATGTCTCTAGATAGTGCTGCATCATCCTTGTCTTGCTCAACTCAATGACACTGAGGACAGTATTTCACATTGTAACATTCATCAAACCTTTTGTATATGGGAGGGAGGGCCATTGATAGTCAAAGAATTGATACCAGCAGAGATTACAAAGGAATCCTCAATGACAGAAATAAATTATATATGCTATAGTAGATTATCCCTAAATTTATTCTGAGCCTAACTCAAAGATAAGATAAGATGCATTGTTGCAGGAAGACAGCATAGGAGATGGAAATTAAACATAAAAAATCCATCAAAATAAGCAAAAATGGTATTTAAAATATGGGCCTTATACTTAAATATAGGCTCATTTCTGGCTCCCCAGGTGAGATGGAATATACCCTGCCTGGAGGGAACATCACTGGAGGTGTTCAAGTATAGGATAAAGATCACTTGAAAACGCATCCATCAGATAGACGAGTGGACCAGATGACCTGTAAAGCTCCTTCGGGCTCTGAGATTATATTTGACTTGGGCATGCCAAGCCAAATACTGTGCTGATTATGTGCAGGTATCTGTTCATCTAAGTGAATTGGGTGACTTGTGTGCATGGAAAACATCTTTCTTGTATTCCCTCTTAATTGCCTTTTCTTTTATGACAGGGAAGGTCAGCCTTTAAAGCTACCTGACACTAAGAGGACACTATTGTTTACATTTAATGGTAAGTGCTCTGGGTCCTTTCTGGATTCTTAGTCTTGTCTGAGATGACCTTAAGGAGAATATTGTTTCCTCCTAAATGATAGCTTTAAAATTACGTCAAAACTATAACCCTGTGCTTGCTTGCTGATTTCCATATTTCTTCAAGAAGAAATTACCTTTTATATATCTTAATTTATATTTTCTCTGCTGCATTTTAACTGCCTAAGAAACTTAGAGAAATGAGCCTGTTAAGTTAAAAAAAAAAAAAAGAGTTGGGTGACCTGGAAATATTAATGCTACCATTAACTCAGTATGAAAAATGGCTTTGTTTTCTAGTGCCTGGCTCAGGTAACACTTACCCAAAGGATATGGAGGCACTGCTACCCCTGATGAACATGGTGATTTATTCTATTGATAAAGCCAAAAAGTTCCGACTCAACAGAGAAGTAAGACCCAATGCCTATATTTTATAAATTGGCACCTTTTTTTGTTTCTTCCCAAGGGCGGGGGGGGGGCAGCTATCAATTATTTCAGTGACTGAATCTTTGCTAGTTGATCTAGAAGTGTCAAATGGGAGTAATTTTATGAAAGAATGCTAAATGGGATTTTGCTGCTATTGGCTAGAAGTGGATTTCTTATGAAACACTTTGTTTCTTGGGGAAGGGCAAACAAAAAGCAGATAAGAACCGTGCCCGAGTAGAGGAGAACTTCCTGAAGCTTACACATGTGCAAAGACAGGAAGCTGCACAGTCTCGGCGGGAGGAGAAAAAAAGAGCAGAGAAGGAGCGAATCATGAATGAGGAAGATCCTGAGAAACAGCGCAGGCTAGAGGTTAGACAAACTTGTCTTATCACTGGGGTAAAACTACGATTTGTAAGGATGCCTGCTGTGTTCTGTTGGTTATTAAGGTAATAATCTTCGTAGGCTAAAAGTTTAGCATTTTCTCAACATTTGGGACATTGTGTCAATTGATAACACTATAAAGAAGAATAAATAATCCTTCCTTTTCAAGCCATGCTACATTGAGTCTGTGAACCTGAAAAATTATTGTTATCCTGATCCCCCAGCACAATTTCATTTTGAAAATTCCATTATCAGTTTTCAAGCCAAACACTTTGGTAGAAAGAAATTAGAAATTTTAGTAGAAGGCAGCACATGTGCCCTATTATCTAAATAAACTTAGTAAAATTTAAAATCTGATTATAGAATTAGAGATTTCTAATATTTTTGTTTGTATTTTTGTTTTCTGTTTTTTACCTAACTAGAATCTCAAACTCAAAAGCTTTTTTTAAGTATGTTATATTTGAAAGCTCAGTATGTTCTGATACGTTTCTGAAATAAGATGCCATAGTCCAACTCTAAAATTTTAAACCTTGTAAATGCTGGTCAAAAAAGAGAACAAAGTGCAGTGGCTCACACTTGTAATCCCAACACTTTGGGAGGCCAAGGCAAGCAGATTGTTTGAGCCCATGAGTCCAAATAAGCCTGGGCAACATCATGAGACCTCGTCTCTACTAGAAAAAAAAAATTAGCTGTGCATAGTGGTGCACACCTGTAGTCCCAGCTACTTGGGAGACTAAGGTGGAAGGATTACTTGAACCTGGGAGAGTCAAGTTATAGTAAGCTATGATCACGCCACTGCACTGTAGCCTGGGCAGCCAAAAAAAAAAAAAAAAAAAGCCGGAGGGGGAGAACAAAGTTCTGGAAGATGTGAATTTTAATGAGAATAATCTTGAGATAATTGAAGAATATTCTTAGGAGCAAAGGGGTCATGCGTCCAAGAAAATGTGAGCTTCCATGCAGTCCTATATTGGCAGCAGTGTCATTAATGCTATTGAGTGAACTGCCTAGGATACCTCAGGCCTGTCATCATCTTAACCCTCTTATTATTTTTTTTGTTTGTTTTATTTGGCTTGGTTTAGTGATAGGTATTTTCCCCTGAAAATGTAGCTCTGTGTTTATGCAGTCTTCTTTATAAATAAATGTGGCTTTTTAATGTGTACATGTGAAGAATCTACGTAAGATTCATTAATAGGTAATGCCTTTCATTTTTATATAAAAAAGGAAGTTCTCCATTTCTTTCTAAGGTTTGAAACTATAATGAGTTAAAGGAAGAGCGGGGCCTCTAACTTAACCTGAGTCAGATTGTAAGCATCTTGTAAATGTAAATTATTTAATTTTTAAAACTACCATTTTATAGTATCTGATCTGGGTACCTTATAATAAGATCTGGTGAATGCAATAAAACAACCCACCCAACCTCCTCTACCGGTATGTGATATGAAAGTTCCTTTTTTTCCTTTTAATTTGTTTTTGTTTTTATTTTTGAGATAGGGTTCTGCTCCGTTGCCCAGGCTGGAGTGCACAATTGTAGCTCACTGCAGCTTCAAACTCCTGGACTCAAGCCATCCTCCCATCTTGGCCTCCCAATGTGCTGGGACTACAGGTGTCAGCCACTGTGCCCAGCCTGAGAGCTCCTCTTTACTCATATCTTTTCAAAAACTGGTTGTCAGTTTTTTTTCTGGCTCTGGTAGTGGGGAAATGGTATCCCATTTGTTTTGTATTTTTTGAATTATTATTGAAGTTGAACATTTTTCATATATATTGACTTAACACATATGCCTCTTAAACGTGTTGGCATAAATATATTTCTCTCTCTTTTTTTGAGACAAATTCACGCTGTCGCCCAGACTGGAGTGCAGTGGCACAATCTTGGCTCACTGCAACCTCTGCCTCCCAGGTTCAAGTGATTCTTACAACGCAGCCTCCCAAATAGCTGGGATTACAAGTGCCCGCCACGAAGCCGGCTAATTTTTGTATTTTTAGTAGAGACAAAGTTTCACCACCATAGGCAGCCTGATCTCAAACTCCTGACCTCTCAAGTAATCTACCTGACTCAGCCTCCCAAACTGTAGACGAGATTTCACCACATTGGCCAGGCTAGTCTCGAACACCTGACCTCTCAAGTGACCCGCCAGCCTCAGCCAGCACGCCTGGCCAATATTTTGTATTCATGATACTGTTTTCTGTGTATCAGTAGTGTTACATGTGTGTGTAATATGTAATGCGGGAGATAGGGATGGGTAGTGCTGGGAAAAGAATGAATGTGGTGGAGGTAAGGGTTGGGACAATGAGAAGAGGACATTGGGATTGAACCCAGGAGGTGGAGGTTGCAGTGAGCCGGGAGCCATTGCAGTCCAGCCTGGGCAACAAGAGCAAAACTCTGTCTGAAAAACAAACTTAAGACAGGCTGGCCATGGTGGCTCACACCTGTAATCCTAACATTTTGGGTGGCAGAGGCTGGTGGATCACTTGAGGTCAGGAGTTCAAGACCAGCCTGACCAATATGGTGAAACCCCATCTCTACTAAAAATACAAAGATTAGCTGGGCGTGGTGGCATGCACCTGTAATCCCAGGAGGCTGAGGCAGGAGAATCGCTCTGGGCAACAGAACAAGACCTGGCCAGGCGTGGTGGCTCATGCCTGCAATCCCAGCACTTTGGGAGGCCAAGGTGAGCAGTGAGATCAGGAGTTCAAGAGCAGCCTGGCCAACGTGGTTGAAACCCCATCTGTACTAAAAATAACAAAAATTAGCTGGGTGTGATGGCTTGTGCCTATAATCCCAGCTACTAGGGAGGCTGAGGCAGGAGAATTGCTTAAACCTGGGAGACAGAGGCTGCAGTGACCTGAGATAGTACCACTGCACTCCAGTCTTGGTGACAGAGCAAGACCCTATCTCAAAAAAAAAAAAAAAAAAAAGACAGCAGTTCCCAAACCAGGAATTTACAAATCACCCTTTGAAACCTAATTTATTGCACTATGAAGAACTATATATGCTTTGTGCTGCCTCTCCCTTATTTTCTCCATCCTGTACCAGTTGAGGAATATATTTCTTAGGACATTTCTACTCCAGTACTCAAAAAATATAGTTTGAGATTATAGCTGAAATAAGCTTTAATCAGGTGTGACCACTAGTGGCCAACAGTAAAGTTGTACTTTAACTTGATCTCTAAGGCTTCTCTCCGTCTACATAACAACAACCTGAACCTTCTTCTTCCTCTTCTATGTAACTTCCGAATTCCTAAATAAAAATATGATGAATTTGATAATTTTTATCAAATTTATTTTATCATATTTGATAAATATGAAAATGTCCCATATTGAACATTATAAATTTAAGTATTGTGTGCAGGTATACTGTCTGTGCTATTAAGAAGAAATTTGCAATGAATAACCTGATGGAGCAAGATTCTTAAAGTTTATTGAACTAAAGTCCAGTGTGTCTTTGGCAGTGGTATATTTATGATATAATGCCACCATCGTGAATGGTACGGTGAACATTGGATTAAGTGTTTCCTGGTAACAGAAAATATTAAACCAGAATAATGAAGCCTGCTTAATTGTAATAGTTTATTTCCAAACTGAGATTTTAGTTTCCCTTTGCTTCATTTGAAGTTGATTTAATTTTCATTCACCAATATAGGTATTGGCAATTATTTTTATAACTATCTTCTAGAATGTTAACTTATGGTGCAAGCCTGTTTTTGAATACTATATGCAGTATTCTAGTTTGGATTTTTTTTTTTTAACATGTTTAGAGCTTAATTTGAATTCTCTCTCATCCCCACTCCCTTTCTCTTTCTATTACCCCTTCTTTAGGAAGCTGCGTTGAGGCGTGAGCAAAAGAAGTTGGAAAAGAAGCAAATGAAAATGAAACAAATCAAAGTGAAAGCCATGTAAAGTCATCCCAGAGATTTGAGTTCTGATGCCACCTGTAACTTCTGAATTCATAGGAAACATGAAAAACACCAGTCCATTTCCCAGCCTGAAATTTCAGACACTCTTGGGCAACTGAGAAATCCTTATTTTATCATCTACTCTGTTTGGGGTTTGGAGTTTTACAGAGGTTGTAGATACCTTGAAAGGGCTCTGTTTCAAGAATTTTTTTCAGATAATCAAATTATTTTGATTATTTTATAAAAGGAATGAAATCTGTGTAGGTTTTAAATATTTTAAAAATTATAATATGAATCATCAGTGCTTTTGGTACTTCAGTGTTTGAAGAAATACCATGAAATTTACAGGTAGATAACCAGATTGTTGCTTTTTGTTTAAACTAAGCAGTTGAAATGGCTATAAAGACTGACTTTAAACCAAGATTCCACAAATAATGATTGGAATTGCGCAATAAACATTGCTTGATGTTTTCTTGTATGTCTACATTAAACTTGAGAAAAAGTAAAAATTAGAATGCAGTATGTGGTAATGAAATTTCAGGGACCCAGAACATAATGTAGTATATGTTTTGAGGTGGGAAATGCTGATAACAGAATTAGTAGGAAGTCTGTAGGCATTAGGATACTGACATGGACATTGGAAAAGTCTAGGGACAGGAGCACCAGTTTTTCCTTACCTGATACCACAAACCAATGACAACATGAATGCTGTATTTTAAGTGGTTGTATGTTTATTTTCTTGAGTAACAAATGCATGAAAAATTAATGCTTCACGTAGGTAAGATCACTGATACATGTGAAGTCCAAGTGTTTTTCCTTCTTGGTTGCTACAGCCTGGTGGATGTTCATGGAGAAGCTGTGTTCTCTGTGTTATGGCTGTGTACCTTTGCTTCTTCTTTTGCTTTTTTCTTTTCCATAATTGAGGCTGGATATGTTCTTTCAAAGAAATGTCCATGAATATGTGTAAGTATACTTTTGAAAATGAGCTTTCCTAATTATTGAGAGTTCTTTCCGCCTCTTGAGGAAGCATCTCTTGGAGGAGAGGCCGACGTATCTGCACGAGCACTTAGCTTGTTCAGATTGCTGCATTTTATAAATGCTTCCTACTAAGAAAGCATTTTTTAGGTCATTGCTTGTACCAGGTAATTTTTGCCAGGGATGGGTAAGGGTTGGGTTTTCTGGTGGGAGCGGGGTGGGGGGTATTTTTTGTTGATGCTTTAGTGCAGGCCTGTTCTGAGGCAATAACAACAAGTTGCTGTGAAAACAGCATGTGCTACTGCCTTTGTAACTGCATGAAAACTTTTCACATGGGTTTTCTCTAGGTTAATACAGAAATATGTAAACTGAGAGATGCAAATGTAATATTTTTAACAGTTCATGAAGTTGTTATTAAAATAACAAAAATAACATAAACCTTAATATTATATAATTGCAGAATTAGCCTTGTTTTACAAACCTTTAAAATACATTTTAGAAATCAAAGTTGATAGTCTTAGTTATCTTTTGAGTAAGAAAAGCTTTCCTAAAGTCCCACACATTTGGACCATGGCAGCTAATTTTGTAATTTAAGCATTCATATGAACTACCTATGGACATATATATTAAACTCATTGACAAAATCTCACAGTGCCGCCTTGACTTTCTGGAATTATCCTACAAGAGTATAAGCTCATAGGAAACCTCTTTCATATATATTAAACTCATTGACAAAATCTCACAGTGCCGCCTTGACTTTCTGGAATTATCCTACAAGAGTATAAGCTCATAGGAAACCTCTTTCTGTTCATTAAAAGTCAGCACTGACATGCTTTTCTTTCAGAAGAGTTCATCTGAATATTCCTTTTGTTGTTACCGTTCAATCATTTTAAAACATTTTATATTTTTAGAGCTCCGTATGTTATTTATAGGCTCCTTCCTGCAGTAAGACTCCATTAACTCTCCTGTGAATGTGAGGACAAATAGAGTAGGATGTTGTTTAGTGTCACACACTAGAAAACCATTAGGTCTCCAATCCTGTTTGCATTGCCTGGATGTTTAGCAATAACAAAATAAGCAGTGGACTGGAAGACAAAGACCTGGCTTTTAGTGCCAGCAAAACTAATTACTAATCCTTTGATGTTGGGCAAGTTATTAACTTAATGTGAAGTGAGGATACTAATTATTTGCCCTGCCTACTTCACAGGTATTTGAACACTAAGAGATAATATTATATATGTAAGAATTTTTGTAAACTGTTAAGCACTTTGCGAGTATAAGGCATCATGCAGGACTGGTCTCCAAGTGATGCATTTTTGCTTTACTCTCTTTTGCTTTTCTTTTTCCCAATGAAAACCAGTAGATCCTTTCAGAGTTCTTCATCTGCAAAAATTGATAAGGTATTTTTTGAGGAAGAGGGGAGTAGCTTATGATTCTGTTTCCTTAGTAATAGGAAGCTTTTCCCTGTGAAAACCAGATGTGAAACTCCTTTCTTTAGATGGAATTTAGGCAAAAGAAAAACATGGATTTCTTATTCCACCCATTCAACAGGAATTGGCAATGTGAAGACTATTTAGAATTGTGTTGTACAAGGATCCAATGGATTTGGCAGGAGGAGTGAAACACGACTTTAACCTTCCAGGTTCCCATTCCTTACATTCCTGTGTCCTTTCATTTGGAATGATGTGAAAGAATTTTAGAGAAGAGTTATACCCCTAGGAGTGGCTTCTGTTACCAACTGCTAAAATAGAATAGTTCTGAGGCAATAACATGTTTTCTCTGCCCATTTGTAATGGCTGGCTGCAAGAAGCTTAGCATCTTTTCGGGTAGCCTTCTCTAATAACGGGTTCAAAAAGACATGAAAGTCTCTTCAGTAGAACACTGCTAGAAATATTACTTCTCTGTTTATGCTATGTTGCTTTGTGAGTTTACCCAGTTTGCTCCTGAGAGTGGCATCTTATTTTGATAATGAGAGCATGTGAGGTAGCCCTTAGCAATGTCAAAGCACTGGATAAAATTAAAGTGATATATGTAGGATCAAATGAGACCTCATGTGCATACATGTCCCACAGTTCCAGCGGCATTATTTTCATTAGTCCCTGCTTGGACGTAGCTAAACTTCTCCCCCAGTCTTGGAAGTTAGGACAGTCTAAATCTGTGTCAAGGCTCAGAGCTGGGAAGAGCGAGTGTGCATTACCTGATGGTATATATCCACTTTTTGGACACCCCCTCCCTCCAACGCAGGGAATAAGTCACTGAAAAACCTAGTCTCACAGGAGTGGGGCTTAGTCCATCATTGGATCGCTTCCTCATTTCTCAAGCCCTGCATAACCTGGCTTGGGCAGACCTGATAGGTTTCCACAAACGGCCTAAGCTGTAGATGAGGAAGGCTTCAGGGGGAAAAAAGATGCAGAGGGGACAAGATGATCATTTTAATTAGTGAAGCTATTTTCCTCATTTTACAGACCAATGGGCGCAAAGAACGGATGGGCTTCCCCTTTGCAGCTTGTCTGGTGCCCGAGAGGCCAAAGTGACGGGCGTTTGAGATACCTTCCAAGAAAAGTGCGAGGCGGGTTTTCCCATAGAAGTCCTACCACGTGAAATGAGAAAAAAATTCTCAGAGCAGCCAAGTTTACCTCTCTCTGTTCCTTCATTTCTCTGCTTCCCCCTCCCGCTGCGCGGCGGAGGCGCCGAGCAGCCGGAAAGACAACTGGAGCTGAAAACGGCTCTGCGCGCGGCGGCGCCTGTGGCCGGCCGCACCCCTGGCCAATCGGAAAAGGCGGAGCTTCCCCGCGGGACGGGGCGGGGCGCTCTATCGGCCCTCCCGGTGGCCCGACTGCGCATGGCACGTTGCGTACCCCACTCCCAGCAATCGGCTTGGCAGCGGCGCGGCCATAAAACTTAGGAGGCGGAGCTGAGACGGTCGGGACTGCTTGCTAACTCCAAGAACAGGTACCGGCCTGGCGGCGTGCCTGGTGCGCTGCAGGGGCCCGTCTCTCCGTGGCTCTGCCACCGATTCCATCTCCCCAGGCCCAGACCTTCATCGGAGCGGCCATCCCGGGCTCACCCTCGCCCTCCACCGGCCTCCTTTTTAACCCGCGTCCTCGACTCCCGCAGTGAGGCGCCGCAGCCCGAGAGCAGAATAGGCTTGGGCCTGTCAGGGAGACGCTGAAATGGAGTTGCCCGGCAAGACAGACGGGCTGTGCTTTCCCCTTCCTTCCCACCCCCGGGACTTCCATGTGGGGAACCTGGGGCTGGATGCTGGTTTTGTCCTGCGCAGGCAGAGTAGCTGCCGACCGCGGTGCTGAGCTCCCCGCTCTCCCCAGCCGCTGCGCACCTCGGGCTGACAGGCAGCGGGTCAAGTCCCCGTAAGGACCAAGATCCAGATGACTCCCAGAATCGGCCAAAACGAAGAGCTCATTGTATTTTTCTTTTCTAAGAATGTTTTTGAGTGTCTGCAGGGGATTTGGGGCGCCAGAGATGGGGGTTGGGAGTAGGGAAGAGAGCACGAGGGAAGGGCAGTGGTTAGGTAAAAATTGTTCATAGTTGTCAGGAAATAGGGAACTAACCTCTGCCCAGCCTTCTCCTGTATCCTAGCATACTTTAACTTGACTTTCCTCGAAAGAAAAGCCATTGGAATCTGCCCTTTTCTTTGTGTAATATCTGCTCAAGCAGAAGCTTGTACCAATACGTATATGCGACGTTAAGATAATTCTTCATTGACACTCATACCTTTCTGAAAATACCCAGAACTGTTTCTTGTCCCTGAGAGTTAAAGAAGAAACCAAATTTGATTACCTGCCTAGAAGCCTGTGAATTCAACCGTTAATTACAGGGTTGAACTGGTCAAATCGGTTCCTAACTTTTTTACCAGGTTTCTTAGAGGTGTTTTGGCTGGAATGCAATGTTTATAGTTGTGGCCTCAGAAATGGAGAAAGTTTACTCTGGTTTTTAGAGCACAGGCTTTGGAACAGATTTAATTAGTCCCTACCACTTACATGTGTGACTTTGGCCATTTAACCTCCCTGCACCTTAATTTCCTGATTTGTAAAACAGGGATGATAATAATACTTGTGAGCTGCTCATGAAGCATTTAGCACAGTGCCTGCCACGTAGGAAGTTTGCCATAAATGTTTGCTGGGTTTATTATTTTCTTTATTTTTTATTTTATATTTTTGAGATAGAGTTTCACTCGTCATCCAGGTTGTAGTCCAATGATACAGTCTCACCTTACTGCAACCTCAGCCTCCCAGGTTCTAGCACTTCTCCAGGCTCAGCCTCCCAAATAGCTGGGATTACAGGCACCTGCCACCTCCCCCGGCTAATTTTTGTATTTTTAGTAGAGACAGGGTTTCACCACGTTGGGCAGGCTGGTCACAAACTCCTGACCTCAGGTGATCCACCCACCTCAGCTTCCCAAAGTGCTGGGATTGCAGGCGTGAGCCACTGTGCCCAGCCAATAAAGCTGTTTCTATACCTGTCCACTAGTAATATTGCTTTGCTAATGTATATATACGTAGTGTTAAACAATCCCACTAGGCTGGGTACAGTGGCCTACCCCTATAATCCCAGCACTTTGAGAGACTGAGGCAGTATGATTGCTTGAGCTCCGGAGTTTGAGACCAGCCAGGGCAACATAGCAAGGCCTCATCTCTCTTGAAAATTTTTAAAAATTAGCCGAGCTTTGTGGTGCATATCTGTAGTCCCAGCTGCTTCGGTGCTAAGGTGGGAGGATCACTTGAGCTCAGGAGTTTAAGGCTGCAGTGAGCTATGATAGTGCCACTGCACTCCAGCCTGGGCAACAGAGCAAGACCCTGTCTCGAAAAAATACATATATACACACATATATATTTACATATATATCATATGTACATATTATGTAATATATACATACATATGTATTTGTTCTTGATATGTGGGGGTATATCTTTCTAATGATATCCAACTAACTTCCCCTTAGAATTTACATTTTAAGGAAATTTACATTTACATTTTAAGGAAATTTGGAGGGAGCAGAGTGATAATGTCATACAGATAACCAAGCATGGAGGCTCATGCCTGTAATCCTAGCACTTTGGAAGACTGCTGCAGGAGGATTGCTTGAGCTCAGGAGTTTGAGACCAGCTTGGGCAAGTTCATTTGTACATGATTCAATCCGAAAGTAGAAAAGTTCTTCATAATTTATATACTGTTTACTCCTAATCACGAGCTCAAATGTATTTTTTTTTATTAACACGATTTTATCAAAGAAAATACCTGTGTGCAGTTATTGAAATAATTATACAGGGGGGCCATAAAAAAAAGTAGCAATCTCTCATCTCTACCTCTCTCCATCCCTGTTTCTGTTCTCCACTGTTATTTTTTTGAGATGGAGTCTGCACTCTGTAGCCCAAGCTGGAGTGCAGTAGGGCGATCTCAGTGCACTGCAACCTCTGCCTCCGGGCTCAAGTGATTCTCCTGCCTCAGCCTCCTGAGTAGCTGGGACTACAGGTGCACATCACCACGCCCAGCTAATTTTTTGTATTTCAGTAGAGACGGGGTTTCACCATGTTGCCCAGGGTGGTCTTGAACTCCTGAACTCAGGAGATCTGCCCGCCTCACCCTCCCAAAGTGCTGGGATTACAGGCATGAGCCACTGCACCCAGCCCCATGAATTATTTAATCATTTTTTGTTTTAGTTCCTTTAATGATGGACTTCTGTAATTCTAAACAACATGTTTAGACATTCCACTCTGACAGGAAAGACAGAGAAATGACTAGGGAAGCTTGTCATTATTTTCCCAGGAGAGTAAAGATCATGCTAAATCTCATACCACCCCCTCCTCACTGCTTCCCAACTTGTTCTTTTTCATTTCTTTTTTTTTTTTTTTTTTTTTTGAGACAGTGTCCTGCTGTGTTGCCCAAACTGAAGTGCAGTGGCTCAGTCTCAGCTCACTGCAGCCTCCACCTCTGGAGCTCAAGTGATCTTCCCGTCTCAGCCTCCTGAGTAGCTGGGACCACAGGCACATGTCACCATGCCTGGCCAATTCTTGTATTTTAGTAGAGATGGGGTTTTGAACTCCTGGGCTCAGGTGATCTTGCCCACCTCTGTCTCCCATAGTGCTAGGAATACAGGCATGAGCCAGTGGGCCCAGCCAGCACCTCCCAACTTTTGATAGTTGAATCCTTCTATTTTTACTTATGTTGGTTACCTTTGTAACCTTAAATATTATACATAAATTTCTGTTTGTTATCCTATCAACTTGCAGCATTAACTTTACCCTCTTGGTAAGATAGCGATATTAGCTTCCCTAGTCATTCCTGTCTCTTCCCCCTTCCATTTTCCATCTTCAGTCAGGTGAAACTTTACTTTCATATTATCAAATTGGAAGGCATTTACATTCTGTTCTATAACTGTAATTAAGTTTGTCACGCTTTGTCTATAGTCCTAAAACTTATAAGCTGATAATAAGCACTTACAGACTTGTAAGTGTATTATTCACAAAACAGCCAAGTGTTTTTCTGCACTGCAGTTCCATTGTCTTAACTTCCCTGTCATTCAAGATCAAGTGGATTTTTCTTTCTCATTCCTTGCTGAACTATCTCAAAAGAAATTATTTTTGAGACAGAGTCCTGTTCTGTCACCCAGGCTGGAGTGCAGTGGTACGATCTCTGCCCGCTGCAACCTCCACCTCCCAGATTCAAGTGATTCTCCTGCCTCAGCTTCTCCAGTAGCTGGGACTACAGGCATCCACCACCATGCCCAGCTACTTTTTGTATTTTCAGTAGAGACAGGGTTTCACCATGTTGACCAGGCTGGTGTTGAACTCCTGACCTCAGGTGATCTGCCTGCCTTGGCTTCCCAAAGTGCTGGATTACAGGCATGAGCCACTGCACCTGGCCAAACTTTCTCAGAATTGTAACACAGTTAAGTTTGTTTCAAATTCGGACTTTAACTTTTTAAATATGGTTTTAATTTCTGTTGGAGTTTTTGGTTCTAATTTTGACTGATTCCTTTCTTGATCAGCTTTATAGCTATCATCTTGAGATATCTCTTCAATGGACATACTTTTTTTTTTTTTTTGAGATAGAGTCTTGCTCCGTCACCCAGGCTGGAGTGCAATAGTGCAGTGGCATGATCTCGGCTCACTGCAACTTCGCCCTCCCAGGTTGAAGCAATTCTCCTGCCTCAGCCCCACGAGTAGCCAACGTTACAGGTGTCTGCCACCATGCCTAGTTAATTATTGTATTTTTAGTAGAGACAGGGTTTCATCATGTTGGTCAGGCTGGTCTTGAACTCCTGACCTCAGATGATCCACCTGCCTCAGCTTCCCATAGTACTGGGATTACAGGCGTGGGCCACTGTGCCCACCTGGACACACCACTTTTTATATCTCGTAGCATCCTTTTTAGATTTTAGCCTCATTTTGCTGGAGTACATTCTCAAGTCATATTAAACATATGTGGGGTGGGTGTGGTGGCTCACGCCTGTAATCGCAGCACTTTGGGAGGCCAAGGCGGGCAGATCACCTGAGGTGTTTGAGACCAGCCTGGCCAACATGGTTACACCCCAAATCTACTAAAACTACAAAAATTAGCCAGGCGTGGTGGCACACGCCTGTAATCCCTGCTACTCTGGAGACTGAGGCAGGAGAATCCCTTGAACCCAGGGAGGCAAAGGTTGCAGTGCGCTGAGATGGCACCATTGCACTCCAATCTGGGCAGCAAGAGCCAGACTCCATTTCAAGAAAAAGAAAAAGAAAAGCAAAGCTGCTGACTGGCAGCTCTGGATTTCAGACTCATGGACATGAGTGGGCACTTATGCCTGTGCTTGTTTTCAGCCCCGCTGCTTCTTCCCTCATTCCTTACTGCTACAGTTTTGGTTCAGAGACCCTTAGGATTGTCTGCTGGGCAGATGTGCCGTCTCCTCTGCTATACTCTCCAATCACATTCTAGCCTGCAGCTTTCTCTCCATTTCCTGAGACAGCACTCTTCTGTCCACTTTTCACCTCCAGAAATGTATTGAAATTTCATTTACTAATGGATCCTCTTATTCTGTCCTCAGACACAAGTTTATTATTTTTATTTATTTGCCTTAATTGGGACCTTGGGAGAGAGGTGAGATAAATACTTGTGCTCAGTCTATAATCTTGAATCAGAAGCCTGAATATCTAGTTTTTCTAAATCTCTGAAAAAGTTTATTTTAAGGTCTCTCCTAGAAACATAAGCCATTATTATTATTATTATTATTATTTTTTTAGACGGAGTTTCGCTCTTGTTACCCAGGCTGGAGTGCAATGGCGTGATCTCGGCTCACCGCAACCTCCGCTCCTGGGTTCAAGCAATTCTCCTGTCTTAGCCTCCCCAGTAGCTGGGACTACAGGCATGCGCCACCATGCCCAGCTAATTTTTGTATATTTAGTAGAGACAGGGTTTCACCATGTTGACCAGATGGTCTCAATCTCTTGACGTCGTGATCCACCCGCTTCGGCCTCCCAAAGTGCTGGAATTATAGGCGTGAGCCACCACGCCCGGCCTCATAAGCCATTATTATAAGCATCACTATCAAAGGGAGAAAGACATTTGTCTCAGATATAAGACGGATGTCATTAACCTCATTTTAGAGTTATTAAAGGTGAGATTCAGCAAGCCAGTGCGTTGATCAAATTAACACAGATGCAAGAACGTGATTCATACCATGCTTGTTTTACTTCAGAGTATGTGCTTTTTTTACTACACCACATTGTCACCCTTAAGTATAAAACTCTGACTTCAGGTTACTCTTAATGAGCCTTAACCATGTTTTAACCTTATTAATTATTCTTACCATTTGTATAGTAACGTTGTGGGTGAAATTAGCTTGCTCTTTTTTTTATTTTTTTATTTTTTTTTTTTGAGAAGGAGTCTTGCTCTGTTGCCCAGGCTGGAGTGCAGTGGTGCAATCTTGGCTCATTGCAACCTCCACCTCCTGGGTTCAAACCGTTCTCCTGTTTCAGCCTCCCCAGTTCCGGGGACCACGGGTGCATGTGCCACTGTGCCCAGCTAATTTTTTTGTATTTTTATTAGAGACAAGGTTTCTCCCTGTTGGTCAGGCTGGTCTTGAACTCTTGACCTCAGGTGATCCACCCACCTCGGCCTCTCAAAATATTGGGATTACAGACATGAGCCACCGCGCCCAGCTGAATTTGCTGTTTTCTAGATGTTACCCTTTCCTAATAGCTTCTATTTTTCTGAATTAATCTTTACTATCTTTGAAACGTTTCCAAGTTCTTTGTGTGTCTTTACCATTCTCTTACATAGGACTGAAATACACATTTGGTAAATGCTGTTAGGGAATGATTAATGTGGTCAAGTTTGAAGTTAGTTTGGCAAAAATTCAGAAAAAGCAAAAGTTTCCCTGTTTATTTGTTGTTGTTGTTTTTTGAGACAGGGTCTCACTCTCGCTCAGGCTGGAGTGCAGTGGTGCAATCTATGCCTCCAAGTTCAAGCAATTGTCAGCCTCCCAGGTAGCTAGGATTATGGACCAGTGCCACCACACCCAGCTATTTTTTTTATTTTTTATAGACATGGGGTTTTACCATGTTGGCCAGGCTGGCCTTGAACTCCTGACCTCTAGTGACCCGCCTGCCTCAGCCTCACTAAGCTCTGGGATTATAGGCATCAGCTACTGTGCCTGGCCTATCCCTGATTCTTAATCCAGAATGACATTTCTTCTAACTATTCTCATTTAGTGAACACAGTAATAAAAGCATTTTTAAAACATTCTTACTGAAAACAGTGACAAGTTTCCTAGAGCTTTTGATGTAAAATAAAGGCTATTCAAGTACAGTTTAGTAAAAACAGTTTTATTGGAGGTAAACAGAGTAAGAGCTAGGCCTGTAGCTATCCATTGGCCAGCCTTAATCCAGGAATATATTTAGTAACATTAAAAATAATTTCCTTCAGGTATCCCTGTATTGGAGGTTCTCAAGGACACCCTCAGATTCAGTAATTCACTAGGAGTACTCACAGGACTCAGCATATAGTCACATTCATAGCTAGGATTTATTTCAACAGAGGATACGAAGAAAAATCATTAAAGGGAAACAGCACATAGTGTGAAGTCTGGAGGAAACCAGAAGCAAACTTCTAAGGGTCCTCCCCCAGTAGAGTGACACAGGACTCACAGCAAGAAGTTGTGGCAGCATGTATAAAATGTTGTCAACCAGGAAAGCTCATTAGAGACTCCGTACCCAGAATGGTCATGTAGGCAGACTCTGCCTGGCATGTATCAAAACTCTGGACTCCCAGAAGGAAATCAGGTGTTCAGCAGAAACCATACTGTTTGTACAAATACTTGAGGCATAATAAGCCACTCTTGTCATTTCTAGGAAAATGGGAAATCTCTCGAAATCCAAGTTCCCCCATGCCAGCCGGTGGCTAACCATGTAAGCAGACTTTTTAAGGATAAGAAGTTAGGCCTGCTATATTTACTCTTCTGCAGAATCCCAGTCTGTAAATACTATTTCTTTAAGTTGGTCTTTCCAGAGACATGGGGATGGGAGTGGGTTGGAGATTGTATTCTTTGAGCCAATCCCACTTGAGGTGATAAATAAGATAAACAGGCTGGGCGTGGTGGCCCATGCCTGTAATCCAAGCACTTTGGAGGCCAAGGTGGGCAAATCACCTGAGGTCGGGAGTTCAAGACCAGCCTGACCAACATGGTAAAACCCCATCTTTAAAAAAAAAAAAAAAAAGATAATAGAAAAGCAAAGATGAAGAAGAAAAAAGAATATAATTTTTAAAGGGAAATTTTGAAAAATGATTGTGGCCACGCTCAGTGGCTCATGCCTGTAATCCCAGCACTTTGGGAGGCTGAGGCGGGCAAACATGATGAAACCCCATCTCTACTAAAAATACAAAAATTAGCCAGGCATGGTGGCACATGCCTGTAATCCCAGCTACTCGGGAGGCTGAGATAGGAGAATCGCTTGAACCGGGACTTGGAAGTTGCAGTGATCCAAGATTTCACTGCTGCACTCTCAGCCTGAGTGACAGAGTGAGACTCCGTCTTCAAAAAAAAAAAAAAATGCCACTATGCACACACATACATGCACACAAACACAGACGTGATTGGACTTCACATAGCATGACAATAAAATGTGCTTGGAATTTTAAGATAGGGACTGTGAATTTCCTGCCATGGCTGTGTCCATTAAATGTAACAAGAAACGCTGGGCACAGTGGCTCACGCCTGTAATCCCAGCACTTTGGGAGACTTAGTTGGGCAGATCACAGGGTCAAGAGTTCGAGGCCAGCCTGGCCAACCTGGTGAAACCCCATCTCTACTAAAAATACAAAAAATTAGCTGGGCGTGGTGACAGGCGCCTATAGTCCCAGCTACTCAGGAGGCTGAGGCAGGAGAATAGCTTGAACCTGGGAGGCAGAGGTTGCGGTGACCAAGATCGTGCCACTGCACTCCAGCCTGGGCAACAGAGTGAGATTCTGCCTCAAAAAAAAAAAAAAAAAAAAAGTCTAAGTGAGGAAGTTCTGGAGGAAAGATTTCATCACCAATGTTGCCACCACACCCAGCTAATTTTTGTATTGTTAGTAGAGATGGGGTGTTCACCAGGTTGGCCGGGCTGGTCTCAATCTCTTGGCTTCAGGTGATCCACCCGACCCAGCCTCCCAAAGTGCTGGGGCTACAGGTGTGAGACTGTGCCCAGCCGAAACTATTAATAATAAACCACCAGTAGCACCAATATACCTAACCTGGAGGAGTGCTACTTCCAGTGTTCCCTCAAGATGAACTTTTTCCAAATGTATTTCTGAGGAACTAAATTAGGGGTCTTTGCCCAGTGGAATTATTTGACAAACTCTTACATAGGTCTGAGTGAATCAATTAAGAATTTCACAGAGGATCTCTTGAGCTCAGGAGTTCAAGACCAACATGGGCAATATAGCAAGACCTGTCTATACTAAAAAAATAAAATAAAATTGGCCAGGCACAGTGGTTCGTGCCTATAATTCCGACACTTCAGGAGGTTGAGGCCGGTGGATCGCTTAAGACCAGGAGTTCAAGACCAACCAGGGCAACATGGTGAAACCTCATCTCTACAAAAAATACAAAACTTAGCCAGGCATCATGGTGCATGCCTGTAGCCCCAGCTACTTGGGAGGCTGAGGTGGGAGCATCGCTTGACCTTAGGAGGTAGAGGTTGCAGTGAGCCTAAATCTTGCCACTGTACTTTAGCCTCAGCAACAGAGCAAGACTTTTTCTCAAAAAAAAAAAAAAAAAAACTAGGTACGGTGGCACATGCCTGTGGTCTCAGCTACTCAGGATACTGAGGTGGGGGAATTGCTTGAGCCTGGGAGGTTGAGGCTGCAGTGAACCATGATCATGTCACTGCACTGCAGCCGGGGCAACAAGAGTGAGATTCTGTCTCAAAGAAAAAATTTCAGCCTGGCATGGTGGCTCACGCCTGAAATCCCAGCACTTTGGGAGTCCGAGGCAGGCAAATCACCTGAGGTCGAGAGTTCATGACCAACATGGAGAAACACCATCTCTACTAAAGATACAAAAATTAGCCAGGCATCGTGGCGCATGCCTGTAATCCCAGCTATGTGGAAGGCTGAGGCAGGAGAATTGCTTAAACCCAGGAGGCGGAGGTTGCGGTGAGCCAGGATCGCACCATTGCACTCCAGCCTGGGCAACAAGAGCAAGACTCCGTCTCAAAAAGATAAGCCATGGATGTATACAGCTGGCCCTATGCTTTCCCAGGCATTCTCATCTTCTAATAGAGAAGCTGCTAGCTACATGTGACTCCTGAGAACTCGAAATGTAGACAATGTGATTGAGGGACTGAATTTTTTTTCTCTTTTTTTTTTTTTAAAGATAGGATGTTTGTCTGCACCCAGGCTGGAGTATAGTGGTACAATAAGGGCTCATCGCACCCTTGACCTTCCAGGCTTAACTGATCCTCCCACTAAGCCACCCAGAATTTCAAGCACATTTTATGCCTCTCAGATGAGAGTATAGGCACCACAGCTGGCTAATTTTTTTGTGTGTGTGTGTGGGGGGGTAGAGACAGAGTCTCACTGTGTTGCCCGGGCTAGTCTTGAACTCCTGGGCCCAATGATCCTCCCTACTTGGCCTCCCAAAGTGCTCGGATTACAGGTGTAAGCCACCTCACCCAGCAACAGGAACTGAAATTTTATTTATTTCTTACAAGTTCAGATGTAAGTTTAAATAACCACATTTGGCTAGTGATTGTGACACTATAGAAGATATCCTTATAACTAAATTTCTGTATACATGTTCCCTAGGGCAAATTCCTACAAGTGGAAAAATAGCAAGATATATTCATATTCTTAAGATTCTTACTGTGCATTTAACTGAAGATTTTTAGTCAGCTGTAAATTTGAGGAACTATTCCAAGACACAATTAGAAAAGCAGAAAAGAGCCTAGAATTTACTCCATCTTTTTTCTCAGTGGTTCTCAATCCTAACAATGAAGGGCTTTTGTTTTTTTGCAGTGAGATGGGAGAGAATGGTGGTAGTGGTAGCAGCTAGAGCTTTTAAAACTGTATAGATGCTGGGCACGGTGGCTCAAGCCTGTAATCCCAGCACTTTGGGAGGCCGAGGCGGGTGGATCACGAGGTCAAGAGATTGAGACCATCCTGGTCAACATGGTGAAACGCCGTCTCTACTAAAAATATAAAACATTAGCTGGGCATGGTGGCGTGTGCCTGTAATCCCAGCTACTCAGGAGGCTGAGGCAGGAGAATTGCCTGAACCCAGGAGGCGGAGGTTGTGGTGAACCGAGATCATGCCATTGCACTCCAGCCTGGGTAACAAGAGCGAAACTCCGTCTCAAAACAAACAAACAAAAACTGTATAGATGTCCAAGGCCCTCCCCAGATCTGCAGAATTAGAATTTTTGAAGGTGGGTGTCTAAGCATCTATAGTTTTTATAAAGAGACAAGTTAATTTGAAATACATCCTGTTTTAGGCCGGGTGGGGTGGCTCCAACTGTAATCCCAGCACTTTGGGAGGCAAAGGCTGGTGGATAACTTGTGATCAGGAGTTTAAGACCAGCCTGTCTATATAGTGAATACTACTAAAACTACAAAAATTAGCCAGAGATGGTGGTGCACACCTATAGTCCCAGTTACTTGGGAGGCTGAGACAGGAGAATCACTTGAACTCAGGAGTTGAAGGTTGCAGTGAGCCAAGATTGTACCACTGTACTCCAGCCTGGGCAAGAGAATGAAGCCATGTCTCATAAAAAACAAAGAAAAAATCAATTTTATTTTTTACTTCCAAAATTTTTCCAGACCATAGAAACTTTTTTTGCAAATAAAAACATCTACCTACCTCTTTATGTACATTCATTTTCTCTTTCTATTATAGATTACATAAGAATATAGACCTTTTTTCCTCTTAAATTTCTTTTGCATGATGATTTGTGTTTAATATTATTAAATATGCATTCTAATAATGTTTTTCAAGTAAAATCTGTTTTTAAATTTTTATGACAAGATAAATGAGTGATTCTGAGCTGGGGTTGGAGAAGTGGCTTCTATAAGAATATCAGGGTAGGGCCAGGCAGCACTTTGGGAGGCTGAGACAGACAGACTGCTTGAACTCAAAGAGTTTGAGACCAGGTGCGGTGGCTCACACCTTAATCACAGCACTTTGGGAGGCCAAGGTGGGCAGATCACCTGAGGTCAGGGGTTCGAGACCAGCCTGGCCAACATGGTCAAACCCCATCTCTACTAAAAATACAAACAAATTAGCCCGGCATAGTGGTGCACATGCCTGTAGTCCCAGTAACTCAGGAGGCGTAGGTTGCAGTGAGCTGGGATTGCGCCACCGCACTCCAGCCTGGGTGACAAAGCAAGACTCCATCTGAAAAAAGAAAATAGAGTTGCAGACCAGCCTGGGTAACATGGCAAAACACTGTCTCTACAAAAAAAAATACAAAAATTAGGCAAGGTGGCACATACCTGTAGTCCCAGGTACTCAGGAGAGTGAGGTGGGAGGATGCTTTGAACCCAGGAGGCAGAGGTTACAGTGAGCAAAGATGACTGCACTCCAGGCTGAATGACAGAGCCAGACCCTGCCACACACACACACAAAAAAGTCAGCTAAGTGCAACTGGCCTAAAAAGCTGCTCGTTCAGATTGCAGCAGGAGACTGGAGCAGCCTATGAAAGCAGTTTTCAGGAGAAAACTGAAATTGATGGGTTTGAGGGTGTGAAAAAATACATGGATAAGGCAAATAGCAGAAATGTTGGAGTATTTGTAAAAAGTTAATAATAGTTATATGGGAAACCAAGCAAGTGAACAAATGAGGCAGTTATTAACTCTAGCAAAAAATAGATGTATAAGGAAAAAAGACATTGGCCAGGCACAGTGGCTTATGCCTGGAATCCCAGCACTTTGGAAGGCTGAGGTGGGTGGATCACCTGAGGTCAGGAGTTTGAGACTAGCCTGGCCAACATGGTGAAACTCCGTCTCTACTAAAAACACAAAAATTGGTCAGGTGTGGTGGCAGGTGCCTGTTATCCCATATACTAGGGAGGCTAGGGCACGAGAATCCCTTGAACTTGGGAGGTGGAGGCTGCAGTGAACAAGAGTGTGCCACTGCACTCTCCAGCCTTGGTGACAAGAGCGAAACTGCGTCTCAAATAAATAAATGAAAGAGACATGGTTATTTCTTTTTTTTTTTTGAGATGGAGCCTTGTTCTGTCACCCAAGCTGGAGTGCAGCGGCGCGATCTTGGTTCACTGTAACCTCCGCCTCCTGGGTTCAAGCGAGTCTCCTACCTCAGCCTCCTGAGTAGCTGAGACTACAGGCGCCCGCCACCATGCCTGGCTAATTTTTTGGTGTATTTTTAATAGTGACGGGGTTTTACCATGTTAGTCAGGCTTGTCTTGAACTCCTGACCTGACCTCAGGTGACCCATCTGCCTCAGCTTCCCAAAGTGCTGGCACTACAGGCATGAGCCACTGTGCCTAGCCAAGACATGGTTATTTCTGTTTGCCTCAACTCTGAACCATATTTGCATAGTCATAGTAATGTAAATGTGGACTATTGATTTAACCAAACTTATGCCAGAGCTATGTTGGTAGAATGAGAGCAGGAGATACAGTGTAAGAAGATGATGTAGTAAAGCTTTGTCTTCATCTACCATGGTAGGAAGTTAAAACTGGCTGACTCTAGGTGCACTGCCTAGGAGTTAGCCCTGCTCTGCAAGGAGCAGTAAAGAAAATTTTAAAAATCTAAAGTTATAGTCATATAAACATTGTTTAAGCATAATTATTAAAAAGCAGGATAGCACTGTGCATGGTGGCTCACGTGGTAACCCCCGCACTTTGGGAAGCCACGATGAGAGGATCCCTTGAGTCCAGGAGTTCCAGACCAGCCTGGGCCACACACAGAGACCCTGTCTCTCCAAAAAGTAAATAAATAAAAAGCAGGATAACCAGCCGGGCATGGCGGCTCACTCCTGCAATCCCAGAACTTTGGGAGGCCAAGGCAGGCAGATCACGAGGTCAGGAGTTTGAGACCAGCCTGGCCAGCATGGCAAAACAAACCCCATCTCTACTACAAATACAAAAATTAGCCAGGCCTGGTGATGCGCACCTGTAATCCCAGCTGCTTTGAGAAGCTGAGGCAGGAGAATCGCTTAAATCCAGGAGGTGGAGGTTGCAATGAGCCGAGATCTCTCCACTGCCCTCCAGCCTGGGTGACAGAGCAAGACTCCATCTCAAAAAAAGAAAAGCAGGGTAACCATAGAAAATAACTGAAGGTAATTGCTTCTGGTAAGGGGTTAGTGGGGGATTGGGTCAAGATAAATTTAGGAATTAATTTAAGGAAAACTATATAATGCATTTCTCTTTCTATAGAAATTAATTTTTTTTCTTTTTTGAGACACTTGAAATGATTCAAACGAATTTCAAAAAAAAATTCTTTTTTTTTTAATTTTTTTTTATTGGAGACAGAGTCTCACTCTGTCACCAGGCACCAGGCTGGAGTGCAGTGACACAATCTCAGCTCACGGCAACCTCTGCTTCCCAGGTTCAAGCAATTCTGCCTCAGCCTCCCAAGTAGCTGGGACTACAGGCGTGCACCACTACGCCCAGCTAATTTTTGTATTTTTTGTTTCTTTGGTTTTAGTAGAGACGGGATTTCACCATGTTGGCCAGGATGATCTCAATCTCTTGACCTCATGATCTGCCCACCTTGGCCTCCTAAAGTGCTGGGATTACAGGCATGAGCCACCATGCCCAGCTCAAATAATTCTTAAGTAGCTGGGCTTACAGGACCTGGCTAGTTTTTTATTTTATTATTATTATTATTATTATTATTATTTATTTTTAATAGAGGCAGGGTTTCACTATGTTGGCCAGGTTGATCTCAAATTCCTGACCTCAAGTGATCCACCTGCCTCAGCCTCCCAAAGTGCTGGGATTAGCTCTTGATTTGAGCCACCACGCTTGGTCAAAAATTACAGAATTTTATAATGTACTTGGCCAAAGTACATTCAGATTTATCATCACTGAAAGTTTCTTTAAACAAATCTAGCAATTTATAGGTGAAGTCCAATGCTTTGAATGGTAGACCTGTAATAACTTTTTGTTAATCAGAAGGTATTTCTATATAATGAAATTTTTGCTAACTCAGCCTGTTTCTGTTTTCCTTTTAGGTTTAAGTTTTTGAATCTGAAGTAGGTCTACACAGTAGGAACTCATGTCTTTTCTTGTAAGTAAACCAGAGCGAATCAGGGTGAGTGTTTTTCTATTCTTCTGGCTTTGCTATTTTTGTTTTCTGAAAAGCAGTGTGTTTTGGCAGATGTTGTAGGTGGTTTTCTGTGTGAGGGTCGGAATGATACAGAAGTGAGGGATGTAGGAAGTAAGGCAGGTACTGCAGCCTCAACTCCTGAGAAGAGTTTTGCAGACAGAAGCTGACCAGAGACAAAATTTACCGTCAGCTTGTCTGAAAGAGAAGAAACAAGAAGAAAGTGGCTTATTTTATGAATATCAGTCATACAACATTTTTTTTTTTTTTTTTTGAGATGGAGTTTCGTTCTTGTTACCCAGGCTGGAGTGCAATGGCGCAATCTCGGCTCACCGCAACCTCCGTCTCCTGGGTTCAGGCAGTTCTCCTGCCTCAGCCTCCTGAGTAGCTGGGATTACAGGCACAAGCCACCATGCCCAGCTAATGTTTTGTATTTTTAGTAGAGACGGGGTTTCACCATGTTGACCAGGATGGTCTCGATCTCTTGACCTTGTGATCCACCCGCCTCGGCCTCCCAAAGTGCTGGGATTACAGGCTTGAGCCACCGCGCCCGGCCTCAGTCATACAACATTAAATGACTCAATGACACTTTTTGGCATAGATGTGTAACTACTTATGATGATCCCCCATGAGTCTGTGAGTTTTCAAAATCAAGTTGTAATTACCAGGATACTTTTTTTTTAAGTATGTAATTAGTTTTAATTGAAGACTTCTTGAACATGAAAGATTTTATTATATCTCAAAACTTCGTCAGCCAAAATGACCTCAAAAACAATACTAGATTTAGCTTCTTTACAAATTCTCATTATTTCATGAGTGTCTTATTTTGTTTATTATCAAGTACTTAATTTCTAAATGCAGTAGTAATTATTTTAAAATTGTGTAACAGTGTAGAAGTGCTATGAGACGTTATGAGTACACCAGTTTCTTTACATATTAAAGCATAATTTGTTTTTTGATGCAGTGCATATAATTTTATATAAAGTTTTAAATTTAGGATGTTATTTCTTTTTTGACTTGGAAAAATAGTTATAGGGAAGGACAGAGAATGATGCTATAGTTCCAATTCACAGCCTGTATCATGCAACTTATTTCTAAATGTTACTTAATCTTCTTTTTTCTAATGTTTATGCATATAAGGACAATTTATACTAGAAAGAATAAACCTCACTGTTAATTAAGAGGAAAAACGGAATCTCTCCATAACCTGAACTCTGCCTAGTGGAAGGAATGCCCCCAAGCCAAACTGTAACACCGGCCCTTACAGGAAATACAATCTTGATTCCGTTGCTTTTAAATATGACCTGCTTTTCTGTTTCAACATAGCCTAATTCATGTGAAACAAAACCACTGATCAGAATGACAGAAATCTAACACTCATTTGAAATAGGCCAGTAAAGTGAGCCGTAGATTGATCCTGCCAGTTTGGTCTTACTAGTCTGGCCTTTGTGAACTTGGCAGAAAGTGTAAGCAGCCATGTCTTTAGAACCTCTAGTGGATAAAGAATATGCAGCTTGCTGTGTGTTGTTTTACAAACTAACAGGGTCTTGTGAATAACTACCGTTTCATCTCTGTTTTCTGTGTTATGAATTCCAGTAATACTTTTCAAATTGACATCAGTGATCCAAGGCATCTGTAATATAGAATGAGTAAGATGGAACCAATATAGGGAAGGCAAAAACAGTCTTCATTATTAGGGCCAATACTATCTATTTCTCATCTGTCCAGTTTAAGAATTATTCATCAAATAGGCAAAGAGGAGTAGAGACAAGAATCTTGTTTTTAGTTAATTTCAAGATTCTGTTAAAAACTTTCCCACAGAAATGATTCCTAACTGTACTGCATGATTCTGTTTTCATAGTTGTGTTTTTGTCTGTCTGTCTAAAGGCTGATAGCTAATTTGTTGTGGCTTGGAAGAAATACTAATTCTCTTTGGGGTTTTCCTCTTTAGCGGTGGGTCTCGGAAAAGTTCATTGTTGAGGGCTTAAGAGATTTGGAACTGTTTGGAGGTAAGTACAGTATGGCATTTAGCCATCACTTCAAGGTATAAAAATCACTACTTTTTTGTAGACTAAATCAATCTATACCAATTAGCAATTCTGAGGGCAAATGTAACCTATAGTTGTTCGATTTGTTTGGTTCCTTTTTGAATTCATGGTTTCCCAAAGACTTGAAGACTAACCTGGCATTTTTCCGTGGCTTGTCTTGATTGTTAGAAAGCCAGTATTTACTTACAGGCATATATGTTTTCTTTTGTCCAGTTGAAACACATATTTTTAAAGGAAAAAAAAAAAACTATTTAAAAGGCTCTAGCCATGAAGATGCTAAAAATAATTGTGAAGACAAAGAAAGCAATTATATGAATGTTCTGGTTTTATTGATCAATCTAGTTGACTCATTTTTTCATGGTAGAAATTATAAGACTTAAGAGAGTTAAGGAAAAATCTTTCACAGCAAAAATTAACTTCCTATTACAAAATCTGAATGTTGATTTCAGAAGTAAACCTTGACAGGCCTAGGCATTACTCTTTGGCCATTTTCAAAGCAAGCCTTTTTGGGAACTGTCATCTTAATTCAGGGCAAAAAAATTATTTTCAATAAAAATAATGGTAGAGCCCCATTCTTTGTGTCTGAATACCAAGATACTCTAAAATTTTAGGATCCTATAGTTTAAGAAACAGATTATCAGGCTGGGCATAGTGGTTCACACCTGTAATCCCAACAGCTTGTGAGGCTGAGGCAGGCAGATCAGTTGAGGTCAGGAACTCAGGACCAGCCAGGCCAATGTGGTGAGACCCCATCTCTACTACAAAAATTAGCTGGCCACAGTGTCACGCACTGTAGTCCCAGCTACTCGGGAGGCTAAGGCAGAAGAATTATTTGAACCCAAGAGGTGGAGGTTGCAGTGAGCTGACATGGCACCACTGCACTCCAGCCTGGGTGACAGAGCAAGACTCCATCTCAAGAAAAAGAAACAAATTATCAGCCGGGCACTGTGGCTCACATCTGTAATGCCAGCACCTTGGGAGACCAAGTCAGGCGGATCACCTGAGGTCAGAAGTTCAAGACCAGCCTGGCCAACATGGTGAAACCCCATCTCTACTAAAAATATAAAAATTAGCCAGGTATGGTGGCACATGCCTGTGGTACCAGCTGCTAAGGAGACTGAGGCAGGAGAATCACTTGAATTCGGGAGGTGGAGGTTGCAGTGAGCCAAGATCACACCACTGCACTCCAGCCTGGGCAACAGAGCAAGACTCCATCTCAAAAAAAATTATAAAATAAGAAATAAATTTAAAAAACAGATTATCAGATTGAGTACATTGGTTAGTTGATCCACAATATCCCCAGATAGGTTTAAATAATTGAAAACTCAAACTTGTTAGTTACTAGGTGACACCTATTAATTTATTTTTCCTAACACATCTCAAAGAATTTCTTGAGTAGTAGTAGTTGTGAACTTTGTCAAAGTATTATGTTTTAGACAAATGGAAGTTTAGAAAAATGATCAATTCTTTATATTTTAATTGGAAAGAATCAGTTAGATGCACAGTAAAGGAAAGGCCAATGGAACAAAAATACCACATTCTGTTCCTATTCTTGTTTTCTTCCCATCATTAATGGGAATAAAATGGTTTAAAAGTAAACAGTGAGCTGGGCACAGTGGTGTGCTTCTGTAATCCCAGCTACTTAGGAGGCTTGAGGCAGGAGGATTGTTTGAGTCTAGACTCAGCAACATAGCGAGACCCCCTTTCTTTAAAAAACTGGTTTGGGGAACCCGGGCACAGTGGCTCGTGCCTATAATCCTCGAACTTTGGGAAGTCAAGACAGGCGGATTGTTTGAGCCCAGGAGTTCAAGACCAGCTTGGGCAACATGGTATAACCGTATCTTTACAAAAAATACAAAAATTAGCTGGGTGTGTTGGCACACACCTGTGGTCCTAGCTGCATGAGAGGATGAGGTGGGTGGATCACTTGAGCCTGGGAGGCTGAGGATGCAGTGAGCTATAATCATGCCACTGCACTCCAGCCTGGATGACAGACTGAGACCCTCTCTCAAGAAAAAAATATTGTTGGCATTTGTGAGAATTTATTTGGAAGTCCAGTTTATAATGAATTAGTTACAACTATTCCAGTGTATGTAAACTGAATTAATGGGCTCTGGCTTCAGTGTATTGAGTGGAGGATCTCTGGTTGTCTCTTTTTTTTTTTTTTGAGACAGCATTTTGCTCTTGTCACCCAGGCTGGAGTGCAACCTCCACCTCCCAGGTTCAAACACTTCTCCTGCCTCAGCCTCCCAAGTAGCTGGGATTACAGGCATGTGCCACCATGCCTGGCTAATTTTTTTGTATTTTTAGTAGAGATGGGGTTTCCCCATGTTGGCCAGGCTGATCTTGAACTCCTGACCTCAGATGATCTACCCGCCTCAGCTTCCCAAAGTGCTGGGATTATAGACGTGAGTCACTGTGTCTGGCCTCTGGTTGTCTTTTGACTGTGCCCTAGTTTCTGATACGAGGAGGGTGGAGAGGTTGTTCTATATATTGTTACAGCCTGAAGAAGTCTATATTACCAAGTTTTATACAACTTAGAATTTGCCTTCTATTCTGGAAGATTGGATTAGATGTCTTTAATCCATTCACCTGACTTCTTACCTTTGATAGACTGTCTTAAGCAACTTCTCCTGCCATTTGTGTACCAGAAAACTAATGTCCAAGGGGGAAAAACTCCTGTTTTGAATAGGCCAGGTGTGGTAGCTCACACCTGTAATCCCAGCACTTCAGGAGGCCAGACAGGCCAAGGTGGGCAGATCTCTAGAGCCCAGGAGTTCGAAACCAGCCTGGGCAACATGGAGAGATCCTGTCTCTACAAAAAATACAAAAATTAGCCAGATATGGTGGCACGTGCCTATAGTCCCAGCTGCTCAGGAGGCTAATGTGGCAGGAACACTTGAGCCCAAAGGGTCGAGCCTGCAGTGAACTGAGATTGCACCACTGCACTCCAGCAAAGGTGACAGACTGAGACCCTGTCTCAAAAAAAAAAATATATATATATATATATATATATATATTTTGATAGATGGAGGCTCATTTACTCTGCAGATAATCTCTTGCAGTATAATTGGATGCTCTAATGTTTCTTAGGGGAAAGCATTTTCCTTGGTAACTAGACTTACTCTTCTGATTTTGTATAGTTTAAGGTATTTAGGACTGCATAATTTAAGATGATTAGAAATGTATAATCACCCCCAATATTTTACAGTTAAAAATCTTCAGCTTGGTGATTTTTACCACTTTTACAGAATAGAGAAGTTCAGAAGTACATACAGAATTTGTCTAATTTAAGAACAGAAAGTTATTTCAATTGTCCTTTGCTTTGTTCATTTTCACTAGGACTAGCAGAGCGCCAAATTGCCTTTACTTTATTTACATTTAGAATCAAGTGTATATGACTTTAGAGAATCAGACTGGGTAATGGTCCTTATACATGTGTTGCTGTAATAAAACCTTTTGCCCTTTTTTGAAAAAATGTGTTTTCTAGTTCCCGCACTCACTGGGAAATGGCCAACCATCTCTATAACTATATAATGAATTGTTTGTTCACAAAGTATAAGAAACTGGCCTATTCACAATAACATTGTGTGTTGATGTCAAGTAAATGTATGACCAAAATTGAGTTATATCCAGTAAAGAATACCCATAGAGTGGTGGCCTTTCTACCTTTTGAAGAACCATAGATCCGTGTTTTAAAGTCCCATCTCAGCTGGGCTTGGTGGCTCATGCCTGTAATCCCAGCACTTTGGGAGGCTGAGGCAGGTGGATCACCTGAGGTCTGGAGCTTAAGACCAGCCTGACCAACGTGAAGAAACCCCATCTCTACTAAAAATACAAAAATATCTGGGCGTGGTGGCGCATGCCTGTAATCCCAGCTACTCAGGAGGCTGAGGCAGGAGAATTGCTTAAACCCGGGAGGCAGAGGTTGCGGTGAGCCGAGATTGTGCCATTGTACTCTAGCCTGGGCAAAAACAGCGAAACACTGTCTCAAAAAAAAAGCCTCATCTCTCTGCAACATTTTTACTGTGAATCTGTGTGTGTGTATGTACCCCTGCAGGCACTTTTTGCTGTAATGACTCTTAAGTGGTTTCTATTAATAAACGTAGTCCTAAGTACAATAATTGCTGTTCTGAATGTGGATGTATCTTCTGCTAAAACACAAAATGCCAACAATTCAATTTCTCTACTCCAGAGCAGCCTCCGGGTGACACTCGGAGAAAAGTAAGTGACTTCCTAGGCCCTGGCACTATGGCTGTTGCATGGAGATGACTTATTGTGGAAGTTCGTGTGTTTTGTTGGTTTATCATTTTATGTTTCTGCTTATCTGTCACTGAGCTTTGTTTGTAGTGTGATTTTTGTACTTGTGGAGATTCAGGTTTCACCCTGGAAAGATATGGATGTGTAGTTTGAAAACTGAAAAAAATCTCAGGTACTTTTTGTCTCTTCTGAGGATTAAGGTCTCCTCCCCTCTCCAGCCCTGCCAATCAACCACCACCCCTTCCCCCAATAAAGTAAGTTTCAACAATCTGAAATATGGTTATTGTGTAGTGACTAATGGTATTAAATTTTCCATCCTTAGTCTATTAATAATAGGTTTTAGTCCACAGATATAATACAGATCTCTGTCTAGATATTAAGACAGGACTTCAAATCTCCTACCTTAAAAACGAAAGCAAAATTAAAAAGTATAAGACAGAACATTACTTTTTTCATTGGTGAAAGCTGCAAGATTCTTACCCTGTTTCTTTCTCTTCTAGTTTATTCTTCTTAATTAGCACCAGATGTGCAGAGTGTACCAAGCTATTTTGGAATATATGAATCAGTGTCTTATAAAGGAGAGGATAAGAACCTTTTCTACAGAGACTTCTGCCTCTGTTCAGATTGCAGACATTTGCAGCTTCTGCAGCAGCCCCAAGGTTGAGTGAAGGACAGTGATGTTGACTGGGAATTTCTGAGTGAAGCGTTGCCTGTTCTTATGTCATCTGCTAATCAGGAGCGCCTCTCTATCAGATCCAAATGGCTTTCCAATCTGGAAACCAAAAATTTTCCCTATAGGATCAGTTGGGTATTCTTCTAGAATACAATGCCAATTACATACAATTTTTATATTTTTACAGCTGTTGATGTTAAATCAAAAGTTATCCTGTGTGAAACCTGCGGGAAGTTGAATGTGTTTATTTGGTAGCATTTTGTGAATATTTTCTTTGTATGCTTTACTTATTTTGTTTTAAACTCTTTAAACAAAATTATTTTATGGTCATTTCTGGATATCAGCTGCTTTGCTTACATATTTTTCAAATGCTTCAAAATGAATAAAATGCATTTCAGGGTGGGGGGGAAACTAAGAAAATACTCTGATAGAATCAGTTTCTTTCTCTGAGCAATTTGAGATTATTACATTGCACTAATTAAACTATGCCATGCTGTGTTTAAAGAGAATGTGCTAAATATTTCGTTCTTTTTATCTGCGTTTAGACCTGTTCTAAATCTGAAACAGTGAGATGAACTAACCTGCCTTTCCTCTGGCAATGTCAGATGAGACCACTTCCTTTCAAAATATTCCCTGTTTCCTAGTTTGTTTGTTTGTTTTCCTAAATGAAGTTTGGTTTCTGAGTTCAGACCTATACAATATCCATGAAGTAGAAGGCCTCCATTTTAGAATCGTTCCTAGTGAGCTGGGGACAGAGCAGTTGCTATCACTGGACTAGTTGATTTTATGCAATTCCAGATTACCTATGAGCTCATATTGCCAGTTACATAAAGAACTTTCTTTTCTTTTCTTTTTTGGAGACCAGGTCTTGCTCTGTTGCCCAAGCTGTAGTACAGTGGTGTGTGTGATTTTGGCTCACTGTAACCTCTGCCTCCTGGGTTCAAGCGATTCTCCTCCCTCAGCCTCCTGAGTAGCTGGGATTACAGGGATGTGCCACCACACCCGGCTAATTTTTTGTGTTTAGTAGATATGGGGTTTCACCGTGTTGGTCAGGCTGATCCTGAACTCCTGACCTCAGGTGATCTGCTGGCCTTTGCTTCCCAAAGTGCTGGGATTACAGGCATGAGCCACCATGCCTGACCAAAAAAATTATTTTCTAAAGACCAGGTGTGGTGGCTCACACCTGTAAACCCAGCACTTTGGGAAGCCAAGGCAGGAGGATGACTTCAGGCCAGGAATTTGAGGCCAGCCTGGGCAACATAGTGGGACCCCGTCTCTAAAAACAAAAAAAACCACTAGTCAGGCATGGTGGTGCACGCTTGTAGTCCTAGCTACCCAGGAGAATGAGGCAGGAAAATCCCTTAAGCCCATGAGTTCAAGGCTGCAGTGAGATAGGATAGCACCATTGCACTCTAGCCTGGGAGGCAGAGTAAGACTCTATCCCTAATTTAAAAAAAAAAAAAAAATTAGCCTGGCATGGTGGTATATACCTGGGAGGCTAAGGTAGGAGGGTTCACTTGAGCCCAGGAGTTTGAGGCTGTAGTGAACTATGATCACACCACTGTACTCCAGCCTGGGTGACAGAGTGAGACCCTGTTTCAAAAAAAAAAGAGAATTTTATTTTCTAAATCTAATACTTTTGGGTTAGTTTTAGCACTTTTCTGTACTACTGGATAATAGAAATAAATATTTGTCAAGTTACTAAGCACATCAATAGTTTAATGAATCATTCCCTACCTAGGCTCAGCAAGAATGTGTCTGAGTGTATAGCCTAGTAGACAATATGTCTTATAAGCTTATATCCACTCCTGGCAAGGAAGAGGGACATAGGTAATAAAGAAGTATCTATCCGTGGTTTTTCCAAAGGGAATTATTTAAAGTACATAAAATGAATATTTGAATCTCAGGACTCCGCTGTCTTTCACAGCCTCTTTTTCAAGTGAGAGAAATTTTAAGGAGTTTGCTTGGAGAGCAGAGGTGAGAGGACCTTCAGATACCAAGTAGTTGCTTCTCATTGAGGCCATATTTTTACCTACTGAAAAATGCAGTACTTTCTCACATGCAGGAATCAGATTCTGATCTCTAGAGTGCCCTGAGTAATAGAGGGATCTAATGACTGTGTCATATGAGGCTGACATTTCCAGCATAGGTCATCATACTGAACCTGTCTCCAAAGGAACTAGCTGGTGCAGTGACCCTACTCTTTTCTCTAGCCCATGGGAATGAAGAGATCATGGGCAGAAAACCTCAGTTTAAACTTTAGTTATTTTCATTTTTTAAGTATTTGCCAGCAGTGTTCCAGGCATTGGGAGAATACATCAGTGAACATGACAGAAAATGTCCCTGCCCTTATAGCGCTGGCATTTTAATGGAAGAGACTTTAGTGGAAGATTTTAGAGAAATAAGCTGTAATGATAACTTCTATGAAGAAAGGAAAGCAAGGCTGTATGATAACGTGACTAGGAGACTACTTTACTTTGGCTGGGCAGTCTCTCTGGAAAAAGGACATTTAAGTTGAGACCTCAGTGATATTGAGGAGCTAGCCATGAGAAAAATAGCAGGGGGTTAGGAGGGTTTCAAAGGGACAGTTAGTGCAGGTTGCCTGAGACTGAAGCTTGCTTGTTTGTGTGAGGATAGTGTTTGACTCGGGCAAGGGTGGTGTGGGATGAGATCATAGAGGTAGACAAAGGCCAAATCATTTGGATACTCATAGGCTGGGGCGGGGAGTTTGGGTCTGAAAGCAACCCACTGAGCTTTCTCTTAACCAGTAACATTGGTTTTATTGATGTTCAGAAAACAGAATCTGCAGAGCAAGAATATGTATAGGAGTTAGAGGTATATAAGGTTGAGAAAATGAGACACTTCGAGACCAAATGAGCATTGTGAATTCTAACCCAGTGGAGAGTTGTCATTTCAGAACTCTTGGTTGAGGCTTTTTGCTCAAATTGCTGCTCCATTTTTGTCTCCTGGTTGTGTATCTCTTTCACCTTTGTGTGAGGTACCTGATATGGAGTAACCAGTATCTTAAGATGATTCTGAAGATGAAATGGTTTCAAGAAGCTACAGTCAGCAGGGTGCAATGGCTCATGCCTGTATCCCAGCACTTTCGGAGGCTAAGGCAGGAGGATCGCTTCAGCCCAGGAGTTTGAGACCAGCCTGGGCAACACAGGGAGACCCCATCTCTACAAAAAATACAAAAATTAGCTGGGCGTGGTGGCACATGCCTGTAGTCTTAGCTACTTGGGAGGATTGCTTGAGCCTGGGAGATCGAGGTTACAGTAAGCCATGATCTTGCCACTGTACCCCAGCCTGGGTGACATAGCAAGACCCTATCTCAAATAATAATAATAATTTTTTTTAAATTCAGTGATCCTAGGCCGGGCGTGGTGGCTCACACCTATAATCCCAACAGTTTGGGAGACCGAGGCAGGCAGATCACTTAAGGTCAGGAGTTTGAGACCAGCCTGGCCAACATGGTAAAATGCTGTCTCTACTAAAAATGTAGAAATTAGTCAAGGGTGGTGGCAGGCACCTGTAATCCCAGCTATTCAGGAGGCTGAGGGAGGAGAATTGCTTGAACCCAGGAGGCAGAGTCTGTAGTGAGCTGAGATCACACCATTGCACTCCAGCCTGGGTGACAGAGTGAGACTCCGTCTCAAAAATAAATAAATAGGTGGCCGGGCGCGGTGGCTCAAGCCTGTAATCCCAGCACTTTGGGAGGCCGAGGCGGGTGGATCACGAGGTCAAGAGATCAAGACCATCCTGGTCAACAAGGTGAAACCCCGTGTCTACTAAAAGTACCAAAAATTAGCTGGGCATGGTGGCGCGTGCCTGTAATCCCAGCTACTCAGGAGGCTGAGGCAGGAGAATTGCCTGAACCCAGGAGGCGGAGGTTGCGGTGAGCCGAGATCGCGCCATTGCACTCCAGCCTGGGTAACAAGAGCGAAACTCCGTCTCAATAAATAAATAGATAGATAGATAGATAGATAGATAGATAAGATAGATTAGATAGATTAGATAGATAGATAGATAGATAGACTGGGCGTGGTGGCTCACGCCTGTAATCCTAGCACTTTGAGAGGGCAAGATGGGTGGATCACGAGGTCAGGAGTTCAAAACCAGCCTGGCCAACATGGTGAAACCGAAACCCCATCTCTATTAAAGATACAAAAAGTTAGCCAGGTATGATGGCATGCATCTGTAATCACAGCTACTCGGGAGGCTGAGGCGGGAGAATCACTTGAACTCAGAAGGCAGAGGTTACAGTGAGCTGAGATCACGCCATTGCACTCCAGCCTGGGTGGCAGGGCAAGACTCTGTCTCCGAAAATATAAATAAATAAATGAATGAATAAAATAAAATTTAATGATCCTAGAATTTATTTTGAGACCATTAGAAAACACAGATAAGTATAAAAACCAGTATCAAATCAACTTTACTGATCAAGCTCCACTTAAGATTCTGTTTCCTCCATTTTCTCTGTTCCATTTTATTTGTTGAACAGAAAAGTCACTAAAAAGTAGACAGCAATAGGAGGAGGAAGAAAGTAGGATTCACATGTATTGAATGTCTTTTGTACACCAGGTAGCACTAAGCTCTTAACATATTTTATCTCGTCTAATAGATACAACACTATGAGATGGAAATTACTCAGCTGCTGAGATAATGGAGATCCCGAGAGATCAGAGTGACTTGCCCAGGGTCACAGAACCGGTAATAGACCTGAGTTCAAATTCTGCCTCTATGTGGCCCATAAACCTATGCTGTTTGCATTATAGCAAATGTCTTATTTAAAATAGCCTTTCCCAATTATCTTTCCCAAAATTTAACAGATGTTAGGCACAGAAGGCTCCCTAGACAGATCTCTTTGGGAAATCCTAGGTTAATCAAAGTTAGTAAGTTTTCTTACTACAGAATTTCTCAGTGCCTTTAATATGGGCTTACACCTTGTAATTCTCCATGAGAGAGTATTCTACATTTCCTAACTTCATTGGACATGGAAACATTTTCCACCCATCAACTGGCAGAATCAGTGTTCCAAGGGACTTGCTTTGGGGAAATCCTGCACTGAAACAACTTACTAGGAAAATGGGCACGAGACAGGAAGAGATATTTTCACCTTGGAGAAAACTCACGTGGCTGAAAAATACATGAAAAGATCCTCATCTTCATTAATAATCAGGGAAATGTAAATCAAATCCATGAGATTGGCAAAAATTAAGAAATCTGAAAATACCAAGTGTTGGGGAAAAGTTAGATCAATGAGAACACACATGGCCGGGCGTGGTGGCTCACACCTGTAATCCTAGCACTTTGGGAGGCCAAGCTGGGTGGATCACTTGAGGTCAGGCATTCAAGACCAGCTGGGCAACATGGCGAAACCCTATTTCTACAAAAATTAGCCAGGTGTGGTGGCTTACGCCTATAGTCCCAGCTGCTTGGGAGCACTGAGGCAGGAAGGTCACCTGGACCCAGGAGGCGGAAGTTGCAGTGAGCCAAGATCATGCCACTGCACTCTAGCCTGGGAGACGGAATGAGACCCTGTCTCAAAAATAAAAAACACCTACATTGCTGGTAGTAGTGTAAATTGGTATTTTGGAAAATAATTTGGTGTTGTCCCATAAAGTTGATTGTTCATGTGCTCTGTCACCTAGCAATTCCATTCACTCCTAAGTACAAGCTTCATTCGGGAGACATAGTCAAACATGTTTATAGTAGCACAGTCCATAACAGCAGAACAGAAAAGCAACCCAAATGACCCATCAATGTTGGAATGGGTAAACTGAGATATATTCATGAGATAAATATTGTACAGCAGTGGAAATGGGTGAAATACAGTGAAATATAACAATATGGCCAAATCTTAGAAATATAAAAATTGATTGAATTAGAAATGGAATTTGGTGAAGGGCTTAATTTTGCTTAATTAGGTTCCTCTTATTTTCAGGATAAGTGATGAGGGAGACAGAGCCCACTTTGGGATTTCTTTCCCCATCAGCAGCATCAACTGTTTTGAAACCAGACACAGCCAAGTGCAGTGGCTCCTGCCAATTATCTCAGCTACTTGGAAGGCTGAGGCAGGAGGATCACTTGAGCCCAAGAGTTCAAGGCCGCAGTGAGCTAGGATCTTGCCATTGCACTTTAGCCTCAGCGACAGAGAGAGACTCCATCTCTTAAAAACAATAGCAACAAAACAACAAACAAACCATGTGGAATGTCAGCCAGCAGGATGGTATATTAATTTCATTGGCCTGGGCCTGGGTCCTGTGCCATGTACCCACGTTTTGATTTGTGGAAAGTCACTTAATCTCCTTCACCCTCATTTTTGTTAGTGAAAAGTGGAGATAAGATCTGTCCCAGCTACTTCACTGAGCCATGGAGGAGATCACATGCAATGTGGAAGTGCTCTGGAAAGTACACTGTGGTCAGCTAACAGGTATAGAGCACTGCCATCTTGACGGTTTCCTCCGCAGAGCCGCTTCCCAAAGAGTTGTTCAGGCACCGCCTTGTCAGAACACTCTCAGCTCATGCTCTTCTGGGTAGTGCTGGACCAGGGGCCTCTCCTACTTTCACAAAGGACTTTTTCTGCCTGGAGGTCAGGCTTAGGAGTGCAGCACATGAAACATGAGCTGGCCTAGGTTTCTCCATTTCAGTTAGATGCGCATCTGAAGAAAGAGAATCTAAAGAAAAGCAGTCACAATCTCCAAATCATACATATAAATTTAGGTATGGAAGAAGGAAACAGTTCATTAAGCTGAAAGAAGAGCCGTTGGTCTGGTCTGCCATGTGTTTTGCACAAACTCAGGCATTTCTGGATACCTTCCTTTAGAACCTCAGAGGCCAGGGTTGTGACACCCACATCCTAAAGCATTGGACTACATCTTCACTCACAGTACACATGGGCAGGAACGAGGGAGCAGGCTACGTCGGCTGCCTAGATGATGCCCGAGACCTGACAGCTCTGTCCCTTGCCTCAACTCAGGGCATCAGTTGTTCTCACTTCACTTGGAAATGTTAGGCAGTAACTGACCTGGGCTCTTGGTTTGCTAAAGAGGAGGCTAATCTGGCCACATTTTCCCTAGAGCAAGATTCAGTGTTTGACCTTTTGGGATCTTGTGGTCAGGACCGTAAAAATAGGACCCTAATGCATCAGGAAATTCAAGAGAACTCCTACCTTTCCACCTGCTTCTCTTTTCTAAACATGCTTTAATTCTCCAGACATCCCTTCTCCAAGTGAGAATTTCATAGCCTTTAGCAAATGCATTGATGGTTCAAAAGGACAAGCAGATTAACGGTTGACAGGAACAGGTCCATGTCTCCTCATTTGTAGACAACCCTCACACTTGCTCTGATATTAGTGCTGATTACTATATTGAATGTGATGTTTTGTTTCTTTTCAAATAGTGCTGGCACCAAGTCTGGATTTGTGGGTGTGTTTGGATGCCAGTCTCCTCGTGGGTCTGAATTACCACCTTCACCCCACTTCCATCCCACCCCCAGTTTTCTCTATTAACCTATTTTTCTTTTTCTTTTATAGACCAATGAGGCGAGCTCAGAGTCGATAGCATCCTTCTCTAAACAGGAGATCATGAGTAGCTTTCTGCCAGAGGGAGGGTGCTATGAGCTGCTCACTGTGATAGGTATGTGCAGAGCTGTCCTTACTCTCCTCTCCTGCTCCAGGGCTGCTGCACCTGGCTTTCTCAGTAGCCCCATATGTGTGTACAGCAGAGGCCATCTACTAGTTAGGGGGCTTCATGGGGACAGAGCTACTTCTGTGGATCTTTTTTTTTTTTTTCCTCTGCCAAGTATGGGAAGAGATCAAGCTTCCAGGAGAGTAGCCCTTTTGCCATTTTTTCTTTGTGGCTGCATGTTTCTGGTGTCCTGGCCGTAGTGAGTCAGAATGATTGGCTGAGAAGGAACTGATGGGAGTAAAATCAAGAAATGTGAGCCATGAACAGAACAGTAAAATTCTGCTGGGAAAAAGGGGGGAAAAGAAACAGAAAAAGTAACAGTAGTGGGAATTTTAACAGTAAGTTTCTTCTGAAATCAACTCCCTTTTTTAAAGGAAATTTTTTAAACCCCTTGTTGCTCTTGTCCTTGTGTATGGCATTCTTCTTTTCTTTAAGGCAAAGGATTTGAGGACCTGATGACTGTGAATCTAGCAAGGTACAAACCCACGGGAGAGTATGTGACTGTACGGAGGATTAACCTAGAAGCTTGTTCCAATGAGATGGTAACATTCTTGCAGGTAATAAACCATGAGTGTGTCACGTGGAGGGAGGGTGGGCTCTTGGCTCTGATAGTAGTTATAAGGAATTACAAAGAAATGAAGGGAGAGTAAACGTTCAGAAGTTATGGAAATTTTCAGGAGAAAATCCTGGCCATTTGGCACTAAGGATTGAGCTGAAATGCGGCTCAGCCCAATGGCGAGATCTTAGCTCAGTGCAACCGCTGCCTCCTGGGTTCAAGCGATTCTCCTGCCTCAGCTTCCTGAGTAGCTGGGACTATAGGTGCCCACCACCACGCCCGGCTAAAGTCTGTATTTTTAGTAGAAACAGAGTTTCACCATGTCGGCTGGGCTGGTCTCAAACTCCTGATTTCAGGTGATCAGCCTGCCTTGGCCTCCCAAAGTGCTGAGATTATAAACGTGAGCCACCACACCTGGCCTCTTTTTTTTTGTTTTGAGAATCTTATTTTATTGACCCAGCTGGAGTACAGTGGCATGAACCCAGCTCACTGCAGCCTTAATCTCCTGGACTCAGGTGGATCTCCTGCCTCAGCCCCCCATTTAGCTGGGAATATAGGCACACCACACCTGGCTAATTTTTGTATTTTTTTGTAGAGATGGGGTTTCACCATCCTGCCCAGGCTGGTCTTGAACTCCTGAGATCAAGCAATCAGCTCACCTCAGCCCCCCAAAATGGTGGGATTACAGATGTGAGCCACTATACAGGCCCTGACATTCCTTTCTATTCGAGAAGCAAGTAGCCACTCTCTTGTTAAACTGAGAGAGGGGCTGGGGCATGGTGGCTCATGCCTGTAATCCCAACACTTTGGAAGGGCAAGGCAGGCAGATTGCTTGAGCCCAGGAGTTCACGATTGCACCACCGAACTCCAGCCTGGGTGACAGACTGAGTCCCTGTCTCAAAAAACAAAACAAAAACAAAACTGAGAGAGACTGTGAGTCTAGTAACTGTCTGGGAATTAGACCCCTTTCCTGATGCCTGCTTAGATTCAGGGCCTGGGTCAGTTTTCCTTCAGGTTAGTTAGTTGTAGCCCCTCCCCTTCCTCATTTACAACTTTTTCTGAATTGGTGTTACCTGATGGTGCTCTAGGACCTGTTCATAGTAGTTGGTGGGTCCGAGGTCAGTGTCAGCAGAAGCCAGTCTCAGCTGGCCTGCTGTTCCATCAACTATGGTTTTTTTCTTTCTTTCTTTTTTTTTTAATTTGAGACAAGGTCTGGCTCTATCACCCAGTCTAAAGTGCGTCAGTGAAATCACAGCTCACCACATCCTCTACTTCTCAGGCACAGGTGATTCTACCACTTAAGCTTCCTGAGTAGCTGGGACTAAAGGCATGCACCACCACACTCAACTAATTTTTTGTATGTTTAGTATAGATGGGGTTTCGCCACGTTGTCCAGGCTATCCAACTCCTGGGCTCAAATGTTCCGCCCACCTCACCTCCCAAAGTGCTGGGATTACAGGCATGAGCCACTGTGCCCGGCCATGTTTTCTTTTATAATAGAAATAACGTTTTGGCCTGGGCACAGTGGCTCATGCCTGTAATCGCAGCACTTTGGGAGGCCAAAGCAGGCCTAGGCAACATGGCGAAACCCTGTCTCTACAAAAATTACAAAAAACTAGTTAGGTATTGTGGCATCCAGCCGTGGTCACAGATATCAGCAAGGCTGAGGTGGGAGGATGACTCGAACCTGGGAAGTTGAGGCTGCAGTGAGACAAGTTCACACCACTGCACTCCAGCCTGGGTGACAGAGCAAGACCCTGTCTCAAAAAAATAAAGAAAAACATTTTTGGCCAGGTACAGTGACTCAGTGGCTCATGCCTGTAATCCTAGTACTTTGGGAGGTGGAGGCAGAAGGATCGCTTGAGCTCAGGAGTTTGAGACCAGCCTGGGCAACACAGTGAGACCTTGTCTCTACCAGCAATAACAACAACAACAACAACAACAAAATATTTTTTGTTTTCTTATCTTAAAGAGGAGTTCTGTACCTTGGCCCTTGAAATTGAGATAAGCTTTTAACTTCATAAGTCTTCGGTCAACAGTTTGCCATCATCATCTCTGAGTTGGTGCCCTGACACCCTCTATTGTTGGTGGTTTCCCTGTTTGGCAGAGGCAAAGCAGTGCTGGGTCCCTGCAGAGGCAGCAGGGCCTTGTTTTTCTTCCCTATGTTGACAGGTACCTGCTGAGGCTGCTCTGGGAACACCCAAAAAGTGCTAGGTCCCCCGCATTGTCCATGCTGCCACCTTCGTGCTGAGCGACATCTTTAGGTGCCGTTTGGTTCTGACTTCAGCTTCACCATTCCTTCCAGGGCGAGCTGCATGTCTCTAAACTCTTCAACCATCCCAATATCGTGCCATATCAAGCCACCTTTATTGCAGACAATGAGCTGTGGGTTGTGACATCATTCATGGCATATGGTGAGTGGAAAGGGTTCCTGGTAGAAAGGGGTTCTTGGGACTCTGTTGTCAGATTGCCTGTGTTTTCCTTCTCCATTACCTTTTGCTGCCTTCATGCAGTCCTTTCCTCCAGGTTCTGCAAAGGATCTCATCTGTACACACTTCATGGATGGCATGAATGAGTTGGCAATCGCTTATATCCTGCAGGGGGTGCTGAAGGCCCTTGACTACATCCACCACATGGGATACGTACACAGGTGAGTTCTTAGGCGGCCTCTCCCATGATTAGAGTGTGTAGCTGTGCCCCTGAGCCTTCAGGTAAACAGGTGAAGTTTGACTGAAGTTAATGAAGCCAGAGTTTAAAATCAAGGATCTGGATTCTTGCTGAGGATCTCTTTGCTATGAAAAGGAAAAGGGCAGGCACCGTGGCTCATGCCAGTAATCCCAGCACTTTGGGAGGCCGAGGTGGGCGGATCACAAGGTCTGGAGTTCGAGACCAGCCTGACCAACATAGTGAAACCCCGTCTCCACTATAAATACAAAAATTAGCCAGGTGCGGTGGCACATGCTTGTAGTCCCAGCTACTCGGGAGGCCGAGGTGTGAGAATTGCTTGAACCCAGGAGGCAGAGGTTGCAGTGGGCTGAAACTACACCATTGCATTCCAGCCTGGGTGACAGAGTGAGACTCTGTTTTTTTTTTTTTTTTGAGATGGGGTCTTGCTCTGTCGCCAGGCTGGAATGTAGTGGTACGATCTCAGCTCACTGCAACCTCCGCCACCCGGGTTCTTGCAATTCTGCTGCCTCAGCCTCCTGAGTAGCTGGGACTACAGGTGTACACCTCCATGCCTGGTTAATTTTTTGTATTTTAGTAGAGACGGGGTTTCACTGTGTTGCCCAGACTGGTCTTGAACTCCTGAGCACAGGCAATCTGCCCGCCTCAACCTCCCAAAGTGCTGGGATTACAGGTGTGAGCTACTGCACCTGGCCTAATTTTTGTATTTTTAGTAGTGATGGGGTTTCACCATGTTGGCCAGGATGGTCTCAATCTCTTGACCTTGTGATCCACCCACCGTGGCCTCCCAAAGTGTTGATTACAGGTGTGGGCCACAGTGCCCAGCCTGAGACTGTTTAAAAAAAAGAAAGAAAAGAAAAAGAAGGAGCATCTGGATTCTGACCTTGCCAGTGACTTGGGGGATGGTCACTTAGCCTGTTAGTGCTGAAGCCACTGACTTTCTCTTTGCTGAGTAGCTTGGTCCTGAGTGTTGTGTGAGAGGACCGTCTGACATGGACCTTTGTACTCCACCCTCTGCCTCCTCCTTTCTGTGCCTAGAGTCAGTCTTATGTCGAGAGACCAGGACAAAGACAGATGTTAGCAGATGGTGTCGGGCAATCAGCTGGTAGTAGGGAAGATGGTAAAACTAGACCCCTACCTAACTCCTCATACAGAGGAGGACTCTAGCTGGATTAAAGGCTTATATGTTAAACTTAAAACTACAGACTTAAATAGAAGGAAATGTGAGAAAATGCTTTGGTGACCTGAGGCATAGAATAACTGCTCAACATTTTAGAAGCACAAAACATAAGACAAAAGATTGATGAATTTGATTAGATCAAGATTTCTATTCAATAAAAAAATTCTGTGAAAACAGTTAAGAAACAAGTGACACACAGTGGATTATATTAGCTTTGTCAACACAGGAGATTAGTAACAGGGAAATCTTGCAAATCAACAAGAAATGGACAGCAAAGCAAGAAAAATGGGCCAAAGATACGAAGTCATCATAGGAACAGTCACTCAAATCTCACAATCAGATAAAAGCAAATGAAAACAAGATGTCACCTTACATACATGAGACTGCCAGTGGTCCCAGTGTGGTAAGGATAGGGGAGCCTCCTGTCCAGGTAGTGGAAGATGGCCGGGTACTGCCAGTCAGGGTCACAGAACCAGAACCATCAAGGCCGATTCTCGACGTATACCCTAAAGAAACCTTCATGCATACCAATGAGGGGACATGTTTGGATGTCACCATTCACACGTGTGTTGGTTGGGGGTAATGTGAGTGTCTGTCCCCAGACGGATGGATGAGTAGAAGTGTTATATCTCTTCCCAGAGCAAAGGTGACAATTAAAAGCAAAGATGAAAGGTACACAGCTAGCAACACAGATGTGTCTGGAAACCACACCCCTGAGTGAAAAAGGAAGAACGGGATATGGAACACAGTACCCCTAGGTACACTTTACAAGAGTCCTGCAAATAAAAAGTACAGATTAAAAGCATTCATAGAAGGTAGAGCAAGAGGTGGTCTAGAGCGTACAAGAGCACTCAACAGTCCCAGCACTCTGGGAGGCCAAGGTGGGTGGGTCACTTGAGGTCAGGAGTTTGAGACCAGCTTGGCCACCATGGCAAAACCCCATCTCTACTAAAAATACAAAAATTAGCCAGGCATGGTAGTGGGTGCCCATAATCCCAGCTACTCGGGAGGCTGAGGTAGGAGAATCACTCGAACCTGGGAGGTGGAGGTTGCAATGAGCCAAGATCATACCATTGCACTCCAGCCTGGATGACAGAGCTAAATAAGCTTTTAATCTGGTGATATGTAAATGGGGTCATGCTATTTTATGTAGGTTTAGAGTTTTTCATCAAAACATGGTTTTAGCTGGGTGGGGTGGCAGCACTTTGGGAAGCCAAGGGGTGGATCTCTTGAGGTCAGGAGTTTGGGACCAGGCTGACATAGTGAAACCCTGTGTCTACTAAAAATATAAAAACTAGCTGGAGGTGGTCGTTTGTGCCTGTAGTCCCAGCTACTCAGGAGGCCGAGGCAGGAGGATCACTTGAACCTGGGAGACGGAGGTTGTGCTCAGACAAGATTGCACCATTGCATTCCAGCCTGGGCAACAAGAGCGAAACTCCGTCTCAAAAAAAAAAAAAGAAAAACCTGATTATAGTCTGGGCACAGGGGCTCACACCTGTAATCCAGCACTTTGGGAGGCCAAAGCAGGCAGATCACTTAAGGCCAAGAGTCCAAGACCAGCATGGCAACATGGCGAAACCCCATCTAAAATATAACCTGCCTAATGTTTATACTAAAAATGTAAACATTAGCCAGGTGTGGTGGTGCACACCTATAATCCCAGCTGTTTGGATGGCTGAGGCACAGGAATTGCTTGAACCCCGGAGACAGAGATTGCAGTGAGCCTAGATTGCACCACTGCACCCCAGCCTGGTGACAGAGTGAGACTCTGTCTCAATAAAAACAAAAACATGGTTATGTATATGTAAAATACACATATACATATATAACCCATGCACACAGGGAGAGCTGGCCACGTCTAGAGGGGCTCCTGCTCTCCATGACACCCTCCCCACCTCCCCAGGAGTGTCAAAGCCAGCCACATCCTGATCTCTGTGGATGGGAAGGTCTACCTGTCTGGTTTGCGCAGCAACCTCAGCATGATAAGCCATGGGCAGCGGCAGCGAGTGGTCCACGATTTTCCCAAGTACAGTGTCAAGGTTCTGCCGTGGCTCAGCCCCGAGGTCCTCCAGCAGGTCTGTGCACGGGCCCCAAGGAGGCCCTTTACCCAACTCATGATTCTCAAGGGAGCCTTCAGGCATTGCCTGGGGTTAGATGCTCTCAGTCTCCCAGTGGGGTAAAGGGGTTCCTGGAGGGAGGGAGCCCTCAGCGTGGGCAGTGCCTGTTCATTGCAGATGGATGTGGTTCCCCCCGGGGAGTCCTAACCTCTACCAGATGCTATTTCAGCTCCCTTCAAGGACTCTTGCCACCCTATGAGAAGAGTGAGCATTTTGGAAATGTTTGGTGCTCTCTGGATCCCTGTGCTAAGCAGGGGCATGGGGCTGGCACCTCCTGCTCCTTACAGAGCATCACCAAACAGTTGCCGGTGGTGATATAGCAGTTAGTCTTCAGTAGCACAGGCAAGGAGAGGCATTAGCAGTGGGTCCTGCTTTGGGGACCGCCATCCTTTTCCTCTCCTTAGTTCTACCCGTTTTCTAAGAACAAAGACCAAATGGGGTCATCTGTGGCCTTTTTTTCCTGGCTTAGAATCTCCAGGGTTATGATGCCAAGTCTGACATCTACAGTGTGGGAATCACAGCCTGTGAACTGGCCAATGGCCATGTCCCCTTTAAGGATATGCCTGCCACCCAGGTAAGCCTGCCGCCTGTCGGGTTCCTTCTTGCCTGCCTGCCTTCCGCACATGTTAATTGAGTATCTGCCACACTCAGGGCACAGAGCAGGAATACTAAGATGAAAGACCTGTCTTTTCTGTCAAGTAATCCCACCTTGTGGGGGATGGTAGCCTCACTCTTTGTTTACTTCCTGTGGCAAATTTGGTGGTTAGGGAGCCTGGCTTGGGGAGGGGAGCTTGGGAGCAGGGGTGCAAATCGAGGCCCACATGCCACATGTCTATTTAAAACATATAAATCAAGCTAACCAGTCTTCATAAATTTATAAAATATGTTCTGTCCTCCTACTTGGTTGAATACATCTGGAAGGTCAGTTTCTAGTTTAGAATTCCCACAGTTCTCAGAGTTCCATGCCACCGAATTCTAGCCAACACCTTTGGAACCTGCATTCTGCAAGTTCAGCTTCTGTTCATGCCCCTCCAGATGCCTGTCCTCTGGCCACCCCTCGGACCAAGGGTGCACAGTCAGTGGCACAGTCTACTCTTTGGAAGACAGACCCAGGGAAGAGGCTTATCCAGGCCTCATTAAATCCAGAAAGTGGATTTGGGGTCATTTCAGCAAGGATTACCTGGGTCCTAGGTACTTGGAGTATGGTCTAGAACTGGGAGGGGTAGGATGCAGGCTCTGAGCAAGCCACTCCTGGAACCCACAGGCTGCTGGCCCGGTGGTAGGGGCAGCCAGCTGGAGGGTGGCCAGAGTACAGCCCCCCAGAGGAGGAGCCAAGGGAGGTCCCAGGAGGAGTCAGCCTTGAGTTGGAGGACAGACAGTTGTCACCTGTGTGGAGGAGGAACTAGGACACTTTTAGCAGAGAAAGCGGCATGTGCAAAGACCCAGAGTCGAGGAAAAACAGGATCTGGAGAACAACAGGAGGTATAAATGGCCAAGGTGCAGTGCTTCTTGGGGGCTGCCGGGTGGCAGGCTGCAGAAGGAAACAAGGGGACATTGTGAAGGGCTTGGATGCCACTTTAGAGCACTGGTTCCTGTCACAAAGCCTGTGGAGCAGTGATGAAGGACTGTAAGCACAGGAGTGATAGCATAAGATAGTTCATTTAGAAAGATCACCCTGTCAGATGAATTAGATCCGGTAGACCAGTTAGGATGGTGTGGAAATCTAGGTGAGGAATCTAGGAGATCTCAGTAAAATAATTTAGTGACAGGATGCTCAGGAAAGAATTAAAAGGCAATTGAGGGTGAACAAGAGGTCCAGGCCTAGAAGCAGCAGCATCCACTAGAATTTGCGGCAGAGAAAGAAGGATCCTGTGGCTGCACTGTCCAGTGAGGGAGCCATGAGACTGTGTGGCTGTTGAGCATTTAGAATGTGACCATTGAGATTGAGGGACTGAATCTGAAACCTAATTTAAATAGAAATAGCCACAAGTGGCTAGTGGCTATCACATAAGTGCAGCCTTAGAACGATTTCCAGCTTTCTGGCTCAGACAGCTTATGGGGTTATGAGGACTTCACGAGGACAGCAGTCCCCAGGTGGGGCTGGATTTATGTGTGTTGAGTTGAGGCGCTTTGGGACAGCCACCCAGCCTGGACTTCCCTTGGGCACCTTGCTCCCATGTGGCCTGCTACAGCGACAACCCAAGCTGTGGCACTGCCGGTGCTGCCTCACAGACCTCATTGGATCCATCCGGCCGTGGCAGGCAGCTGTGCTTCAAAGCAGGTGACCTGGCCGCTCCCTCCCACTAGGGTGAGGATCCTGCAGTAAAAGGAATTTGATGCCTCGTAAAGGGAGAGAAGAAACTGTGAGCAGTGTTTTCCAGCCATGGCGAAAGGGGGTACTTTTGTACAACCCCTCTCCTTTTCATGTTGGCCTAGCTAGGGTGTAGCTGCCACACCAGTGACCAGCATTTCTTTGGGAAAATTAGACTTACTCCACTTCCATCTTTTTCTGATCTCAAATGATCACATTTGCATATTTGGAAAAGTATATTTGTGAAGAGACTCTCTGGGCCTTCCAGGGGCCCCCTCCAGCCCAGGCCCTGGTTCTTCCCTCCCCAGATGCTGCTTGAGAAACTGAACGGCACCGTGCCCTGCCTGCTGGATACCAGCACCATCCCCGCCGAGGAGCTGACCATGAGCCCTTCGCGTTCAGTGGCCAACTCTGGCCTGAGTGACAGCCTGACCACCAGCACCCCCCGGCCCTCCAACGGTGACTCACCTTCCCACCCCTACCACCGAACCTTCTCCCCCCACTTCCACCACTTTGTGGAGCAGTGCCTTCAGCGCAATCCGGACTCCAGGTATTCCTGTTGGCCTGGGCCTGGGCTTCGGGAAAGCAGAGGGTGCTCAGGAAGTAAGGCCAGGGTGTGAAGGAATGGACGAACCTCTCAAAGGTTCTGCAGGGGTCAGAGCTCCCAGGAGGAATGTGAAGCTACACGCAGGAGGGATGACCTCCTGGGTGTGTAAGAGGCCAGCCTGGGGAGCTCTGGCCACCGCTTTTCAGTCAGCTCAGGGAGAGGCAGAGGCTGAGGCATAAGCAGCAGGATTTTGGGAAGCTGGGGCATGGCAGTGACCTGTGATCTCTCCACCCCTTTCCTTCCAGGCCGAGCGCCGGTACCCTCCTGAACCACTCTTTCTTCAAGCAGGTACCGTAGCTCCTTCCCAAGGCTCATTGTGTTTTTCTTGCCTATGTTTCTAAGGACTCATAATCCCTTTAGCTTTGGGTTCTTCAGGTATTCTCTCCCATCCCTTTGAATGAGAGAATTTATCCCACTTCCAAAGCCCCTGAAAGGCACTGCTCCTTCCTCTTGTAGAATTGGTTCCGACAGCCCGTCTGCCACTGGGCTTCCTTGCCCCGTGGTGTCCTGGGACCCAGAGCAACAGGATCCATCACCCACCTCTCTCTTCTCCCCTAGATCAAGCGACGTGCCTCAGAGGCTTTGCCCGAATTGCTTCGTCCCGTCACCCCCATCACCAATTTTGAGGGCAGCCAGACTCAGGACCACAGTGGAATCTTTGGCCTCGTAACAAACCTGGAAGAGCTGGAGGTAGATGATTGGGAGTTCTGAGCCTCTGCAAACTGTGTGCATTCTCCCGCAAGGGACGCAGAGGCCCTTCCTGAGGGCTGGCCACATTCCCACCCTCCCGGGCAGATTGGGTAGAAAGGACATTCTTCCCGGAAAGATGGCTGCTGACTGATTGGGAAAGAAAATCCTGGAGAGATGTTTCTTCACTGCTCCAAGGCTTTTGAGAAACAAGAGAATCTCAACACCTAGGGATTGGGAGGGTGCAAAGCCGACATTCCCAGTCCTGTGAGCTCAGGTGACCCCCGCAGAAGGAAGGGATGCTGTTCTGGCCCTGGGAGCTGAATTCGGAGCCCAGGGTTTGACTCATTAACCCCGAGGACTGCCACCTCTTCCCAGTGCTTGCGACCAGCCTCGTTCTATTTAACTTTGTTCTCAGATCCTATAGGTCAGTGAAAGGGCAAGTAGTAAGCTGCCTGCCTCCCTTCCCCCAGACCTCGCCCTTGTAGTTGCAGAGAAGGGTATTTCTGTCTTTTTAAGCACAGACTCAGGATGGGACATTCCATCCTTATCCCATTCTAGCTTGGGCCCTAACACCTAAATCTCTCCCAGGTGTGTGTGCCTCATTCCTTTCCCACCAAGAACCCATTTTAGCGCCTTCTGCCAGCTGCCCTGGTGCTTTCTCCAAGGGCCATCAGTGTCTTGCCTAGCTTGAGGGCTTAAGTCCTTATGCTGTGTCAGTTTTGTTGTCAAAACAAATTAAAATTTCCAGAGACCCTGCTGGAGAATGGCATTGTTGTGTCTACATCAGCTCAGGGGCTACAAGCTGCTTCCCGGGGCTTGTGCTTGCAGGATGGCTGTGCTACCCCAGATGAGAACCGTCCCACCATCCAAGAGCAGGCCCAGGGTTCTGTCGGAAGCTCAGCAGTGGCCTCTTTCACTAGATAGACCAGTTTCTCTTAAAACCCATAATCTGTCTCTTAACTATCTAAAATTTTAAGACTGAATGTTAGCCTGTGGCCGTCAAACCACTTTGGAACTAAAAAGGTCCAAAGATTGAAACTGAGGCAGAGGATGTTGGCAGCCTTTGGCAGGAAAGGAGGTAGAAAGGTTTGTCTTGCAACCTGACCTGGATGTCTCCTTACCTTGGGTGCTAGCACCCAAAGAGCAGGAAAGCTAAGACCAAGCCCTGCTCATCCCTGCCATGCTGGCTAGCAGCGAGTGTGAGCAAGGGGGTGGTGCAAATATGGGTCTCCCACAGTGCTTCTAAGGCACATCACATGGCTTACCCCTTTCCCAGTCCCTCAGGGGGAAGCCCCCCCACCAGCTCAGGCACCTCAAACACCCCTCTACCCTGAAGCTGCACTGAACCATCAAGTGCCCTCACTTTCCATTTCCTCCCAAACTTTAACAGCAGCTTAAAGAGAAGTAAACGTCTTCCTCTGGGCAGTGAGAGGCTAAGATGACAGGAATGACACTGACCCTGGGCTAGGATGGGGACCTGGGGCAAGTGAGTGAGCAGCTGGGGAGCTCATTTCCAGCCTTCCCCCTGCTTCAAACCTCAAGTCTCCCCCCACCCCCAACGGAGTCACTCTGACAGCAGGGTGGAGTACACTGGCATCATCTCGGCTCACTGCAACTTCCACCTCCCAGGTTCAAGCAATTCTCCTGCCTCAGCCTCCCGAATAGCTGGTATTACAGGCACATGCCACCGTACCCGGACAATTTTTGTATTTTTAGTTAAATGGGGTTTCACCATGTTGGCTAGGCTGGTCTCGAACTTCTGACCTCGTGATCGGCCTCCGTGGGATTACAGGCGTGAGTCACCGCCCAGCCAAGTTACCTTTTTTTTTTTCCCAACACTGGTCATCAAAGCAGTTTACTTTGCTTCCAGATGCCTTCTGCACCTTGGCTGTTGGTGCATCCTCAATGCCCACCTGCAGCTCAGCCCACAGGCCTGTCCTGGGAAGGGTGCCAGGGCCTCACTGTACCCAGTGGCAACAAGCCCTGCTCCTGGTGCCCGGGGGCTTCCCATTTCTTGCATCAAACAGCCCCTTTGGAGAATCTGATGACAGGTTTGAAAGCTTTCCTGAGAGGCAGCCAGTTTGAGAGTCTGACACTCCCCACTCCCACTGTGGGAGTTGGCCCACAGTACAGGCAAAACGCAGATCTTCCTCTCGAGAGAACAGAAGGCTGGAGGAGAGACGCGGAGCCGTTGCATGGAGCCCGCCAGCCTGGCAAACAGCTGGGCGCTGGGGAAGCTGCAGCCTCCCCAGCTTCCCTGCCAGGCGGGAGCTGTTCGCTCGCTGACAAACGCGTGGGCCGCGCTCTGGAGCCGCCAGTGCTATTCCTGCCACAGTGTGGGAAGGCGCTGTGCTTCGAGGAGCAGCTTCCAGGCTGATTTCAGGCAAAGCCACGCGGTCCCTGGTGCCTGGGAAGGCGCCGGCCTCGCCGCAGCTCCAGAGCAAGTGGTGGTCGCCGGCCTGCAGTGCCTCTGGCCTACTGTGCGGCTGCAGGGCGGGAGCAGCTTTGCGGCCTGAGCGCTGTCACCTCAGCTCTCCGGGCCGCGGCTCCCCCGTGAGAAATGAGGTGCGCTTGTTGGAGGGGCGCCCCGCAGGGGTCGAGGTTGCTGCTCACAGAATCCCGCCCCAGAAACGCATGAGGACGTCGAGCCTCGGGGGACGGGTGCTCCAGGAGCCACGCGCAGCGGCCTCCGCGGCAAGTCGCAGGATTGCAGAGGCGTGAAGGGCTGGTGGGGCCGCCAGGCCCTTGCACAGGCTCAACGGCGAGCTGGCGCCCCGGGCTCCTCCCCGCAGCCTCGCGGCGGGGCCTGGAGACCGCGTGCCCAGACGCCGCAGCCAGCGTCGTGGGCCGCAAGGGCGCGGGGGCGGCCTCTGGCGGCCGGAGGACTCGGCGGCCCGAGGGACCCCGGGCCGGGCCCCGGGGTCACCCCGGCGGGGTGTCTGAGACTCCGCAGCTCCGGGCGGGGATGGAGGGGCCGGCGCCTGCACTCGAGGCGACCCAGGGAAAATCGAGGCAGTGAACAGCCCAAGCCCAGACCGGTTATCCCGGAGCAACGCCGGGAGCGCCCGGTGTCCTGCGACCGCCGCAGCTGCCGCAGCCTGAACTCGTCCCCTCCCCGAGGGATGCGGAGCGCGGCCCTTCCGTCCTGTCCCCGCCACCGTGGCTTCCCCACGCCAGGCCACCCGGGGCCCCGGCGCTGTTGGGATGAGCAGACGATGCGGCCAGTGCCTGAGGCCTGCGAGCGCCGAGCTCGCGGGGCGCTGTGGGGCTGGGAGCGCGGGGTAGGGGAAGGGGAGAGACAAAGGCGGGGAGGGCGGCGAGGGGAAGACAAAGCGCGGAGGGGGGTCGGCGGCGCCGGGGCCCCGGAGGCGGCTCCGGGCGCGGCGGAGCCAATGGGCGGGCGCGGGGTGGGGGCCGGCGGGGGCCGGCGGGGGCGGTGCCGCGATAAGGCGGTGGCGGCGGCGGCCGCTTCGGGACCACTGGCAGCCGCGGCAGCTCGCGCCCGCGTCCTCCTCGCACTCGTGCGCCCCCGGAGACCGATCCCGCCCCGCGGTCCAGGCCGGGTCGGGTGAGAGCCGCGGGGGGAGGGGCCACGTCCGGCCCCTGAACCGGGTGGGAAATGCCGAGGGGTGGGGCGAGGGCAGCCCGCGGGATTCCGGCGAGTCCGCGCGCCGCTCTGGTCCGGGGTGCCCAGGCTCGAGTCCCCGCTTCAGGGCCGGCCCCTGGCGGGGCGGAGCCGAGTCCCACTGGCTGGGCTCGCGGCGCCGGGGTCTGGGGTCCAGTCCTTGCCGGGCCGGGACGGGGTCGGAGGGGCGGGGCGGGGCGGGCGGGGACCTCGGGCGCTGTCCAGGAGCTGCGCAGCCGAGGCCTCGACGCGCGGGCGCGGCGCTGGGCAGCGAGGGCCGGGGTCAGGTTGGGGCAGCGATTTCTCGTCCCGGCCCCGCCCGCCCCCACGTTCCCTCACCCCAGGCGGGGGTCCCGGCCTGCGGGGCGCAGAGGGCGGCTGCGCGGGAGCCCCAGGCTCCCTCCGCTCCCGCTAACTTTGTTCTTCCGAAGGCACGGTGCCACTCGGGACCCCGGCCCCCAGGGAGCAGGGGTGTGGGAGGTGGGTGAGGGGCGGAAGTGGCAAGACCAAGAGCAACAGGAAATGACTTAGGGAAAGTCCCAACCGCAATCCCCCCAGCCCCTGCCTGTCAACACCCCCCACCCTGCAGGCTGGGGCCCTCCCGACTGACTTCCCCTTGCAGAACCCATCGAGTGTCGTGTCTCCACCCGGGGCTTCCACCTCCAACGAGCCATGTTCCAGGCTGCAGGAGGCGCCCAGGCTACTCCCTCCCATGTAAGTGCCCAGACAGGTGTGAGGGCCCCCGGGCTGGGGTGAAGGGGAGAAGTGCGGGGGTTTGCCGGCCGCCTTTGCCCCCTGCGGCGAGCCTCTGGTCCTGGGCCGATGGCTGCAGCCGTGGTCCAGGGCCTCCCGGAGCTGCCCTGCCTTGACCGCCCCTCTCCCTCAGGAAGCCAAAGGCGGCGGTAGCAGCACGGTGCAGCGCTCCAAGGTAGGGGCCTGGGGCGGGGTGTGCGGGAGGAGGGGCGTGGGGGAGCGGAGTGGGCTCTGGGCATCCCCTGGCTGAACTTCCCGCACAGTCCTTCAGCCTGCGGGCCCAAGTGAAGGAGACATGCGCCGCCTGTCAGAAGACAGTGTACCCCATGGAGCGGCTGGTGGCCGACAAGCTCATTTTCCACAACTCTTGCTTCTGCTGCAAGCACTGTCACACCAAACTCAGGTGCGCCCCTGCCCTGCCCTCCCCCTCGCCTGCCAGCCCAGCAGCGACCTGGCTTGATCTGAGGCCGTTGTTGGGCTTCCGCAGCCTGGGCAGCTACGCCGCGTTGCACGGGGAGTTCTACTGCAAACCCCACTTCCAGCAGCTGTTTAAGAGCAAAGGCAACTACGACGAGGGGTTTGGCCGCAAGCAGCACAAGGAGCTCTGGGCCCACAAGGAGGTGGACCCCGGCACCAAGACGTCCTGAGGCCCCTGCAACCTTCCACCCCCTCCGCCGGCAGGGGGAAGGTTGGGAAGGAGGTCGACCTGGGCTTGCGTGGGGGCCAAGTGGGAAGGGAATGAGGCCTGCTCAGGCCGAGGGGCCCAGGGGCAGGGCTCTGCCCCATGACTCCTTCCTTCCTTGTCCCGCAGCGGGTGAGGGTTTGGGAACCAGGATTGGGGTCTGCCCACCACCCTGCTTCCTGCTTCTTTCAGCTGTCCTCCCCACCTCACCTCAGGACCCCCTAGGAGGCTCCCACGCCCAGCTTCCCTATCTAGGTGCCTTTTCTCCAGCAAGGAGTCAGCATGCCCCGCTCAGGGTCTCAAGCTCCCTCACTGCCACCAGAGGCTGTGTGGCCCCCGCATCTCCCCATCTACCTCTACCCTTAACCTGGTTCTGAGCCACGGAGGAGACAGGAAGGAGCACAGCAGTGCCACCTGTTGGGCCTCATAAATGCCCCTGCAGCCCACAGGGGAGGGGATGAGGAAGTGGAGCCACCCTCCCTCGTCAGGGCAAGTGGGACTTGGGACCATCTCGCACCACCAGCGTGGAGAAGCGGACGCTAAAGCATTCGCCAGGCTGCAGCCTCAGACGCTGGCAGGGGCTGGCACAGTCCCGCTCCCCTCCCACTCCCCTGTTTCTGCCTATCCTGTTTTGACCAACCCCGTTTTAAACATGTTTCAACAGATCCAGATTCTCTATTGTGTGGCCTGCTGGGGGATTTGTCGCAGGAAGGGTGCAGACTCACCATGGGGAGGGCATGGGGGCTAGAAGTGGGTGTCAGACACACCATTGAGAAATGAGAGGGCTCCTCTTCCCAGCAAGGGCTTCATGCTGTCACACCCACAGCAGTTTTGGAACTGAAACTCCACCTCATCCCTCAGCTTTGGGGTGGTTCAGACCCACTGACTACCACATGCACCCCATTGTGAAGAGGCCTGAAAGCGGGAGGGCCAGGTGACCAGTGGGTGATGGCGCCTGTCCTCGATGCACTTCAGTGTTGGGGGTGCAAGCTGCCATGCACCCTGGCTGGTTCCAGCTGTCTGGCTCCCTTCTTCACAGCCCTTTGACCTGGAAGTTAGTGACAAATGGCAGAAACCAGCAAGTGCTGCCCCAGGTTTTAGTGACCCCCCGCACTGTCCCTCCTTATCATTCCCCCTCATTGCTGTCATTATCCACTTACCTTTTCAAGCTCTGGGGTGAGGCAGTCACAGCTACTGCCCTAGGAAGTCCAAGGAGAAACCATCTGCTCCTCTGAAAACCCGGGGAAAATGAGGGATGAGTTTACAGCAGACCAAACCAGGCAAGCCTGGTGGGACACAGGCAGGAAGTCTGGGTTGTCCTGCTCTTATCCAGCTTCCTGATGTTTCCAGACATGGGGTAGATGAGAACAGTCCTGAAGGGTTTGCTGCCACCACACTATACAACTGCCTAAGTTCCTAAGTGGCCTTCTCCCCATGGAACAGGGCAGCGAGCTAGGCCACAGGCTCCAGTGTCACATGAGCCACTGTGCTGAGGCACACACTGCTCCTTGAACAGCGAATACTCGGTAAAGATGGTCCCCCAGGCCTGGTCCCTTCAAGTACGAAGCGAGCAACTCAACCTCTCAGGGCAGGCGAACTTCCTGCACCAGAGGTCTCGGATGGCAACAAGGTTGGTCTTTCTTCGGTTAAGCAACAGCAGATGGGCCACAAGGGAATACTGGAGAGGTGGCTCTTGGAGGCACCTGACCCCTGCCCTGCAAAGATGGGATTCAAGGAAGTCTTGGGCCAGGAAAACCCTACAAGATGCCATGAAGGCTCTGGGAACCCAGCCACTGGTGACATTCAACTTGTGAGGGCCAGCAATGCCACCTTGGTAAATCAGCCCTGAGGGTACCACCCCAGTGGAGCTTGTGGAGGAAAAGGGGCAGACACCTCTGGGTACCAGCCAGGTCATCCCAGGACCCCTCTACTCGGAGACAAGTTCTCTTCTGCTTGAGAGGCCCAAGCTTGTTGCCAGGCACCATACCCAGCCCGTCAGGCAAAAACCTACCTCCATCCCCTGCAACTGAAAGCACTGCCACAGGACCCCTCTGATATAAATGATCCCTTTTATTGTAAGTAATGCGCAACACTGGCCTGGCTTTGCACTGCAAGCCCTCGGTCAAGATATAGTCAAATAACTATGGCTGCAGGTTCTTCTGCACGATCCACAATTCAGACACAGACGCAGAGCTGGGGTGGACGGGAGGGGCAGGAGGGCGGCAGAGTGCAGACTGTCCCCAGCCCTGGGCTCTGCATTCAAAGTTGGCCCAGGCAGACACACCCCATGGAATGATGAGAAAGTGACACAGCCCCTTCTCACAGCAAGCCTGGGGCTGCCAGGAAACTGCCCTTCAGAACCTTCGGGCCCAGGTCATCTTGAAGCCCCACAACTTTTTCTCTGTATTAGTTATTAAAAAACAATAAATTAAAATTAAGCAACAACTTGGTCCTAAGGATGCTGAGCCAGCATGTCCACAGTTTTTGGCACAAAAAATTAGGGACTGTTTTGCTTTTTTGGAGTGTATAGTTTGTTGGCTTGTCTTCAAATTCATTTTTAAAACACATTCCCAGCCGGGTGCAGTGACTCATGCCTGTAATCCCAGCAGTTTGGGAGACTGAGGCAGGCAGATCATGAGGTCAGGAGTATGAGACCAGCCTGGCCAATTTGGTGAAACCCTGCCTCTACTAAAAATACAAAATTAGCTGGGTGTGGTAGCACGCACCTGCAGTCCCAGGTTCTCAGGAGGCTGAGGCAAAGGAATTGCTTGAACCTGGGAGGCAAAGGTTGCAGTGAGCCGAGATCATGCCACTGCACTCCAGCTGGCAACAGAGTGAGACTCTGTCTCAAAAAAAAACATTCCCAGTGAGGTAAGACCCCAGGGGGTGGGGCTCTGTGAACCTGAACCTAGGACCCACAGTAGAGTCAGCCAGCACTGTGCTCTGTATCCTCTTAGGGAATAGGGACTGGGGATGGGGGTGCGGACCAGGAAGAGTGTGCAGCCAGCAGGATGGGGTCGTGGAGAGGCCGAGCTGCCACACAGCAGCTTTGGTCGAGATGAGGGCCAGGCCCCACCCTGGGCAAGGGCCGAGGTGGAAGCAGGAGCCTATGCTGTCTTCAGAGGACAGTGTGGGGTGCAGGGGCCGACAGAGCCCCTGGGGGAAAAGGGATGGAAACAGAGGGGTCTAGGCCCAACTGGCACCATGTGACACACAACTTCTGCAAAACCAGCTGCTTTCATTTTCTCTTCTCTCTCGAAGCGTCCATCACCTGTAACAGTCTAGAATTGATATATATAAAAACCATCAAATATGATCTGAGATATAAATTAACAAGTACAAGGCCTCACATTACATCATGTGAAAAGGCTAAAAACAGCGATAGAAACTACATTCATAAAAGTGCATCGTCAACATACAACGAAGGCTTTGGCTTGTTCTGTGCCCATGGGGATGTAGGCATGGCTGGCAGGGTTGCCTGGCACTAATCCCCAGCTCCCTGGAGATGCCCATCCCTGGGCACTGGCTTTTTTTTTTTTTCCTTTAATGACAACTCCCAAGGAAACTGGGTGTTGAGAGGGAGGAGCTCTAGCAATAGGCACATTTTGGAGGGGAGGGGCTGGAAGAAAGGACCAGCGCCCGGGCTGAGGTACATATGGCCAACTCTAAGCTGCTTGGAGATGCTGTTTCCCCAACCCCTGCTGTCATTCCTCCCCCAAGGGAGGAGCTAGAAGGGAAAAAGGCTGAGACCTCATGGGGATGGGCAAGGCTGGCTAAGGAAGAACAGAGCTGGCGGTTTGGGACACAGCTGGTGGCAGCACATGGGCTTTCCCTTCTACCAGACGGAGTGGGCTCTGGCCTAGCAGGTCACGACTCAAGACAGCCTGAGACACCTCCTCATGCTCTCTGGGACCAGGGCACTGGCTGGGCCAGATGCACCCGCCATGTCGTCCATCTCCCCTTCTGCTCCAGTGGGGAACAGATGCTAGGCCAGGAGCACAAAGGCCATGACCTCCAGCTCTTTCCAATGTAGCCTAGGCCCAAGCCCACAGCAGGTACTCAGAGCCCAGAGGGCACACACAGTCTCCACTTTAGAAACTGGGTACAGCATAAGAGTGACTCCGACTTGTAAAACAGAGACAACTGCATTGACAAAACTGGATCCCCCTCAGTGGCAGCAGTTCGACATCACAGGCCCCTGCCTGGGGGAGGCAGGGTCATGGGCACAGGCAGGACTGGCTCCTCCTTCCCTGAATAAGGCAGCATGACATTTGCTTCATTCATCTTTGGTAAAGGACAGGACTGGCACAGCCAACCTGGGGCTCTAGGGGAGGGTAGCCTGGGCTTCTGCCTGCCACTGCTGTGGGGTGCTGGCCTTTCCCTCAGGCTTGTGGGAGCTCATCTAACCTGGAGACGCCCTGGTGGTCTCCAGACATTGTAAGGAAAAACAAAATAACACTCTGAATGAAAATAACACTCTTCATACCCTGGCGTCAGTCCCATGCCCCCAGACCCTTTGGGCTTCAGTGCCATTTGCAGTGTCGGGACACATCCCCGAAGGTGGGGCCCACAGCCACCTTGCACATTGTTCCCAGCCCCTACCCCTCCACGCTGAGCTCAGGACACTGGAGCTCCTGGATATGACAGGCTGGGGTCTCCCAGTCCTGAGGCTACAGCCACCCCATCCCAGCTCTGAGCCCCAGTGGCAGAAGGGGCACAGACAGACGCTGGCTGGGCTGCCGCTCCATGGTCCACAGCCTTGCCTGGGAGAAGCAGCAACTTCACTGAGCCCCGCAGCAGCCCCCAGCAGCAAAGGGCGGCCGGCAGCCGCGTGGCCATGAGAGCTCAGTACATGAGCTGTGCAAAGTGGTGTGTGAGCAGCTCCTCAGCTGAAGGTCTCTGGCGAGCCTCCACAAAAATGCGCCTCAGGAAGTCCCGGCCATGTTCAGAGATGTGGGAGGGCAGCTGAGGATTGGTGGGCTGGGTGGCTATCTTGAAGATGGCGGCCATAGCTTCATACTCTGCCCACGGTGGTTTCTCTGTCAGCATCTCCACCACAGTGCAGCCCAGGCTCCTGGAAGAGAGAACCCCGTGTCACCTCTCAGCCAGCCTTGGACTCCCAGCTGTCCCGCCCATCACTGCAAAAGGAGGCGCTTTTCTCAGAGTATGATGAAGAGCAGGACAGGCCAAGCTGAGGGCTGACAGCCCTTGGATCCCCGTCCACATGGGCTTCATGGACCTGTAACTCACCACACACCTGGGCACATCTTGACACTGGGAAGAAGAGAATCACTTTGCCTTGACAGAAAGAGCTCTACAATAACTGTATTAGCTCCCCATAGCTGCTCTAACTTTACCACAAACTTAGAGGTAGGAGAACAACACAGATGTGTCATCTTACAGTTCTGAAGGTCAGAGGTCTAAAATCAGTCTCACAGGGCTAAAGTCAGGTGGCAGCAGGGCTGATTCCTGTCGGAAGCTCTGAGGGGAGAACCTGTTTCCTTGCTATTCCCAGGTTCTAGAGGCCACCTGCATTTCGTGGCTTATGGTTGCCTCCTTGTATTACTCCAACTTCTTGCTTCCATAGTCTCACCTCCTACTAGCCACTCTGACCTCCTGAGTCCCTTCTGTAAGGACCCTTGTGATTATACCAGGCTACTTGGCTAATTCAGAATAATCCATCCATCTCAAAACCCTTAATTTAATCATCTCTGCAAAGGCCCTTTGCTATATACAATCACATTTACTGATCCTGGGATCAGGCAATGGACATCTTTGGGGGACCATTATTCAGCCCACCACAATAGCTTTCCAAGGGGAGAAGCTCTCATGACCTAGGGGCAGAGGATGGACACAAGGTTAGGTCGAGCAAGTGCAAGCCATCTGAGTGCTAGGAGAAGGGACAGAAGCCTGCTCCTGTTCAGAGACTGGTCCAGGCCTTCAGAATGGATCCTGCTGCCTTAAGAGATTTAGAAAACATGAGGGATGTTTTCCATGGCCTAAGTCCCAGCTCTAACGGAGTGTGCTTTTATCTGGGGTAAAAATACAACCCATCTGGTGTATGTGCACTACACACACTAAAACCCTTGCATATACTGCAGCCTGGGTCCTGGGTGCACTCCCTCCTGCCACACCACAAAGTCCCCAGGGTATGTTTCTAATGGAGGGCCACTAGGGCCTGGATGGGAGAAGGGGTTCTGCATGTCCCAGTGCTCACCACACGTCTGCTTTCCTTCCATAGCCCTCACCGCTGATCACCTCAGGACTCATCCAGTAAGGTGTGCCAGTGACAGAGCGCATGCCCGTCCCCGACATACAGATCGTCTGCAGGCGTTTGCTGGCCCCAAAGTCCCCCAGCTTCACATTCCCAGCAGAGTCTCGAAGGATGTTGGCTCCTGAGGCATGAAAAGGCAGAGGCTTCAACCCTGGACCCTCTTGCATTTTCTCCCATCCTCCCCACTCCCAGGTCACTGAGAGCTGCTGGAAAGGGCAGGGCTACCACTGAATTAGACATGAACTACACACAGCAAAGGACCTAGTAAAGGGGAGCCTCAGATCTACCACACAAAATGACTGTCTCCATGGCCAACATGTACAGGGAACTTGGCAATATTTTCCCAAATTGCTCAACCAGTCTTCTCACAGTCCCTCAAGGAAGCAATTGGGATCCCACTTTTCAGAAAGTTCAGAAAGGTTAAGTAACTGGCCCCCGCAGGCACTCAATGGTAGACTTGAACCCAGGTCCTGGGGACTCCATGCATCCTGGCCCTGCTCACCCTTAATGTCCCGGTGAACGATCATGTTGCTGTGCAGGTAGGACATGCCCTCCAGGATCTGCCGCGTGTACTTTCGGGTCACGCTTTCTGTCAGAGCACCATAGGCCTTCAACTGGTCTTTCACGGAGCCCTAGCAGCCACAAGGAGTCAGAGAAGTCCCCTCAGGGGAGGGCTGGTGGTGGGACAAGCCCATTGCAGCCCCCAGCATGGCAGCAAAGGAAATGATTGGTTCAATTCCTATTTGGCTGTGCAGGGCACTCTGCCAGGAGCTGTCAGGCAATTTGGAGAAGAGAGTACCACATAGTCCTTCTCAAGCAGCACGCCACCCAAATCCAGGAGCAGAGAGGCCTGTCTGCTCCAGATGAAGGCTGCATTTACTGGACAGTAAGCCAGTCCTACATGCTTCAGAGGAGGGCTGGGCCTAGGGCAGTTGTCATCTCATACTCCCACTGCAGCCTGAGGCAGGGCCCTCCTGCCTCCAAGACCCACCATAACCTCATTTTGCTGCTCTGGGCCTCTGGAGCCTCAGGTGATCAAACTCCTATCCAAGGTGACCCCTCTCCTGCAGGCTCCGCCCCCAAGGTCAGGCTCTCTTGTGTGTGTGTCTCACATGCATTCAAGGGGCACGTACCCCTGGCATGTACTCCATGAAGATGGTCAGGGTCTTCTCAGCACGGTCCCGCAGACAGCCATAGTACTGCACGATGCGCTCATGCTGCAAGTTCTTTAGCAACTGGATCTCGCACTCCAGAGCACTTACCTCCTAGGGGAGGGGTTAGTGGTTGCCTCAGCTCTCAGGGCCCCAGTTCTCCCTGCCTGGGTTCAGCCCAACTTGCCCTAGTTAGTGGCCTCCCAAGAGTCTGCCTTGGGAACTGCAGCTGGAGAAAAGGAGGACTCTCTTAACTGTCTGGCCCTGGGCCACAATGCTAGGAAGGCCTTGGGATGGTGGCACTCCCATGCGTGGAAGGAGGCAGGGAGGTGGGAGAAGGGGCTGTGGGTGCTTAGCTAAGGTAACTGCTGTCTGTCCGCTCCAACTGAAGTGCAAGCCATGCTGAAAGCTGAACTGCAAAGTCAGGCCATGTGATTTTTCCTTTAGAGCTGGACCAAGTGAAGGAACACCACAGCTCCTTCCTGGGCTGAGGGCTAGGGAGAGAGATTTGTCTGGTGGAGAGCAGGGAGTGCCCTTTGTGGCACGGGTCATCACCTCTCAGTTTGGGGTACTTGGTACTTTGGCGTAAGCTTAGTTCCTTATACATGACCCCTTCCCCAGGTGCTTCGTGTTCTTCAGACCACAGTCCTTTCACCCTGTGACTAGGGCCAGGATGGAGAGAAAGGGAGCTTGGGAAGAATGATGGAGGAAGCGACCCACAGCATCTCAAACAACTACTACTCTGTGTAAGAGAGGCATTTTTGCTGAAAGGAGAGAACTGAAGTCAGACCACGGGGAAAGTGTACCTTGCTTGTCTCAGGACTGTCTGGGTCAAACTGGACCTGCTTGGAAGCAAGTTCACGTCCTGTGTCCACATCATAGCACAAATAGACCCTGCCGAAGGCACCCTGGCCCAGGAGCTTTCCCCGGCGCCAGTTGATCGGGGCACTGGGAGCTACAGGAGAACAGATGGAAAGAGTGTTACTTTGTGTGCACTATTTATGGATATCCCATTCATTCTCCAGGCACTCTATAATAGGGCCTCTGGCTCAGGCTCCCCCTCACCCAGCACCATCACATCATCTCTTAGTAGAGCATCTCCACCGCAATTTGGAGCAAGCCCAGATTTAGTCACTTGGACCTAAAGCCAGAGTCCCAAGAAGCAGAGGATTGGCTACAGTCATGGTTAAATGCTCTTCTGCATTGATCAAATACATTTGCTTCCAAAGCCCCTAAATATCTTATTATGGCAGGGATGAAGGGTGTGCTCTTCCCTCATTTAAACATGAAAAAACTAAAGATCAGAGAGGAGAAGAGGCTTGTTACATAATAGTGGAGCCAGGCTTCAGGCACTTCAAGGCTTATCCCATGTGGTGTGTATGGGCCAAAGCCACCACCTGCTGGGCCTAAGGGTCCCAGGGGCCCAGCTGTTCTGCCCCTCTAGCTTGTCTGAGACAGCCTGGACAGTCTCCTCCTAGCCAGGGACAGCTCCTCACACTTGGTTGGCACATTCCTCTCCTGCACAGAGAGGGCATTCTCGCTGTCTGCACTCCGCAGGCGCCCACGGGGGTCCAGGTATTGCACAGCTAGACCCATGTTCTCGCCATTTGTGCTCAGGGAGCGGCTGGAGGGCACCAGGGTGAACAAGTTGCCTTGATGACGCCGTATTCGGGGAAATGTTCTTCTGCCTGAAAGGGTGCAAGGGCCAGAGTAGAGCAAGTCAGACTGGGGGCTATGAGGCTGAATGTACAAACCAGGTCCGAGCCAGAAGTGATAGATAATACCAGTTCCAGCCCACCCTCTCCGCCCTCCCACCTGACTCATTCCACACAGGCTGCTGTCCCAAGCACTCCAAGAATCAGGACAAAAGCAGAAATTAGGAAGTAGTCTGGTTCAGGGAGATCTGGCCAAAGGGAAGGCACATGGCTGGCCTGTGGGCTCACAATTGCTTACAAGGCCAAGCCACACCCAAAGGCACTGATTTCCTTGCATCCTACTCCTTACCCCTCTGCAGGCCCCAGGCCACCTGCTGCTGCGGGGCACAAGAGGGCATGGGATAGGTTTGTCTCCAACAAAGGTCAGAGTTCCCAGTGGCAGCATCTTGGTCTACAAATACTATCTTCCCTGTTTTTGTTTTTGTTTATTTCCTGTCTCCCATGGCTCAAGTCTGGGCCACAATTCCTCAGGAATGAAGGAAAATACAGACGCCGGATGGACAGGCCCATCCTCCTCATGGCAGCTGGTCCTTTCTTGAGGCAGTCAGCAGGGGGCAGGTGAAGGAGCACTCACCATCGCTGTAGTCCTTGTGGTGCACAGACACATGGTAGCGCCGGGGGTAGGTTCCACCTTTGACCCCTTTGTCATAGAGCTGAGTTTCCCGATCTGAGTAAGAAGGGGGAATCACTGGCTTCTGTGTAGGTCAATGTGAGTCACTTAAGCCCCCAAGTCACCTGAGATCTCAAAGTAGCAAGCCTAAGTAGAGCTATTGAGTCAGAACCACCTGGGGTCCCACCTAGACACCCTGCATTGCCTACTCAGGCTTTGTGGAACTCACCTGAATATTCCTGTCTGTTGTCAGGGAAGCTCTGGGCACGGGACATTCGTGATTTCCGGAAGGATGGGCTGGAGAAAGCAAGAAGAAATAAAAAACAGACTCCCTGCACACTTCCACAGCAACCCAGCAGGGCGTCCAGATGGTCTCCCTTTCTAACCCCTGCCACAGTGTTAGGTGGGGGAAGCATATTTTGTGGGAAACAGCCCTTTTCTGAGTCCAGCTCCTGCGTTCTCCACCCCTCCCTTCACTACTCTATAACCTAATCTGACAGCACCCTGAGTGGCACATCTCCCCCATCTGACCCAACCCCAGCCTGGCTGCACAGACCTCTCCCTCCTTGCCCTTTCTTCCCACGTCTGTAACAGGCCCCCAAGAACTCCAAGAGAATCCTTTGCCCAGGGCAGTAATAAAAATAGCCACAACGTCATTGTTTATAGGTTGCTGCTTTCTTACCTATTTTATAAAGTGAGCTTTTTCTCACTTAATCCTCAGAACGCTGTGAGGTAGCAAATACAGTATAATAAAAATAAGTCTGTGTTCTTGCTGCTAAGCCAGGCATCTTTCAGCCTAGTCACCACCATTCCACTTTGGAGATGGGGAAACTCAAGAACAGGTTAAAAGACTTGTCTGAAGCCATTTAACTAATATTTAGTGGAGCTGGGACTGGATCTAGGTCTATCTGGTTCCTGATTTCATGTCCTTTCCCAGATCCCATGAAGGGAAGATGAGAGCCCTGAGCCCAAGTCAGGCTGGGCCTCAAGGAAGTAAGTCTAGATCATTCACAATGAAAATAAAAGAAAGTACTGTAGGGGCAGAGGAAAAAAAACAAGAATAAAGAGGTGGGTAAATTTAGCTATCTTTCCCAAGATCCACCTGAATGGCCCTTTTCCTTACACATGAGTGCTTATTGGCCTTTTGTGGTGGCTACAGGTTAGAAACTCTCAAGGCAGTAGCAGAGGGTGGCCGCCCCATTTCCCAACTACTAGACCTTATGTAGTCCTCTCCTCTCTCTTTTCCCTTCTAAAGCTCAGGAGATAGTCCAAAGTCAGAGTCAGTCCCTGTCTTGGCAGAGCCTTCAGTCTACAACAGCAGGCCCTAGGACTCTTGCCTGTGCCTTCTTACTTCCCTGGTTGGAAAGCAAGCCCCAGACAAGGCTACACATTAGAAACCAAGTAACCATAACTGTATTCTATAATGTCTAAAGGGAAGACAGTGCTCATCAGTGCTCAGGTCTATTAGGCAAGACAATGCATAGTTAGCCATAGTCACAAGATCACTACCCAAATGAACAATTAATCAGTTACACAAAGCAAAAAAAAAAACCAACCTGCTCGATAGCTTCTGAGCACAGTCTGAAACCCAGACAGACTTGATCAAAACTGCTCTTGGGCATAATAAGGCAGAGTCCAGGGAGTGCCAAGATCAATGCCAAGGCCTTTCCAGATGTACCCCTGCTATTTGGTATGTAAAGAACACCACTTGTTTCCTCCCAAAGTGTAAGAAGAAGATATACACCAAGCAGGCAGCGTGGTATGATAGGCATTCTGGATATTCTGTTTTCAGGTTTCAGTTTCTTACTCCCTGCCAAAAACACTTGTAGTAAAAAATTAAGGTAAACCAATGGATGAGAATTCAGTTTTTCCCCTAAAACAATGACAGTCCGCTGCTTCTCAGTTCAGATCACAGCAGTGAAGCCAAAAGTACAAGAGCGGCATATATTATGTCGAAAGTCAAAACATGCAAAGCACTTAAAACAACAAAGCAAGTACTTAATAAATGAGCTGCTATCTTATAAGCTATTATTACATTCATTTAATTACACAATCATAACATTCTCGTGGTATCTGGGAAATTAAGGAGAAGGCTTTCCTAGAAGCATTATGTTTTAACCCTGGGCCTGCAGAGCTAACTCCTCTTCTTCAACCCATCAGTTCCAAAAATGACTATGCATTACCCTCCAAACCACCCACAGTCCCATACCTGTCTGCTGACCTGTCCAAGGATTGGCAGCTTCCAGACAAGGAATTTTCTGCACTGCTCAGGGGATCCAGCATCTGTAAGGCAAGTCATACAATAAAGCCACATCCCCAGCCCCAATTCCCCCGTGATCCAAGCTTTATGGCAAAGCCCAGCCAACGGGCCTTCTTATAGAAATATGAAAGTGTCCTTTCTCTCCCCATGCAGTGGGAAGAATGAATAGGAAGGTACCGTCCTCCCCCTTAGTTTAAAAGGCAAGTTTCCAGGAGGGAGAAAAATACTTGGCTGGCATCCCAAGAAGCTCTGGCAGGAGAGCAAAGCCGAGGCTCTGCTTTTCTGGTTGGCATGTTCTTGGCTCATTAACACTAGAGCCTGGCTCTGGAGATGGTACTACCCTGCTGAGCCTTCCAGTGAGTTTGGGTGGGACCTTAATGCTTCTGTTTACACTCCGTAATTTATAATTTACAAAGACAAGTATTGCCTCATTTCACAGACGAGCACTATAGGCCTAGAAAGGTTAGGAGACTTGTCTAAAGTCATAAAACTAAGTTAGTACACAGCTGATACCAGAATGAAAACATCCCAGTTCCTGGTCCAATGCAGAGGTAATAGATATCTAAATATATTAAAATATTTCTCTGGCCCATGGTCAAATGCAGCAACAAAATCAATTTTTCTTCAATCAATGTCCTGAAGATCTTCCCCTTCATTTTCTCTGCACAAAGGTGGGACTGGGGTCTTCAATTTCAGAATATTCATTATCTGAGCTCCAACATTAAACATTACATAGGGGCTGGGCTTGGTGACTCATGCCTGTAATCATAGTACTTTGGGAGGCCAAGGCAGGAGGATCACTTGAGCTTAGGGGTTTAAGGCCAGCCTGGGCAACATAGTGAGACCTTCTCTCTGTTTAAATTTTTTTTAATTAATTTAAAAAAAATTTACATAGGGAAACAAAGTATCAGAATTATGAAAATTCACTAACAACCTCCATAAAATTAGTTTCCAACTCAAATATTTTTTCCCATTTAATACTAGCATCTGTCCCCATCCATAATTTCAAATGCTTTAGGTCATATTGTCACACATGATTTTTTAAAATCTGCCAATCAAGGCAAATTGCAAAGTAAAACTGCAAATATTGTTAAGGATATAGACTATCCAAAGTGGATGAAACCAACATTGGAGAGAATTGCTTTCAATCTATCAGGTGCATATTTGGCAAATTTACACCAGTTAACAGAAAAAAAAGAAAATGGACAAATAAGGCTGGTGTGGTGGACTCATGAGAGGCCTTGGGCAAACTGCTGAGTCCTGTGAATGCTCTTGTGAAAAATGAGCATCTTTATGGTCAGAAGTCAAGCAGGGAGTGAAGGACATTACATTGTGCTAGCATTTTGTTGTTGCTGTTGTTCAAGACAGGGTCTCATTCTGCCACCTAAGCTGGAGTGCAGTTCACTGCAGGCTAGGCTCAAGTGATCCTCCCGCCTCAGCCTCCTGAGTAACTGGGACTACAGGCATGTGTGCCACTATGCCCGGCTAATTCAAAAAGATTTTTTTTTGTAGAGACAGGGTGTTGCTATGTTGCCCAGGCTGGTCTTGAACTCCTGACCTCAAGCAATCCTCCTGCCTTGGCCTCGCAAAGGACTAGGATTACAGGCATGAACCACTGCACCTGGACTGGCATAAATTTTGTTAGAAAACTTGGGCCAAAAAATTAACATGAATCATACTTTATTCATTCAAAAATGAGTAAATAGATGCAATTATCACCTAAACCCAATTAAAGAAAAAACAAAAACTTATCATACTTTCACTTTTCAATAAAGTCACATTGGAATATTCTTTCATTACGTACTATGCAACGTTTGTTCCTGTTCAGTGGATTGATCTCAAATGACCTGTTACCAGAAGCAATTTTCTTCAGCTAAAGAGGCAGGCACTGGAAGAGGATCTTAGCAATCCCTAGCCACTGCCTTCCTTGGCCTCTTTCTAAAAGTCTGTTCTCCCTAGGAGTCAAACCCTCCCATGCCTTCCAGGGCCATGCAGATAAAGTAAAAAAAGTGAAGAGGACAGAGTATAGGACCATGGTGAGGGACACGGACTAAGGGCAATCAAGCTCATCTGCAATCTCTGGAATTTTACACCCAAGTCACCCCTAGAACAGCTGATGTCCAGAAGTGCCCTGGTTAGAGAAACCAGGAAGGATGGTCAGTAAAATGCCCAAGAAGGAATTCTGCAGCTAAAGATACTCCAGGTCACTATTCCAAACATGAATTTATCTGGAAGGCAGGAGGATAGAAGGAAGAAGAGTACAAAGTGCTTCTCATAGCCTATATAGTTTGAATAATGAAAGAAAAGTTACAAGAATCAGTTTTTTGTAAAATCTCCCATGTGACAGCCCGGGCCCATCTGTTGGACATTTTCTCCTTAAGAAATTTCCCCTTCTCAGGCCAAATTCCAGAAAGTATAAGAACAGCCTTTTTTTTTTTTTTTTTTTTTTTTAAAACAATCAAAGCAAGCACATTGAAAAGACCAGAATGAAACTACAGATCTCACCCTTTCTGAGTTCACTAAGCCAAAGCCATTTGCATCAAGTAAGCCACCAGTTTAAAAGCTAGCCATTAAAATGGCTGAGCCACTGTGGTGGGCACACTCTAAGGTGATTACTTTCTCTACCAATTAGTTCCAATGAGCCAGCTGCCTTTCCCTTTAGTGCAACTAGAACCTGTGACTTGCTTCTAGCCAATAGACTATGGCAAAGAGGATGGAATACTCATTCCCATAATTATGTGATGTTTTATGACTCCATCTTTGCAGACTGGAGCAAGAGATTCTCCTGCTGGCCTTGAAGAAGCTGCCATGTTGTGAGAAGGCCCCATGTCAAGTAACAGCAGGTGGCCTCTAGGAAAGAAACTCAGAAGCCCCTCAGTGACATCCAGAAGAAAAGAGGAACCACAGTCCTACAGCCACAAGAAACTAAATTCTGTCAACAACGATATGAGCTTGGAAGAGAACCCCAAACTCAAGAAAGGCAGGCAGCCTGCCTGACACCCTGATTGCAGTCTTGTGTGACCCTCAGCAGAGGACCCACTTGAATCATGCCTAGACTCCTGACTCAGGGAAACTGGAAAATGATAAATGTATGTTGTTTTAAGCCTCTAGGTTTGTGGTAATTTGTAATGGAGCAATAGGTAACTAATACAACTGTCTACCATCATAAATGGTCAACCTAACCAATCCTACAGTGTAATTTTGATATGGTTTACTCCCTACCTTTCATCAAGAAACGGCAAAACTAAAATATATCCAATGAAAAACATAACCTGTCAGTTTAAAACCGGGCATATGTTAGAACACTACTGAAATGAGCTGGGTGTGGTGGTGCCTGCCTATAGTCCCAGCTACCTGGGGGAACAATGAGAGGACTACAATAAAGGAAAATCTGTTAAGTGTTCACCCAACAGCAACGAGACTACGTAGTTTAGATCCCATCTTTGGCAGAAATCGTTATTTGACTGTTAAAAAGGGGTAATCCATATTTGGGCAGGCCTGGTTTATAAAAGAGCTTTCAAAATGGGGTACATGTTCTTCACTGTGACTACTGGGAGCCCCTTGTTATGACCTTGGTCTGCTGATACAGGACATGGGCATATCCCAACCCCCCTATACTCACGCACTGCTCGCTGGTCTCTGGGATGAACTCCCCCTCACTGTTGATGCTGGTGTAGGACCCCTGCCGGGCAATGTGCTGCTGCCGCTCAGGAACATAGCCAGGGGGAGGTGAGCTTCGGCCAAGGTTCTGGGAGCCTAGAGCACATAAAGGAGGCTTTTTTTCAACAACAGAGCCCAGGATGTGTGGCCCAACAGGAGCAGGTATGGGGCCAGCTCACAGACCCCAGGCTCCAGAGGTCAGGAATGTGACTCAGATGGGTCATGGCACTAACATCCAGCAGGTACCAGCTCCCTCAGGCAAACAAAGTCTTTTCCTAACAGGAAACAAACTCCAGAGATAGAGCAGGCACTACAGCATATGTGACCAAAAACCTTGGCACAAAACAAAAATCAGAATAACCCCTATGAGACCAATGTTAGCTGGCAATCAGACTAGCTTTAAAAAAAAAAAAAAATATATATATATATATATTTATATATAATTATTCCTTCATAATGTCACTTTCTCTCTTCCTCTAGAGCACTAATGCCATTTCCTCCCATCAGCTCAATGCATCAGTTTAGTTCTCTTGAGTTTTGGGTCCCAGCAGTATTTTGAGGGTGGGGACCAGGAAAAGGTAACTGAATATACCTGGGCATCTCCCTCTGCTCTCCTGTTCCCTCAGCCAGGGTCTCCCCTTTTTTGTTCTCTACCTGTATCAGGTAAAAAGGCCCTCCTGATGGTCTGACCAGGATCAAGAGGCAGGCTTCTCCATTCCTACCCACTCCCATGCTTCCTGGCATATGAGTAATGATATTATCTTTTTTTTTTTTTTTTTTAATTGAGACAGGGTCTCACTATGTTGCTCAGGCTGGTCTGAGTAACGATTATCTCGCATTTACGTAGTACTTTACTTTTTGTTACACATTCACAGTAATTAATCTCATTTGATTTTCAGCATCCCTACAACAGAGGTTTGGCAAATATTTTTTGGGTGCCTGCTAAGTGGCAAGTATTCCACAAGGTATTTTTACATTTGTTACTTCACTTAATCCTTTCAACAATCCTGAAAGGTAAGCACTTGCTTTACTTAACAGAGGAAGAAACGAAGACTCAATGAACTTAAATCTTAAAAAAAAAAAAAAAAACCCGAAACACCCAAAAACAATTATTTATGTTTTACAGGTAAAAGAATATAAAACCACTGGATGCGGCGGCTCAAGCCTGTAATCCCAGCACTTTGGGAGGCCGAGCAACCAGCGTGACCAACATGGAGAAACCAGTCTCTACTACAAATACAAAATTAGCCGGGCGTGGTGGCGCCTGTAATCCCAGCTACTCGGGAGGCTGAGGCAGAAGAATCACTTGAACCCAGGAGGCAGAGATTGCAGTGAACCCAGATTGCACCATTGCACTCCAGCCTGAGCAATAAGAACAAAACTCTGTCTTTAAAAAAAAAAAATATAAAACCAATTTACAGGTACTTTCACCACATCAGCTTGTAAGATTAAACGGTTTATCATCCTAACGTCAGTGAATGACAGAGGTGTGCAGAGACACACATTGTAAGTCATTGAGCAATACTTTTCTGTCATAACGGATTTTGAGTCCGAGAAATCAGGTCCTTCTTCCTCCTAGTCCAAGAGCTTTTCCTGACTGATTCTATTGCTTTCCATGATCAGAGGGGACAAAAATGAGGCCAAAAGTTTGCATCTTTTTGCCTTCCTAAGCTCACCAGACAAACCAAAAGAGCCAACTTTCGGAAGGTTTAAAAAAAAAGCTTTAACAAACAAAAAAAAAAACACAAACAACCAAATAAAAAAAGCTTTAACAATAGCCACACAAATATTTTTCGTAGCTTCAAAACTTAAATATAGGATTCTTATCCTGAACCCTTTTCCTGTTCTGGAGGGAACAAATTTATCCTGTTGTGTAGAAAACCAGAGACACAAGAGCCCTCCACTCCCTTATCTACCAGCCCTTACCTCTCTCCCACAACCCAGCAATTCCTAGACACCAGGAATAGCAGAAGTACCATCCCTCAACAATGCAGGCTACTTTCCTTGCTGGCTGGTTTCTCCAGTCTAGTTCAGGGGCTATAGTACTACGTTTTCTGAAATGGAACTGCAGGCAAGATGCTCTGTGGAAATGGCTAAGGAAGCAAGAGAGATCAAATTTGGCAGTTGGAGACCTAGAAGTACCTGACTCATTCTACTGTTTTTTTTGTTTTTTTTTTTTTTTTTTTTTTTTTTTGTTTTCAAAGACAGATCTCACTATGTCACTATGTCAGGCTAGTCTTGAGCTCCTGGGCTCAGGAAATCCTCCCTCTTCAGTTACAGGCAGGTGCCACCATGCCTGGCTTCCCTCCTTTCTTGATGCTAGAGCCTCAGTCCAGACCAGTTTTAGATGGAAAACTTGAGACACTGAGTTTTAGTTTTATATGTGTGTGTGTGTACGTTTATACACATATATATTTCTTGTCATTTAAAAGCTCATGTGTGGCCAGGTGCAGTGATTCATACTTATAATCCTGACACTTTGAGAGCCAGGAGAAATGCTTGAGGTGAGGAGTTTGAGACCACACTGGGCAAAATGGTGAGACCCCATCTCTACAAAAAAAATCTTTTTAATTAGCCAGGCATGGTGGCACACACTTGTAGACCCAGCTACTTGGGAGACTGAGGCAGGAGGATTGCTTGAGCTTAGGAGCTTGAGGCTGCAGTGAGCCATGTTTGCACCAATGCACTCCAGCATGGGTGATGGAGTGAGACCCTGTCTCAAAGACAAAACAAAATGAAAGCTCATGTGGGGCCAGGAGCACTGAGCCTGTGCCTGGAAGTAGAGGTAGCACACCAGGGATCATGCATGTTCAGCAGAGGGTGCTCAAAAGCCCAGTCCAGGCTCTTCGAACATCCTGGAAAAGAGGGTGGGCCTGACAGACTGATGGGGCTCAACAAACTTCCAGAGCCAGAGAGATTCCCACTATTTCAAAAACCCTCAGAAGGAAGAAAAATATTTAAAGGAAAAAAAGAATCGAGGGAAGTCTTGCTCTATGTGTGTGTGTGCACTTTTAGAGATGGGGTCTTGCTATGTTGCCTAGGTTGGGCTCAAGCCTTGGCTTCCCCAGGTGTTGGGATTAAAGGCATGATGAGTGCCCATACCTGGCCAGAGGGTTGCTCTTTGAAAAACATTTTCTAAGAAGCTTAAACTATTGTTTTTCAATGACCTTCAAGAAACTGACTTTTTTTTTTCTTTTTGAGATGGAGTCTTGCTCTGTTGCCCAGGCTGGAGTGCAGTGGTGCAATCTTGGCTCAAGGCAACCTCCGCCTCCTGGGCTCAAGCAATTCTCCTGCCTCAGCCTTCCTAGTAGCTGGGATTACAGGCAGCCATCACCATACCCAGCTAATTTGTGTATTTTTAGTAGAGACAGGGTTTCACCATCTTGACCAGGCTGGTCTCAAACTCCTGTCCTCAGGTGATCCACCTGCCTTGGCCTCCCAAAGGGCTGGGATTACAGGTGTGAGCCACTGCACTCAGCTGAAACTCACTCTTTGATTCTTCTACATTAAGTCAGTTGTTCAGAACATATGGTTCATTTGGTTGTGCTGAACATGTTTTTATGAATTCACCACGGAGAATACTTCCAATCTCTGCTTGGACACATCACCCCAGTCTGCTTCCAAGGATGTCTCTCTGGCAGGAAACCTAACATGGGGTCCTCAGTTATCTGGCTTCCCCACCTGACTCCAGAGCGGAGGCCAGAAACAAAATTGCTCTGAAAGGCATAGAATTTTGCTGGATTTCCTGTCTCAACATCTCACTCACAGGGTAGAGGCCATCAATTCTGAGATAAAGTGGTATCTGAGACATGCCTTTGAAATGGTCTCAAATAGCCCATGAAAGAGAATTTATCCATATTTTCTAAGCCCTAGCAGAAACTAAACTTACTCTCAGTGTAAATTTAGGGATATTGTACTGTGAACTAACAGAGCAATAAAATCAACCAAGGCAATTTTTTTTTCTTAAAAAACATTGTCACTTCTCATTTGACCCTTATTATACCCTGGCAGTGGTGGTGCATTATTATCATTCACATTGTGCAGATGGAAACCTGAGGCCCAAAGCCATAAAGTAACTTCATGGTGGGGCTGAAGGTATAAAACAGGCTTTGTGACTCTCAGTACAGTTCAGCCAAGGCAATTTGGGGACTATAATTTATTTCCACAACAGGTAGGCATGCTAATCAACACAATGGCACAAGGCAAAACCTCTCCCTGAACTGGCCAGGCCATCTGTTCCCCATGAGTAATCCCTATGGAGGATGGAGATCCCATCCACAAGGAAATATGACAGCCTGCCAGGTGTGGGAGAGAGGCTAACGTGGGGACTTCCTGGCAGCACAGGGGAAACACAGTGCCATGTTTCTTTCTTTGGAGTGCAGTGGTGTGATCATAGCTCACTATAGTCCCGAACTCCTGGGCTCAAGGGATCCTCCTGCTTTAGCCTCCCAAAGTGCTGGAATTACAGGTGTCAGCCATCTCCACAGTGCTATGTTTCATGCAGATCAAATTTAGGGTTGTTTTGTCCATGGTCATTTGGGAGTCAGAGATGAGGAATACAAAACGCCATTTGATCAATGGAGGGCTTGGAGGCAAAGACAAAATGGAGGTTAGGGGAAATCTGGACCAAGGAAACTACTTTACTTTCCATTGATCCAGACCTCATAGACCCATGTACCTGGCTGCTTCCCTTGCTACTGTAACACAAAATTCTAGTGCAACTGTGAAAAAAGGATGGTTTTCCTAAGTCCTATCATGCCTCAAAACACCGAGAGAACACTATTTAACCCTTTGCTTATAAAAATTAGCCTACTGCCTGCTTCCTACTTTCAGCTTTGGATGACATCTTGGTAGTCCACAGGTTCTGTGGCAATTTAGTCTACATGTCAGCAACATTTGTCAGCAGCAGAAGCAACTCTAAGGAGGTAAGCAAGGTGCAGAGAGAAAAGACTAAACTTTGAAATTAGATACACATGGGCTCAGATCAGGCTTTGCCACTCATTAGCTAAATGATCTAAGCTCTCACCTCAATTTCCTCAACTGCAAAAATGGGAAGATCTACCTACCTCATAATTTCTTTTGGAAGTTATAAATGTGCTGGCACAGGTACATATCTACGTAACCCTATCTCATGGTAGGAACTCCACAAGACCCCATTTGTATCCTTCACTCTATGTGGCAGATATATGGAGTAGGCGCAAGATGGATTTCACCCTTCTAGTGTGCCTTCCTGTACTTCAACAGCTAATTGGCTAAAAGCTGTATTTCTAAGACTCTCTTTAGGTTCAGCCAATCACATGCACTTTTGTGAGATTAACAGGCTTCCTGCTTTTCCTGGGCACAGTCACAGAAGCCTTTGGTTTTTCTGCCACAGCATTAGCAGAGGATCCACACCTGGTCTTCAGCTTTGCCGATGTTGACAGACAGGTGTGGACCAGAGCTGAGGGACCCTAGACCTCTGGACCGGTGGCTTCCTGATTACAGAAGAGGGAGGACGCTCTGTGGTATGTCTTAACCTAGAGCCTGCTTCTCTTTCTTCCCTCATTGATTCCATAATTCACAATGTACTCCTCTGGCTTATGGAATCTCTTCTTCTTCAAACTAGCTACAGTGGGTTCTCCTCTACACAACTGAACTCTGACCAACACACTCTGGAGCAGTATTATACATTTTACCTAGAACAAATAAAAATGTCTCTTGTAAGAGATTGATTGGAGAGAAAAAAAAACCCTCTTATTTATGAAGCCTTAGATATTGGTCCAAATTATGCCCAGATAGGATGAAATGCCCTCAATCTGTTACTTGAAGTGTCTGGGGTAAGACTTCCCTGGGATAAAATATCCATGGTCCCCCTAACACCTGTCCCCTCCTTCATCAGCTGCACTGAACTCTCCCCTGGTTTTACAGTGGGATGGGACTAGCTCACGTAAGTCCAGCACTATAGGCCCAGAAGGGCCTGGGGAAAAATAGCAAAGGTTTTCTGAGCTTTTATTTCCAGCCAGAGACTTTCACTTTTTCCAATCCACGCTGTGCCTGCAGAGAGCCAGTCTTGTTATCTGATGGGCTACGCTCCAGAGGCTATTGTGCACAGGCCCACAGGCTGGAGCAGGAAAGGGAAGTCTCCCCAAACCAATGGCTATCAGAGGAAGCGAATGGAAAAACCAGGAGTTGGCAGAACTACTCCAGGGCATTTTCAGTTTTGTTTTTAATCTTCATTTCAGAAATTGGGAGCCACTGAGACATACAACAGCAGTTGAGAGTAAGTGAGACAGGGAGCTGAACATGATAGGATACTGGACCATAAAATTCACTAAAGGTTACATGTTTACCAGCAGTGATAGCAACGAGCCAGACAGCACAAAGCACAGTGCTATGCAAAACTAGCCTCACGGGGCCATCTGTGCCAATGGGCCCATCTCAGCACCAGCTGAAGCAAAAGAGCACAGTAGCAGTTCCACTGTTCAGAGAGGCCCACAACTTCCCATGAAGGCATTTTACACAGAAGGAGAAGAGTAGGGTTTAAGCTGCCAGCTGTTCTCATTCCTCCCAGGGGGTGTGGGCTCTCTACCAACCTCCTTAACCCAAGGAGGCAGAGTCAAAGATAAACTCTCAGCCTAGGATATGGTAGGTTCTTTTGCTCTGTACTCTGACTTAAAGCTGAAAGACAGGCTCTCAGATTCTAGCCCTTCTCATAGGAGAACCCTCATCAGGAAGCTGAAGCAGTCAGGAAGTTGTCTCCACAGGGAGTTCTAGGGCTTTGGGTCAGTGTTAATGTGCAGGTCATTGCAAATACAAAGAGATAGCTTTTTTTGGCCACAACTGTTTCTAAACTGTTTTCTCTCTTTAGGGACAGACGAGATGGGGAGAGAAATCAAATCTTTTTTTCTTTCTCAACAGAAAATCTTAACAAATATTTACCAATACGTTCATAGCGGATTGCACTCTGTAGAACACAACAGTGGGTAGAATTTCCATAAGATCCTGAGAACATCTTCTATGTTTCAACTTTCAAAATTTCCATTTTATTTTGGAGTTGCTACCACCATCAAAGTTTCTAATTTCATCTAGCATCAGAGAACTTATATAGCAAGGAGGGAAAAAAACCTTTGGAGGTGAAAGACGCTAATCATTTTGTTTTCACGTGTATGGTCACTACCTCTGCAGTCCTGGTTTCTACCCTTTCAAGTCTACACTAGAACTGGAAGCTGGTTCTCTAATTGGTTTACTGCCTAGTTGTGGCTACAAGCCAACCTCATCCTTTCAATATTCCTTCTTGTCCTCTGCCTGGATTTTCCCTCCTTGTCTCTCAGCGGCAGAGGGCTCCTCTCTTCTTGTGAAAGCATTATAGACCCTCTACCTGGACTTGATTCATCTCCAGCAGGTGTCAGCTCCCCCATAATCTCCTCTTCATCACCTTCAACCCCTCCTTCAGCTGTCTTTATCTCTCCCTTCACACACTTGCTCATATCTGTAACCTAAAAACATCCTGGGCTAGGCATGATGGACTCATACCTATAATCTCAGCACTTTGGGAGGCTGAGGTAGGGGATCACCTGAGACCAGGAATTCAAGAGCAGGCCGGGCAACATAATGAGACCCCATCTCTACAAAAAACAAATTAGCCAGGTGTGGTGGCAAGCACCTGTGGTCCCAGCTATTTGAGAGGCTGAGGCAAGAGGATCGGAGGCTGAGGCTGCAGTAAGCCGTCATGGCACCACTGCACTCCAGCCTGGATGACAGAGAGAGATGGGGTTTTGCCATGTTGTCTAGGCTGGTCTCAAACTCCTGGGCTCAAGCATCTATCCACCTTGGCCTCCCAAAGTGCTGGGATTACAGGCATGCACCACTGCAACTGGCAAGTCCACCATTTCGCTGCTAAACTTGTGAAAAAACCCGATTGCCTCCACTCAGGGGTTGGAGTGTGGCTTGCCTCAGTATGGGACAAAGTGGCAAGATAAGGAGAAAGACAGAGTAAGAACAGAGGCAAAGGCACTTAACAAGATGAACTTAGACCATATAGGAGTCAGAATGTAGTAGGAACAAGTCTTTTATTTATTTTTTTTTGAGACAGAGTCTCACTCTATTGCACAAGCTGGAGCACAGTAGTATGATCTTGGCTCACTGCAACCTCCACCTCCTGGGTTCAAGTGATTCTCCCACCTCAGCCTCCCAAGTAGCTGAGATTACAGGCACACACCACCACACCCAGATAATTTTTTTTTTTTTTTTTTGGAGACAGAGTGAGAGTCTGTCCAGGCCAGAGTGCAGTGGCACGATCTCGGCTCAATGCAACCTCTGCCTCCCAGGTTCAAGCAATTCTCCTGCCTCAGCAGCCCGAGTAGCTGGGATTACAGGCACCTGCCACCACATCTGGCTAATTTTTGTATTTTTAGTAGAGACCATGTTTCACCATGTTGGACAGACTGGTCTCAAACTCCTGTCCTTAGATGATCAGCCTGCCTTGACCTCCCAAAATGCCGGGATTAGAGGTGTGAGGTGGCAGACAAGTCCTTTAGTTAGTTTAGACAAGTCCTTGGTTACATGGCTTAAGGGCACCACCCAATGTATTATGGAAAAATAGTGCTTCAGCTTCAAAGGTAGGTAGAATTTCCATAGGCCAAGATATGAGAGAGGATATTTTCAGGTAGGGAAATTCCATCAGCCTGCCTGGTGATCTCCCCACAGGGAAATTAACTCCTTTGGATTACTCAATACTTAGTAGGATTTTTTGTTTGTTTCTGTTTTGTTTGTTTGTTTAGCATGAATGAGTTTAACAGACTGGCCTGAAAAAAACTGGAATTCAAGGTATGCATATTATGATTTAAAAAAAGGATAAATATGATACCTGGGGCTTCACATATTTGAAAAACTGTCATATGAACGATTTTATCTGTGTTTATCTGTTCCTCAAGAGAGCAGTACTAGAGTCGATGGGTAAAGTGAGAGAAAGCTGATTTGCAATCCAAAATAAGGAAGAATTTCAAATAAATATACATGTCTGGAATTTGATTGGGCTAACCCTGTGCTTCTCCATCAATGCAAATGTTGCGGTGTGAACTGAGTGGCCCACTTCCTGCAAACTCACTAAATATTCACATATATGTAAATAATGATGGCAAGGAGGCAGCAGAGGAACTGGGTGAAAGGCTGAATTGCTAAGGCTTACTAACCAGGGACTTCTTTGACCGGTTTCTACTGCTAGGACATTTCCAAGTCTCTCATGCTTTAACCTTGACTCCTGTCTCTGTTTCCCTTGACTTCAGAAAGTCTTACCTGTACCAGCACACAGCAAGCACTCAGACATTTGTGAATGAAAAGTACAGGTTTCTGTCTCTTACCCTTGGTCTGTCCTTACCACCTGGCTGGTTCTGTGGAAGTAAGGCATTCTCCCCACCTCACACTCCTAATTTCCTTTCCTATTTCTCTGGTTACTCCTTTCCTGTGTCCTTCGCAGGCTCATCCTCTTCTAACCGATCACTAAGTGTTAGGTTCCGAAGGCTCAATCATGGACCCTCGTTTCTTCTCATTCTATAGTCTCTGCTTAGGCTAGGCACTCTCCCCTGGGCCCATGGTTTGAACGTGACAATTTCCAATATTTTTTCACTAATCCTGATTTTCTCCCCTCTGAGCTACAGACCTGTATGTCTAACTGCCCCTCTGATATCTCCTGTTGGCATCAGAGGCACTTCAATACCAACATGTCTAAAACATTAGTCTGCCCCTTCCCAGCAACTGGAACCAGGCTCTCTTCCAGTATTCCTGTTTTAGTGAAAGACAATGCCATTTGTTCAGCTCCACAAAGCAGTAATTTATCTCCCTCTCTCTGAACACCTGCAAATTATTTTTCTTTCTTTCTTTCTTTCTTTTTTTTTGAGACAGAGTCTCGCTCTGTCACCCGTGCTGGAGTGCAGTGGTGTGATCTCCACTCACTGCAATCTCTGCCTCCTGGTTTTAAGCAATTCACTGCCTCAGCCTCCCAAGTAGCTGGGATTACAGGTGCCCGCCACCACACCCAGCTAATTTTTGTATTTTCAGTAGAGACAGGATTTCACCATCTTGGCCAGGCTGGTCTTGAAATCCTAACCTCATGATCTGGCCTCCCAAACTGCTGGGATTAGAGGCATGAGGCACTGCGCCCAGCTTTTTTTTTTTTTTTAGATGGAGTTTTGCTCTTGTTGCCCAGGCTAGAGTGCAATAGTCACCATCTCAGCTCACTGCAATCTCCGCCTCCCAGGTTCAAGCGATTCTCCTGCCTCAGCCTCCCGAGTAGCTGGGATTACAGGCACACGCCACCACGCCCAGCTAATTTTTGTATTTTTCATTGAGACGGGGTTTCACCATGTTGGACAGGCTGGTTTTAAACTCCTAACCTCAGGTGATCCACCCGCCTCAGCCTCCCTAAGTGCTGGAATTACAGGTGTGAGCCACTACACCCGACCTCATTTTTTTTTTTTTTTTTTTAATGAGACTGGGTCTCACTATGTTGACTAGGCTGATCTCAAACTCCTGGAATCAAGCTATCCTCCCACCTTAGCCTCCTGAGAACACCTGCAAATTCAATCCAATGCTATAGTGGTTCTTAAGCCTTTTGGTCTTAGAACCCCTTTGTACCTTAAAACTAAGGGCACTTAGCTTTTATTTATGTGGGATATATGAACTGATATTTACTGTATTAGAAATTAAAACTCAGAAATTTTTAAAACATTTTCTTAGGAGAAACCAGTAGAGAAAAATAGAAATTTTAAGAATATAATCATATACAAGCACATATGCCATTAAGCCATTAGAGTGATGACATCACCTAAGGCACATGACCTCTGGAAAACTCCACTGTACACTTGTGAGAGAATGAGTGTCATTAGCACGATAGAATCGTCTTAGCACGATTATGAAAATAATTTTGAATTAACAGGGTTAAAGGATCCAAGGGACTCCCCAGGATCCCCAGAACACTCTGAGAACCACCAAAATGCCACATTCTGTCAGTTTTACCTCTAAATGTCTCAAGTTCACCTGCTCCTTCCTCTCTCCACTTCACTAGCCTACTCCAAGGCCCAGTTTTCTTTACCTGGACCACTGCATTAGTCTAATGCGGTTTCGCTGGATTCATTCTTGACCCCTCCAATCTGTTCTCCACACTGTAGCCAGATCAATCTTTTCGAAATATAAATCTGAATATGTAACACCACTCACTCCTCTTCACTTAAAAACTCTAAAGTAGCTTCTGACTACTTTCCATGCAGTGATCAGAATCTTAATCAGGGTCCAAAAGGCTCTGCCTCCCTCTCCAGCTTCATCCTGCCCTCCCATTCCCCTCACTCCCAGCTCTCCAGCTATCCGGACTTCTTTCCATTTCTCAGACACACCACACTTCCTCTTGCTATCAGGCCTCTGCTCTTTTAACATCCCCTACCTGGAACCCTCTTCCTTGCATCCCCTTTGCCTAACTCCCAAATCCCATTCATGCCTAAGGCTTTCCTGGCCCCAAGATCAGGATCAGGTCCCATCCCTTAGTTATAGCCCACCTTTTCTTTCTTTTTTTTTTTTTTTTTTCTAAGACAGAGTCTCACTCACTCTGTCACCCAGGCTGGAGTACAGTGGTATAATCTCCGCTTACTGCAGCCTCAATCTCCCAGGCTCAAGTGATCTTCCTGCCTCAGTCCCCTGAGTAGCTGGGACTAGAGGCACTCACTATCATCCCCAGCTAATTTTTGTATTTTTAGTAGTGACGTGGTTTCACCATGTTGACCAGGCTGGTTTCGAACTCCTGGCCTTATGCAGTCTACCCACTTTGGCTTCCCAAAGTGCTGGGGTTACAGGCGTGAGTCACCATGCCAAGCCCATGTCTTTCTTAGTTATAGCCCACTCACAGCATCACACAGCTTTCAGTCACAGTCTGTAATTACACACTAATCACATCATAGCAAGTAAATGTCCATCTTTCATGAATTGTAAAGGCCACAGGGACAGAGCCTGTGTTTTTTGCTTCCCTTATTTCTGGCACATAGTAGATACTTTGGTACTTTTTTTTTTTTTTTTGAGACAGGGTCTCGCTCTGTTGCCCAGGCTGGGGTACAATGGCACAGTCATGGCTCAGTGCAACCTCTGCCTCCCAGGCTCAAGTGACCCTCTCACCTCAGCCTCCCAAGTACCTGGGACTACAAGCATGCACCAATGCACCACCATGCTTGGCTAATTTTTGTACTTTTTGTAGAGACAGGGTTTTGCCATGTTGCCCAGGCTAGTCTCAAACTCCTGAGTTCAAGCAATCCACTCACTGTGGCCTCCCAAAATGCTAGGAGTACAGGCATGAGCCACCATGCCCAGCCAGTAATTACCTTTTGAATGAATGAACAAAAATATAGTACGATGGAAGAGAAGTAAGACAACGTGATATGTCGGGGTGTGATGCCTCACGCCTGTAATCTCAACACTTTGGGAGGCCAAGAGGGGCGGATCATCTGAGGTCAGGAGTTTGAGACCAGCCTGGCCAACATGGTGAAACCCTGTCTCTACTGAAAATTTAAAAATTAGCTGGGAGTGGTAGCACACACCTGTAATAGGCTGAGGCAGAAGAATCGCTTGAGCACATGAGGCAGAGGCTGCAATGAGCCAAGATGGTGTCAAGGCACTCCAGCCTGGGTGATAGAGTGAGACTCTGTCTCAAAAAAAAAAAAAAAGAAGACAACATGATAAATATAATGGTGATGGGTATAAGGGGCAAACATTTTCAGTGGTTTCCCATTGCCTACCCAAAAAGCCTGAGTGCAGTTGAGAGTCCCTTAGTTTTACCCAGGCATCCTTTCTCGGCCTTCTTTATTCCTACTCCAAATATATCAGTCAGTCTGGATCTGAAGGATTAGTGAGTTCCCCAAAGACACAGTCTAAAAGCCCTTTCTCCCCTTGTCCCCTATGGAAATCCTCCATAATTTTTCAAGGTCCAGCTAGAACAGCTCCCCTCAGAATGCATTTTCCAGATCATTCCAGTTAGAAATCATCTCTCCCATTTCTTGGCTCTGTGGAAAGGCTCACAGGCCCAGCTCATTCTCTTGCCACATCTACCTCACCCATACACACTCCAAAGTCCCTGGGGTTCTTGGAAACCACCAAGTTCTTTTGTGATCATGCCTGGCAGGTGTTCCTTACTATGCCTGAGATATTGATCCCTACATGATGCTGAGAAAATCTTCTTGGAGTGTCGGCTCTGATGTTGCCTTTTCTGTGAAAGCCCTTCTCTTCCAGGCGGAACTGGCTATTGCCTCCTCTCTGCTCCAGCCAGCCCTTGTTCTTCTACGTGCTTCATTGCAGCATTCATCTCAGCCCAATGGCTGGTACTTAATGCTTGCTGAATGAAGGAAGCCAGGATCTAGGTATGCTAAGAGGCTGTGTTGCCCATTTTCCAGAGAAACAGGAACTACTTCACAGAAATTTCATTCTTAGCATTCTCAGCCAGGGAAATAATTTCCATAATATGGCTCCCAATAACATGGAAAAAGGGTCCAGTGACTGAACATTTAGCCCCTGCCTCCATGCACATATCATAGGCTCTTGCTTGAGGGCAGGAGACTCAGTTACTGCCCCATCAATTCTTACTGATTACAAGGAACCATGCTGCCCACCTCCTCAATCCCTATAAGGACTCCGGAAAAGAGGCCAAACTGGCAGAGCTTCCAGGCTCTGAGGCACCCAGATTCCAGGGCCAGAGATGCTCTGGCTAGGCTCTCCTTGCTAGGGTACTCGTTCTCCCTCTTCAACCAACACATCCCCCAATTATCTACAGAAATCTGAAATTCATATACAGACTTTCAGCCTGGCAATACTTACTACCAGTACTTGCTGGGGTTCCAGAAGTTACTCAGTAAGGCAAAGTCAGTGCCCCCATAACATATTTTTCCTGCAACTCCCTCAGGAGGCATATTGTAGACAGACAAACTCAGCAATAGGATCAGTGCTTAAATCTCTCAAGCTTAGCTCAGGATCTTCAGAGGACAGTTCAATTTGATGCAATTCTACCTATACGGATAAGGGCAAAGCTGGCTTTCTAGCAGCAGCAGGGGTCTCCACAACATTAAGGCAGCAGGCTCAACACGATGGTTGATAAGGCCAGATTTTCCTTTTGATACAAGTTCAACATTCAAGAAATGGGCTTTCTCCCCAGACTCTCAAAAGTGGGATCCACAGGAATCTTGAGTTAACTAGTAATAATGCACAGTCCTCATTGAGATTACTGTCCTGGGGAGGACTGGTAGCAGCCACAGAGCTTTCTGTCTAGTTAGCAGATTGTATATACAGTCGGCCCTCCATATCTGCAGGTTCTGCATCTGTGGATTCAACCAACCAGAGTTTGAGAATATGTGGGAAAATATTATAAAAAACAGTAATAGCAAAAAAAAAATACAAATAAAAATATAGCATAAGAACTATTTACATAGCATTTATATCATATTAGGTATTATAAATAACCCAGAGATGATTTAAACTATAAGGGAGGATGTGGGCAGGTTATATGGAAATACTATGCTATTTTATTTCAGGGACTTTTGAGCATCCACAGATCTTGGAATCCACAGGGGTCCTGGAACCAGTCCCCTGCAAATACAGAGAAATGACTGTACTATGTCAACAGTCATCTTTCCTTCTCAGGCAACTTAGGTTGACCCTCTCAAGAGTTTCATGGGTCAGCATCTTCCCTGAAGTATAAAGTCTTCTCAGGAATCATAAGCAAGAGGTTTAAGGTTAAAATTCAAACTTAGACCTAATTCCGAACTTTGTAAGTCTCCATTCTTCACAAAAAGGGTCAAAAGTACACAGCTGGAAGTCTTCAAGCAGATGTTTGAGGTGATCACTTTTTCAGGGATGTTTAAAAGGAATTTAATCACACTACTACATCATTGTATTTTAAGTTCCTTGAGAGTCAGGACACATCCCAATTATTTCTTTGCCCTTCCTCTCTAAATAAAATAAAAGCATAGAGGACTACTCTAAACAGAGTAATAGTCAATAAATATTTGATGATTATTTAACAAATATTTGTTGCTTTTTTAAAAATGTGGGTAGATAAAAGAGAGAGGGAGAAAAAAGGGGTGAAATACTCACTGACGGAGAGGTGCCTGCTTCTGGGCTCAGGGGGCTGGTAGATAGTATTTATATCCCCTGCGGACTGGGAAGACTTGATCCGCACCTGTCTGGACATCCCAGAGTGGGGGGAGGAACTGTTCTGTAAAGGAAGAGGAAAAAGACCAAGCTAAATCTTTACAGTCAGGCCTATCAAGGCCGTCTCACCCTAAGAACTCCCTGCACACTCAGCCACCTTCATGCTTTTAATACATGAGCTACCCAGCTTTCCCCCAAATGTCACTCCTCTATTTGTCTCAGCAAATCACTATTTGTTCAATGTAGTTTTACAGCTTCAATGATATATGAGTACTGAGACCTAGTACCCAGTTTAACAGGCGATAATCCAGACATGGAAGAATAACAGGCATTCCTGTAATAATCTGCAAAACAGAAAAGAGAGCTGTAAATACCCTCTCATAAAATTCTCCAGAGAGTTTAGGAAGAGTAGCAGAAAATTATTTCTGCAGAGGAGGGAGTCAGAATGGCAATTCTTGTTGCTATTTATGTATTTATCTTATTGTTTGGTTAACTGATACAGAGTCTTGCTATATTGCCCAGGCTGGACTCAAATTCCCGGGCTGAAGGGATCCTTCCACCTTAGCTGGGACTGTAAGTGCATGCTACCATGCCCAGCTTATATATTTATGTTTAAAAGTAGCTCAATATGCTTCTTTTTCCCAATCATAATCACTCCTGAAAATTAAGAAGATTCTAGGGTTTACACATAAATCATCTCGGGATCACGTACAACTGGGAAAAGCAATCATAAGCACCATTCTGCCAGAAAGAGGTCAAGGGCCTCAAAGGAGGGTCAGCAATCCTCTCAGCACCCACCCACTCTTTCCACTGGGCCCAGTCCAGCCACCACAGAGAAAACTAAACAACAAAGTGGGGCCTGTGCACTGAGAAAGCTTAAAACTAAACTCTGGAGGTAAGGAAGTGATGTCAGAATGTGATTACAAATAAACAGGGCACTGCGTGTGGAAAGTGGGGATGAGAGCTCAGGATCTAGAAACAAGTTGGTTCAAAGTTTCTACTTGCTCCTCTATCTCCTTCTAACACATAAAAAAAAGTCTGATCTAAACAAACTCTATATCCTGTCCTCCAGGAAAAAAGTTTCCCACTCTCAGGGGAGAGTTCAGCTGCCAAGCAACCTCCCCCAGTCTCCCCATGACAGACTTTATCACACGCAGGTTGTCTTGACAAACTGTCTTGCTCTAACGGGAAGTCAGAACCAAGGGGAAGTGAATGTTCTTGCTGAAGCCTCCGATGTGCAATAGCTCTCTGCTGAGGGTCAGAAAGGAAACAAACAGTCAAAGCCACATACTGGGGAGGCAGGCAAGTGAAGGGCAAGGGAGAGCCACAGCCTTGTGCTCACAAAGAAGAGTTGCATGATGAGCACCTGCCACCTGCCTGAATGCAGGGCTTTACACATAGTGGGAATTTAATAAGTCTTGGCAACATGAATTTGAAATGTGTACCAAAGGACATACAATCTAAACCCTGGATTTAAAAATCTAAAAGCTAGGCCAGGTGTGGTGGCTCATGCCTATAATCCCAGCACTTTGGGAGGCTGAGACAGGCGGATCAGCTGAGAGCAGGAGTTCGGGACCAGCCTGGCCAACATGGTGAAATCTTGTCTCTACCAAAAATACAAAAATTAGCCAGGTGTAATGGTGGGTGCCTGTAATCCCAGCTATTTGGGAGTCTGAGGCAGGAGAACTGCTTGAATGCAGGAGGAGAAGGTTGCTGTGAGCCAAGACCATGCCACTGCACTCCAGCCTGGGCCACAGAGCAAGACTCCATCACAAAAAATATATATAAAATAAAATAAAATAAATTTAAAAATCTAAAAGCTGAGTCAGTAATTTCAACAGCCAGCATAAGCATAGATTTGTAAAAGAAAAGGTTGCGGTTATAGCAACAGGTGGGAAAGCAAGTGAAGAGAATCAGTGAAGGTCTCAAAGCAGAGTTTCTCACACTTTAATGTACATATGAATCACCTGCAATCTTGTTAAAGTGCAGATTCGGATTCAGTAGGTCTGGGGTGGAGTTCAGAGCCTGCATTTCTAACCAGCTTCCAGGTGATGCTGTTATACGGGCCACACTTTGAGTAGCCAGGTCTTAGGAGTGAGTCACGCTTCCATTGCAGGTAATGGTTCTCAACGCTAGCTGCCCATCAGAATTGCCTGTGGAGCTTTTTATACCTCAGATCAACAGAACCTCTGGATATGGAGTCCAGGCATTGATATTTTGTAATATTCAGTCAAATTCTGAAAATCTCAATTTAAGGGGCAAAAGAGAATGGTATGGTAAATAAAAATGAGGTTGCTGCAAGGATTTAGGACACCTTGAATAAGACTCAGAAGTAGGAAACAAGAGGAAGGAGGAAGGTAGGGCTATGCCTGAGAATACAAGAGGACTGTCGTAGAGCGACAGGACAGCCCACAGGTATGAACTGTGTAGCCTAGCAGTACATTCTAAAGACAACAAATAGAAGATAGCATTTGACGATTCCATGAACACCTCACTAAACGACTCTGGGTAGAAATGTGCTCTGGCACACAAACACGAAAAATTGCCAGGAAACCATGAGCACCAAGACTTAAGTGACTGGAAGATAGGAAATGGCAGAAAAAGAGTTACAAAAGTCTACCCACAAATTATCTCAATAAAAGATTTAGCGATATGACACAAAAGGAACACATGGATTCAACAATGCAGGTGTACCACTGAGGTGGTACAGTGGGGAGAGGGGTTGCTTTAGTCTGTTACATGGGAATGTAACATAAGAAATGGCACACTGGATCACCAAGCACATTCTGTCCAGTCCTCTGTTTTAATGGTGGTACCAAGAATACATGCATGGAAGACCATGATAGTTACGATAGCTGTGGAAGCATCTGAGGTGATTTAATTAAATTTACAGCTTTACCATCCATGAATTTATTAAAGCCACTTTTTTAAAAATCTGCTTTGAAACTATACAATTTCAGAATAACAGATGCCACATAAATCACCTTTTTTCTTTTTGTGACAGGGTCTTGCTCAGTCATACAGGTTGGAGTGCAGTGGTGCAACCATAGCTCACTGCACCCTGGAATTGCTGAGCTCAAGCAATCCTCCTGCCTCAGCCTCCCAAGTATATGGAATGACAGGCATTTGCTGCCACAACTGATTTTAAAACTTTTGTAGAGATGAGATCTTGCTATGTTACCCAGGTTGGTTTATCACTTGTTATACAAATTATTTTCTTTTTGTTCTAAGATAATGCTCAATATTCATGGAGTTCATCCAAATTGAGTTAGGTGAATAAATCTGTGTCTTCATTATCCATGCTCTTAAATGCTTTGAAGAATCTGATTATGTATATGCTTAGGCTGTATTTCCCGACTAAAGAGTTCTAAACTTTTACAATATTCATATATGAAAGTGACTCCAACTCCTTGAAAATTTTGTCTTCTGGATGTTTTCTAGTTCAGTTATCTTTGAAGCTGTGGGGAATAGAATAATACAGCTCTCAAGTTCTCCTCATGGACAATATTATAGTTTCTGCTAGGCTTCTAATAATTTCCAACTGTGGAGGAACCTGGGTGAGGTTTCCCAAGCACCACAATAATTCTAAGATCCTTCTCTGGGGCAAGGCGTGGTGGCTCATGACTGTAATCCCAGCACTTTGGGAGGCTGAGGCGGTCAGATCATTTGAGGTCAGGAGTTTGAGACCAGCCTGGCCAACATGGCAAAACTCCATCTCTGCCAAAAACATAAAAATTAGCCGGACATGGTGGCACGTACCCACAATCCTAGCTACTTGGGAGACTGAGACAGGAGAATCGCTTGAACCCAGGGGGCAGAGGTTGCAGTGAGCCAAGATTGTACCACTGCACTCCAGCCTGGGCGACAGGCTGAGTGAAACTGTGTCTCAAAAAAAAATTTTTTTAAAAGAGACATAGTTCTCAGGAGTTCTCAAGTAAAAGTAATATTGAGGCCTCTTAGACATGGCCTTGGCCAAAGTGAGGTGGGAGAGGTATGACATGTACTTGTGAGGAATGAAGACAGAAGGAAAATTAGAAGCTGTCATATAAGGATCAAAAGAATCCAAAGAGAAGGAAGAGATAGCACACTTCAAAACAGGAACAAGAAGAGAAACAGTCAGGTGTGGTGGCTCACACCTGTAATCCCAGCACTTTGGGAGGCTGAGACAGAAGGATTGCTTGAGCCCAGGAGTTTGAGACCAGCTTGGGCAACATGGTGAGACCCTGTCTCTACAAACAATTTAAAAAAAAAAAAAAAAAGCCAGGCATGGTGGCACACTCCTGTAGTCCCAGTTACTTGTGAGGCTGAGATGGGTGGAAGATAACTTGAGTCTGGGAGGTTGAGGCTGTGGCGAGCTGTCACTGCACCACTGCACTTCAGCTTGGGTGACAGAGTAGATCCTGTGTCAAAAACAAAAAAAGGGAAATAAAGGAATAGGTGGTAACAAAAGGTGGCTGAGGCAACTGCCTCAAATGCAGGAAATTCAAAGTGGAGAAACAAAGTAGCTGGTGGTATCAGCAGGAGGTGATGAAGACCAAGTGATACAGTATTCTGGAGCAGTATACTCAAGGTATGATCTTTGGGCTGCCGCCAGTCCACAAACTGGTATACTGCTCGTTCTGCTCTTCTATCAGATAGTATAGAAATGGAGAGTGACCTTTGAAAAACTTTAGAGAAATGTGGCAGAGTGCTTTTATGTCTATTGAATCTAATAATAAAAACTGTAGCCTTGTAATTTATATATCTCTAGTTTATTTTTCCATTTCACTTTTCAGTTTTTGTATTTAAAAAAAGAACTGGTCCGGCCAGGCACAGTGGCTCATGCCTGTAATCCCAGCACTTTGGGAGGCAGAGGTGGGCGGATCACAAGGTCAGGAGTTTAAGACCAGCCTGGCCAATATGGTGAAACCCCATCTCTACTAAAAATACAAAAGTTGGGTGTGGTGGTGGGCACCTGTAGTCCTAGCTACTCAGGAGGCTGAGGGAGAAGAATCACTTGAACCCAGGAGGCAGAGGTTGCAGTAAGCTGAGATTGTGCCACTGCACTCTAGCCTTAGCAACAGAGTGAGACTCTGTCTCAAAAAAAAAAAAAAAAAGCCTAAAGTCTAGGTGAGAAAGTTCTGAAGGAAAGATTTCATCACCAATATTACCACCGTTACTCTTAAATGTAAATCTTTATAAATGCAAAAAACAGGAGGAGTTTCAGTGTCCCAAAAGCACCAAAAATAGTTATTTAATTAAATTATGGTATATCCACTCAAGGGAAACATGCATGCTTACAAATTATAATTGCAACATAGAAAAATGCTCATCATAGGCTGGGTTGTAGTGGCTCACACTTGTAATTCCAGCAGTTTGCAAGGCTAAGGTGGGTAGATCACTTGAGCTCAGGAATTCAAGACCAGCCTGGGCAATATAGTGTGACCTCATCTCTACAAAAAATTTAAAAAATCAGCCAGGCATGGTAGTATATGCCTGTTGTCCCCCCAGCCACTAGGGAGGCTGAAGTGGGAGGATGGCTTGAGCCCAGGAGGTGGAGGTTACAGTGAGCAGAGATCATGCCACAGCACTCCAGCCTGGGTAACAGAACCACAACCTGCATTAAAAAAAAAAAAAAAAAAAAAAAAAAATTCATGACAATATTAAGTGTAAAAATAAAATAAAATAAATATTAAGTGAAAAAATAAATTAGAAAATTGCATGAGCTGGGTGATGTGGTGTGAGCCTGCAATCCCAGCTACTCAGGAGGCTGAGGCAGGAGGATTGCTTGAACCTGGTAGTTAACAGACAAGCCTGGCAACAGACTAAGACACCATCTCAAAAAAGAAAACTGCATGACTACCATGACAATATTTACATAAAGTATTTATACAAATGGCCAAAGACTTGAAAGTAATATGCAAAAATAAATCAATAAATGAATTATGAATATAGGATTATGTAATATAGCCCTTTAAAAAATAAATTTAACAAAAACTTCAAATGACTTTATTATAATTTTTAAAAATATTAAGTCCTTTGCCTGGGGGTGGTGGCTCACGCCTGTAATCCCAGTACTTTGGGAGGCCAAGGCAGGCAGATCACTTGAGGCTAGGAGTTCAAGACCAGTATGACCAACATAGCGAAACCCTGTCTCTACTAAAAATACCAATTAAATAAATAAATAAAAGTCCTCAAAAAGTTTATTTTTCCATTTCACTTTTCAGTTTTTGTATTTAAAAAAGAACTGGTCTGGCTAGGCACAGCGGCTCATGCCTGTAATCCCAGCACTCTGGGAGGCCAAGGTATTTGTCTTCTGCAATGTCATGAGTATCTGAGCTCAGATGGTCATCTTTATAAAGCTGTGGGTGTTGTGGCAGTACCAACAGCTATCTGTACCCCCTTAATGGATGGAAACACTGATGTAAAGAACCAGTTGTCTAAAACTTCTTATCAAGACAGTATAGGAATCACAATCACAGTCAGGGGTGCCAGCTTCCAATTAAGCAATTATAACACTTAACCAAGCTCTAATTCCAGCTTCTTCTCTAAGGAAGGGGTTTGATGGATATGATCTCTGCTTGACTCTTGCTAACAATTCAGGAAGCATTCACTGTGTTTTGTTTAGTGAATGGGTAGGAAAAGGGTTTCAAAACAATGGCAAAGCTCCTGCTCTTGGGAAGCTTACAATCTTTTGGGGTAAAACTTACAAATATGCAACAACTAGAAGGCAATTACTTTGATTCTTATTTTATTATTATTTTTTTCAAGATACAGTCTTGCTCTGTTGCCCAGGCTGGAGTGCAGTGGCAAGATCTCAGCTCACTGCAACCTCTGCCTCCTGGGTTCAAGCAATTCTCCTGCCTCAGCCTCCTGAGTAGCTGGGATTACATGTGTGCACCACTATGCCCAGCTAATTTTTCTATTTTCAGTAGAGATGGGGTTTCACCATGTTGGCGAGGCTGGTCTCAAACTCCTGACCACAAGTGATCTGCCCAACTCGGCTTCCCAAAGTGCCGGGATTATAGGCATGAGCCACTGTACCTGGCCACGGAAGGTAATTACTAAACAACCTATGAACTAGTGTACAAACTATATCCAGTAACTAAAGGAATAAGGAATAATCAAAATGGCCTCAGTCAAAAATGCTGACCAAGTTGTGGCAGACAAATCAAACTGTGTCCTATAAAAAGGTGACAGCCGTGGACTGTCCAAGAGGAAGAAAGAAGAACTTCAGGGCTGCATATTCCCCTTGCATGGGGATAGTATGCTGAAGAATGTGGAATGAGAATAGGGGGTTGCAAGTAGGGACAGTTGGTGCCAACCCTGGTATTAGGCTAAAAGTTTTTAAAACTATATTTTAAAAGATTTTTAAAAATTGAGACAAGCTTTCACTATGTTGCCCAGGCTGGTCTCAAATCCCTAAGCTCACAGTGCTCCAGCTGCCTTGGCCTCCCAAAGTGCTAGGATTACAGGTGTAAGCCACCCTGCCTGGCCAATATTAGGCTAAATTTAGATCTTACATGATGGGCAGTAAAGAAGGACCATAAGGAGCTGGTAAGTAACTTAGGCAGAGAAATGAAATAATAAGGTATATATTTTACTTCAGAACACTTCCCAAAATATACCCAGAAAAAAAGAATTATTTGGGATAAAGAAGACTATTTCTGGTGCACAGGGAGTCTTCTTTAATACAGTAGTCCTCTTTTATCTGTGGTTTTGCTTTCCACAGTTTCAGTTACCCATGGCCAACTTTGGCCAAAACATATTAAATGGAAAATTTCGAAAATAAACAATTCAAAAGTTTTAAATTTTGCACTGTTCTGAATAGTGTGATGAAATCTCACACAATCCTGCTCCTTCTTGCCTGGAAATCATGTTTCTCCAACGTATCCATACTGTCTATGCTACTAACCTGTTAGTCACCTATGAGCCATCTCAGCTGGATGAACTATCATGGTATCTCAGTGCTAGTGTTCAAGTAACCCTTATTCTACTTATCAATGGCTCTAAAATGCAAGAGTAGTGATTCTGACAACTTAGATATGCCAAAGAAAAGCCGTAAAATGCTTCCTTTTGAGAAAAGGTGAAAATTTTTATATAAGGAAAGAAAAAAATTGTATGCTAAGGTTGATAAGATCTAGAGTAGAAATGAATCTTCTGGCCATGTAAAGAAGTGTAAAGAAGAAAAAAGAGTGGCCAGGCCATCCTGGCTAATATGGTGAAAACCCATCTCTAGAAATAATTAAAAAAGAAAAAGAAAAGAAATGGTCAGCATGAGCACCATTCCATCTAAACTTTGTCCTAGTCACTACACCCATAGCTATGCTGCCAATATGGCAGCATAAAGAAAAGGAAAGGCTGTCAAGCATAAGGAAAGGAAATGGTGCTAAGAAACCTTCAGAAACATGCATCCGAAGAAAACTGGTAGAGGAATCAGTAAGTGGAAGACAGATACAGATTGCAAACAGTATTGTGAGGCCTCCAGGAATCCTTCAGGAGAGGAAACTGTGCATAAGGTATAATTCCCTACTTCTGACACCCCACAGACTGCCTGCCATCGGGCAAAGCAGCAGCTGGTAAGTTATAAGAGGCCCCCAACCCATGGCTTTTTCCACTGAACAAAAGGAAAATTTTGTTTCCTGTTAATGTCCCAAGGGAAAGGCAAGGAGTTACGGGAGTTGGGTTTATAAAAGCATGACAGTCTCAAATCCTTGACAGTCTTTCCTAATCAGCACTGCCAAACAAATCAAATTTCTCTTGTTGGGGTCAAAATCTAATTGAAATATATAAATTAGAGCACGATAATTTTCTTTATCATAAAGTATTTTCCTTCCTCCCTCACTATAAGTCAAATAACCTTTAGATGAAACGTTAACACTAACAATCTGGCTCTTCAGTGAAATCAAATGCAGAATGCTCACTGACCACCGACAAATGGGCTGTGCTGTGCTTATGCTCTCAATTTGGCAGTGACTGAGGAACAAAAATGTCAGTCAAGGAGGCAAGACAAGTTTCTGAAGGAAAGCAAGCTTTGTCTTCAGCTGCCACAATATGACAGGGGCTACTTACATGGTTTCTGTCCTGGGACAGCAGCAATATCCTAAGGCTTTTCATGCTTGAGCTTCTATCCAAAATGTCAATTGCTTTATCAAGATCATCTTGGTTTTTCAGCAGGATGGAGAGCTGTGATACAAGACAGAGAAAAGGGAAATAATATAAAACAGAAGTCTATCTCAATGTTTCACTTTGCAGAAATAAACAAAAAAATAAGAATGTTTGGAGGAAAATAATCTCATTGGATACTATGGGGTCTTAAAAGATCTAGTTGAAACTAAAGAGACTTTTTTCCTCTAAATATACAATTCAATAATTTGTAGTACCTTTACATAGTTGTGCAACCATCATCATAATCCAATTTTAAAACATTTCCAAAACTCCAGCAGGATATCTTCTGCCCATTTATAGACTCCTCCTTCCCACCTCCAGCCCCAGGCCACTACTACTCTACTTTGTGTCTCTATAGATTTGCGTTTTCTGGACATTTCATTCCATTTAGAATCATACAATTCATACATTCATTTCAATTCAAAAAGATTCAATCTTTTGCAACTAGCTTCTTTCACTTAGTGTTTTTTAGTTCATCCATGCTGAACACACCTCAGTACCCAGTTGTGAGATACTTTCTGAGAAGAGCTTCCTTTCCAAAAATACCATGTACTTCAAAGCATCAAATCACAAACAGTTATAGCCCCCATATTCTTTTCCAAATTAAGCAGCAGAATCATATCCCACTCTATCTCCAATTGCACTGACATTAACAGAACAAGCAGAAAAGGAACAGGATGGGTAGAGGGGTGGTCAGAGGATGAAAATTGTTATACAAATAAAAACACAAATTTAGACTGCACAGGATGGTTTAATATCTTTCTGTTTAAGGGCAAAGTCAATGACTAGAACCTGTAAACTACCTCCTCCATTCTCATGGAGCTTTTCCCCCTTTGCTTAGCACTTCTCTCTCCTGTTGCCATATGAAGGACGTGTTTGCTTTCCCTTCCGTCATGATTTTAAGTTTCCTGAGGCCTCCCCAGCCATGCTGAACTGTGAGTCAATTAAACCTCTTTCCTTTATAAATTACCCAGACTTGGGCAGTTTCCTACAGCAGCATGAGAACAGAATAATACACTCATATGTTCCAGTGAAGTATTAAATAGACGGTCCCTGAGGGTACAAATAAGTTTCACTCACTGCAAAAAGCAGAGCATGTTATGAATACTTCGTATTAAGAGATTCATAAAATGTAAAAGTATGCCTCGCCTATGACCTAGCGAACGTCAGATCTTATTGTTATTTGGAGACAGAGTCTCACTCTGTTGCCCAGGCTGGAGTGCAGCGGCACAGTCTCAACTTGCTGCAACCTCCACCTCCTGGGTTTAAGCGATTCTCCTGCCTTAGCCTCCAGAGTAGCTGGGATTACAGGTACATACCACCACACCCCACTAATTTTTACGTTTTTTTTTTTTTTGTTTTTTCTTTTTAGGAGAGACAGGGTTTCGCCATATTGGCTGGTCTTAAACTCCTGACCTCAAGTAATCTGCCCGCTTTAGCCTACCAAAGTGCTGGGATTACAGGAAAGAGCTACCATGCCTGGCCAGATTTTATACATGTATGGTAAACACAAAATCAAGCAAAAGTCCAACTAATTTATTCAGTTCCCAATTTATAATACAAGATTTTTTCTGAGACAGCATCTGCCTCTGTCACTCCGGCTGTAGTGCAGTGGCTCGATCTCAGTTCACAGCAACCTCTGTCTCCCGGGTTAAAGTGATTCTCCTGCCTCAGCCTCTCAAGTAGCTGGGATTACAGCATGAGCCACCATGCCAGACTAATTTTTGTATTTTTTGTACAGACAGGGTTTCACCATGTTGCCCAGGTTGGTCTTGAACTCCTGAGCTCAAGCAATCTGCCCACCTCAGGCCTCCCAAAGTGTTGGGATTATAGGCATGAACCACCACGCCTGGCCAAAAACAGTATATATTTAAAATAAAATCTCAAAACTACTTATGGAATAGGAGCATGTTCTGCAAATCATATTACATTGCAAAATAATTTCTTCCTGGCTGATATTCAAAGTGGGAACAAAAAACAATTGTTGGGAAGGGAGTTAAATAAATTAGAGTAGGTATTAACTTTCAAAAAACCAAGTAGCTGGGCATAGTGGCTCACACCTGTAATCCTGGGAGGCTGGGGCAGAGGATCACCTGAGGTCATGAGTTTAAGACCAGCCTAGGCAAAATAGTGAGACCCCCATCTCTACAAAAAAATTTTTTTAATTGTGGTGGCACATGTCTATAGTCCCAGTTACTAGGGAGACTGAGGAGGGAGAATCCCTTGAACACAGGATGTAGAGGCTACAGTGAGCCATGATTGCACACCACACTCTGGCCTGGGCAACAAAGTGAAACCCTATCTCAAACCAAAAACAAAAGCAAAACCCAGAGTGACATACTACTTTACACCTACTAGGATGGCTACTAAGAAAAATAAGAAAATAACAAATGTTGGTAAGGATGGTGGAGAAACTGTAGCCCTCATTGATATGGTTTGGCTGCGTCCCCGCCCAAATCCCATCTTGAATTGTAGCTCCAATAATCCCCCCTAAAGTAAAGACTTTAGTGTCGTGGCAGGGACCTGGTGGGAGGTAACTGAATCATGGGTGTGGTTACCCCCATCCTGCTGTTCTCCTGATAGTGAGTTCTCATGAGATCTGATGGTTTTATATGAGGCTTTTCCCCCTTTGCTTGGCACTTCCCTCTCCTGTCGCTATGTAAAGGACGTGTTTGCTTTCCCTTCCATCATGATTGTAAGTTTCCTGAGGCCTCCCCAGCCATACTGAACTGTGAGTAAAGTAAACCTCTTTCCTTTATAAATCACCCAATCCTGGGCAGTTTTTACAGCAGAGTGAGAACAGACTAATACACTCATACATTGCTAGCAGGACTGTAAAACTGTGCAACCATTATAGAAAAGCTGGGCGGTTCCTCAAAAAATTAGAGTTATCTTATGACCCAGCAATCCACTCCTAGTATATACCTTACAGAATCGAAAACATATGTTCATGTAAACACTTGTACACAAATGTTCACAGCAGCACTATTTAATCACCAAAAAGTGAAAACAACCCAAATGTCTATCAATAGATGAACAGATACACAAAATGTGGTATATCCGTAAATTGAATATTTATTATTCAGTCATAAAATAGAATGAAGTACTGACAACATGCTATAACACAGATGACCCTTGAAAACATATGCTTAGTGAAAGAAGCCAGATAAAAAAAGGCCACATACTGTATGACTCCACTTACATGAAATGTTCAGAATAGGCAAATCCAAAGAGACAGAAAGATAAGTGCTTACCAAGAGCTTGAAAGAGGAGAGAAAGGGGAATAACTGCTAATGGGTATAGGGTTTCTCTTCGGAGTGATGAAAATGTTCTGTAGGCTGGGAGCAGTGGCTCATGCCTGTAATCCCAGCACTTTGGGAGGCTGAGGCAGGCATATCGCTTGAGCTCAGGAATTTGAGACCAGCCTGGGCAACACGGCAAAACTCTGTTTCCATAAAAAATACAAAAAAATTAGCTGCATGTGGTGGTGTGTGCCTATAGTCCCAGCTTGGGGGACTGAGGCAGGAAGGTCGCTTGAGTGCAGAAGGTCAAGGCTGCAGTCAGCCGTGTTTACGACACTGCACTTCCAGCCTGGGCGACTGAGCAAGACTCTGTCTCAGAAAAAGAAAGAAAATGTTCTGGAATTAGACAGCGGCGTTGGTTACACAACTCTATCAGCATACTAAAAACCACTGAATGATATACTTTAAGAGGATAAATTTTGTATCTCAATAAAGCTATAATTACAAAGACGTAAATAAAATAAAATCTCAGTAGAGTTTTCATTTGGGATTCTCAGATCCTCACAGTGCAGGGTTTAAAGGGCAAAGAAAAGAAAGGAATTGAGGGATTTTAAATTAATCAAATATAAGTTAGTCAATACCTGATCATTAACATTAGCAGAGTATGTTAAGACATGTATGAACTAAAATAATAACAATGATTTATATTTGGCTTTAGCATAAAGAAATATCAGGAATTCTTTTTTTTTTTTTTTTTTTTTTTT